>NC_079316.1:111262327-111564272 GCF_029931775.1 Euleptes europaea
GGAAGTATGACAGACAGAACAAAAAAGTTCTCACCTGCTGGAGGAAGAGAACAGTTGAGGGAGACAGACAAATTTCCCTGGGGAGAGACTTCCAAAATTTTGGCGCCATGAAAAAACCAAGTCACAAAAACAAAATGTGTTAATAATAATAATTTTAAAAGAATGAATCTTTTTTTTAAAAGGAGATGAACCAAAAAATGAAAAACTAGCACGCACACCTGCTTGTCCATTTTGTGCAGCTTCTAGGTGTCTTAGTGGCCGGTGCTTATCGTCCGTGGGATGGTGAGAAAGACACGGATCCTGATGCAAATGTGCTTGGTGATGGACCCAGAAATTTTGGGTGCCCAAGTAAAAAAAGAATCCACATGGTACTTTTTGCGGTAGACAAATATAACCGACAAATTAAATAATTGACCGTTGGCTGCCCTTTTACGATGACCCCGAATCTGTCACCTGAGACAGGCTCCCTTGTCTTGCTTCATGATAGGCTTGCCCTTGGATGGTCTTCCGGACGCTTTGGCCTACCCCTCCAAATTCATGCGGACGCACCACAAAGGAAAAGGGTTGCCAGGTCCCTCTTCGCGGGAAGCTTTTGGGGTGGAGCCTGAAGAGGGGTTTGGGGAGGGTGGGGTTTGGGGAGGGGAGGGACCTCAATGCCATAGAGTCCAATTGCCAAAGTGGCCATTTCCAGGGGAATTGATCTCTATCGGCTGGAGATCAGCTGTAATAGCAGGAGACCTCCAGCTGCTACCTGGAGGTTGGCAACCCTACAAAGGAACCTGTCAATTTTCAGCTCCAGGTGTACACAGGGCCCTGTAAATAAGGACTGGGAGGGTAGAGATGGCCCACCGTTCAATTAATTTTAGGTTTGCATGGTAGCAGCGGTGGGGAATTTGAATCGATACCAAAAACGTTCCGCCTGCTGAACGTAAAGCAACATTTCGTATGAGGAGCAACGTTTCCCCTCTTGTCATACAGCATCATCTTAATTATTGTCTCAAAGAAGAACTTTTGCACAAAATCATCTAGTGGTTCCCACCCCTGCTTTTAAAAAAGAAGCATCTCGGATGCTCATCACAGCAATAATTTATCATTCTCGACCCCCTCCCCTTTCCTTCTTCTAACATCTTGGTCTTGTTTGATATGCTTGCCATTTCGTGCTGACAGGGAGGTCGATTAAATCACATTTATATTGTAAGCGTATGCATTGCTTTTTACCCTAGGCGGCGGATGAAGAGATAGATATGCGGCCCCGTGGGAAAGGAAAGCCAATCCGCTCTCGTATTGCGGATTTCTGCCGTTCAGAAGGCATGAATGGTTGCCAGGGAGAATTGGGAATTACTTCAGGATGCAAAATGTTATTTTAGAAGCCTTGGGAGGAAGGCTCCCCCCCTTCCTTCTCCTCACCCACCATCTTCAGGCCTTCGGTGAAAGCCGATCATGCCGGTTTCTAGGAAGACAGTGAAGGAATTTGCTTCACCAACAAGCTGTGGGGGGGGGGGGGAGAGAAAAAAAGGGGAAGAAACCCAACCTTAAAAAACTGAACGCTGGGTACCCAAAGTTGGATAGAGAAGATAAGTTGATATAATAGAGAAATATTTTTATTTTAAGTTGCTTATATCAAGGTTAAAAACACTAAAAATGATAAAACACTAAAAATTATAAAACAAGGCACAGTGGCAACTCATAAGGGTGTATAATAAATTTCAAATTAGTTATACCATGTTGATACTGGCATGCACAATAGGGTTGCCAACTGCCAGGTACCAGCTGGAGATCTCCTGCTATTACAACTGATCTCCAGTCGATAGAAATCAGTTACCTGGAGAAAAAGGCCGCTTTGGCAATTGGACTCTATGGCCTTGAAGTCCCTCCCCTCTCCAAACCCTGCCCTCCTCAGGCTCTGCCCCCAAAATCTCCCGCTAGTGGTGAAGATTGACCTGGCAACCCTCATGCACAACCTGTATGAGAGACTAATAAAGCCCAGAGCAGAAAAACCTGCAGGGAATTCCACCTAAAGGACTCCCTAATTTGAAATTTATTTCACAGTGGGTAGCCGTGTTAGTCTGTGTGCAGTAGTAGAAAAGAGCAAGAGTCCAGTAGCACCTTAAAGACTAACAAAAATATTTTCTGGCAGGGTATGAGCTTTCGTGTGGACACCCTACACACATGCCTGGGCTTCTATAAAGTTATCCATATATGGTAATACATTTGTATATTACTTGTGTGTGCATTACACGGGGTTTTATTTGACTGCTGATGAAGGCCTGTTGGCCAAAACGCATGTGGTGTGTGTTTTAAGTCTATCAACCTTAAGAGTTGCCACTGTGCCTTGTTTTATCATTTTTAATGTTTTTACCCTTGACATAAGTGCCTTAAAATAAAATTTAAAAAATTATCTATTGTATCGTTTTACCTTCTCCCCTTCTCCTTCTTCTTGAAATTGTTCAAGACTTTCTATTCCTTGGCTCCACCATCAACCAAAAGGGAGACTGCAGCCAAGAAATTAGAAGGAGATTGAGACTGGGAAGGGCAGCCATGAAGGAGCTAGAAAAGATTTTGAAGTGTAAGGATGTGACTCTGGCCACCAAGACTAGATTAATTCATGCCATCATATTCCCTATTACTATGTATGGGTGTGAAAGCTGGACAGTGAAGAAAGCTGATAGGAAGAAAATAGATTCCTTTGAAATGTGGTGTTGGAGAAGAGTGTTACGGATTCCGTGGACTGCCAAAAAAACAAATCAGTGGGTTATAGATCAAATCAAGCCTGAACTGACCCTAGAAGCTAAAATGACTAAACTGAGGCTGTCATATTTTGGTCACGTCATGAGACGACAAGAGTCACTGGAAAAGACCGTCATGATAGGAAAAGTTGAGGGCAGCAGGAAAAGAGGAAGACCCAACAAGAGATGGATTGACTCAATAAAGGAAGCCACAGCCTTCAATTTGCAAGATCTGAGCAAGGCTGTCAAAGATAGGACATTTTGGAGGACTTTCATTCATAGGGTCGCCATGAGTCGGAAGCGACTTGACGGCACTTAACACACACACACACCTTCTCCCCCCAACCTTGGGTACCCAGCTAAGACTTTTACCCTGGCCAGCAATACGCAAGGGAATTTGGGTCAACATTTTTTAAAAAGAAGAAGCAGGAGGTGAAGGAAGTAGCTGCATTGTCCAAAAGTTTCCATCTCCCCAGCGATTGGGGGAGGTGGTGGGATTGTGTATGTGTGAACTCCAAGGGTTAAAATGAGGAAGGTCATTGCTAGAGGCTATGGTGGGGGGGAGAGGAGGCTGCAGGATCGTTAACCTAAAATAACTAATTAGGAAACATCCAGTTTTATAAATTATGTGTGGCTTTCTTTGTGCTTCCCCCCCCCCAGATTCCCTCCCTAACATGGCTAATTAGGGAGCATAAGAAAGGTGGAGGGGACGCTCTCTCAGTAATACTGTGGAGAGGGTTGCAATCTCTGGGGTTGGGAAATTCCTGGGGATTTTTTTTTTTTTGGGGGGGGAACGTTGGATAGGGAGGGATTTAGGGCAGGGAGGGACCTCAGCCGGGGTATAATACCCTAGAGTCCACTCTCCAAAGCAGCTCTTCTCCAGGGGAACTGATCTCTGTTGTCTGGAATCACAGAATCATAGAGTTGGGTCCACCAGGGTCATCTAGTCCAACTCCCTGCACACTGCAGGAAATTCACAAATACCTCCCCCCACACCCCCAGTGACCCAAGCCAAGCCCAGAAGATGGCAACAAAAACCCTCCAGGATCCCTGGCCAATCTGGCCTGGAGGAAAATTGCTTCCTGATCTCAAAATGGAGATTGGCATTTCCCTGGGCATGTAAGAAAGGACCATGAGAGCCAAACACTGCATTCAGAGTTCTACCCCAAAGTCTAGTCCTGAAGTGATTCCTGCCTGGAAGTCCTTTCCACATGGTGCCCCCTTTTGCGTTTCCCAATCTCTAGACCAGGAAACTCATGGTGCAGATCCTAGGAGCGATGTTTGGAACCACATAATCATAGTCTTAATGGATCCGGGGTCTCCAAACATTTTGAGGCTATGGGCATATTTGGGATTTTGAGAGGGGGTGGTGAGCGCCATCCTAAAGTGTCTTCCACAGCAAGTGGGGCCAAACCCCAAATGGCTGCTTCAGGAGGTGAAGCCAAGCAGCATACCTTGCTTTTCACACCTCCTGGGGAAAAGGACATCTCGAAGGGGAATGGAACCAAGCTCTAACTAAGGAATTCCCAGTTGCGTACCAGTCCTCCTCATCCACCAGTAGGAAACTCTTTCACTTGAATGACGGAAGACAATAACAAGCTCTGCCTTACAATTAGGGTTGCCAACCTTTAGGTGGTGGTGTCAGCCCTTGACCCACTGAACCAGAAATCACCACAGAGACAGTCAGGATCCAAGCAGATGGCTTTTACTGGTCAAATAGGTATTACAGTGCATATAGAATAAGATGACAGCTATGAGGGTCTTGCTCGTTAGTTGGCAATATAAGGCTTGAAAAAGGCGGGTGATTACAGAACACACAAAGCATAAACAGAGAACACTTTCCCAGGAGTAGCGTTCCCAGGCTTTGGTATGTGAAGTTGTCCTTGAAGTCTGAATGGTTCAGCCAAGGAACAGAGGCAACAGAGAAACCGAGATAACAGCCTGACATCCTGCTCCCCTTAAGGCCCCCTCCCATCCTGCAAGGGGGCTGGTCTGTCTGGGTAGGCAACGTGAAAGGCGTTGACGAGCTTGGGGGCGGAGACATCTCGTGCACGAACCCACTCGTCATAGGCAGGGGGGAAGTGTTTCCAGCAAACTAGGTATTGTAAAATTCCATGGTGAATACGGGAGTCTAGGACCTTGGAGACCTCAAAATGTTCTCCCCCCCACCACCATTATGGGCTGCTCGGGAGGCTGCTCTGGATGCCACTGCGGAGAAGCAATATGGGGTTTCAGGAGGCTGATGTGGAAAACGGGGTGCACACGTCTTAAGGTTTTGGGGAGAGACAGTTCCACTGTGACAGGATTTATGATGCGAGTGATAGGAAATGGGCCAATGAACTTAGCGTTGAGCTTATGGCACGGTCGGGTGGAACGCAAATTCTTGGTGGATAGGTAGACCAGGTCACCTACTTGTGGATCCCCACCGGGGGACCGATGTTTATCGGCTTGTGCTTTGTATAAGCGCTTGGCTCGGGCAAGATTGCTAATCAGCCAGGGCCACGTAGTGCGGAGGGTGTGTGCCCAAGAGGCAATGTCGGCATCCCCCTCCCCTTCCACATCCTCCACAGGGGGGATAGGACCGAAGTCCTGTCCATAGATCGCATAAAACGGGCTGAAACCAGTGGACTGATGTACAGCATTATTATAAGCATATTCTGCAAAAGGTAACAGTTCTACCCAGTTATCTTGGTGGTAATTGACATAACAGCGCAAATAACATTCAAGTACAGCATTAACACGTTCGGTCTGGCCATCCGTTTGGGGATGGTATGCACTAAACAATCCCTGCTCCACCCCCACCAATTTGAGAAAAGCTTTCCAAAACTTTGCAACAAAGCTACTGCCGCGGTCGCAGATTATTTTGCGCGGAAACGAATGTAGTCTAAAGACATGTGACACGAAGAGGCGGGCCAATTTCTGAGCGGAGGGGATCCCTGCGCATGGAACCAAATGTATTTGCTTGGAAAATAAGTCAGTGATAACCCATAGTACAGTTTTTCCCCCGCTGAGAGGGAGATCCGTCATAAAATCCATAGCAATCACTTCCCAGGGTTTGGAGGGTATTTCAAGCGGTTGCAGTAGTCCTGGGGACTTGCCTTGAGATCGCTTGACTGTGGTGCAAATAGGACAGCTGCGAATAAACGAGTCAATATCAGAACGCATTCCCCCCCACCAAAACTGTCTGCGCAACAAGTGAAGGGTTTTTAGAAACCCAAAGTGCCCTGCGGTTTTCATTCCATGGGCCAAGTGTAAGACGTCTTTTCGGAGCGCTTTGGGTACATACAATTTTGAGTCTTTGTACCAAGAGCCCCCTTGTTCAATAACACCAGGAGGCAGGGTTTGATTAGAATGTTCCATAAGGCAGTGGTCCCGCAGGGACTTTATGAAAGAATCAGAGATGGGAACCCCCCCTTCGTTTAACGTAGTAGTCGGAGCAGATAGGGGGGTCGGCGAGGGGGAAACGCTTACGTGTTGCTGTGCGTAGACTTCAGGCGGCTGGGCGGCCGGTCGAGTTGGAGGAGTTGGAGCCGGAGCCATCGTGGCATCCCGTCGCGGAGGTAGGAGAGTGGCCGGTAGGGTTGGAGGAGTTTGCCCGCTGGTAACTGTGCGTTGTCGCTGGGGCAGCGTTTGAGATCGGGTTTGTACAGCCAATACGGGCATGGCTTCTCTTTGTGCGGGCGTAAATAGAGAGTCTGTTGGCCGATCGAGTTTTGCTGGGTATTGAGGCAATCGGGAGAGAGCATCCGCGAGAACGTTTTGTTTTCCTGGGACATGCTTCAGGACAAAACGAAACTGAGCAAAGAATTCCGCCCAACGTTGTTGTTTTGCGGATAATTTATGGGTTCCTGTGAGAGCGGCCAGATTCTTGTGATCGGTCCAAACTTCGAAGGAGACTTTGGACCCTTCTAGGAACTGTCGCCAAAGGGTAAGAGCATGGTGCACAGCTGAGGCTTCTTTCTCCCAAATAGGCCAGTTCAATTGGGAGTGTACAAACTTCTTAGAGAAATATGCGCAAGGGTGAAGGAGACCATTAGGTCCTCTTTGCAGCAGCCCCCCCCCATGGCTACGTCGGAGGCATCGACCTGCACAATGAACATTCGATTAGGGTCTGGGTGCTGTAGCACCGGTTCTGATGTGAAAAGCCGTTTGAGAGCCACAAAAGCGGCTTGGCATTGATCAGTCCACAGTATTTTAGCGGAGGGCAATGTGGCCGAGCTTTCTTTACCTTTGGTTTTTAGAAGGTCGGTGATGGGCAGTGCTATTTGGGCGAAGTTTGGGATGAATCCGCGGTAGAAATTAGCAAAGCCCAGGAATTGTTGTACTTGTTTGCAGTTGGAGGAGGGTGCCCATTCGAGGACGGAACGGACTTTGTCCGGGTCCATGCTAAGGCCATGGTGAGAGATTATGTATCCCAAGAAAGTTATTTTGCTTTGGTGAAATTCGCATTTAGCCAGCTTTGCGAAGAGTTGGTGGGTGTGTAGACGGCGTAGAACTTCTCGGACCAATGTGACATGCTCGTCCATGGTTTTTGAATAAATGAGAATGTCATCTAAATAAACCACCACCCCGCGGTACAGCAAATCATGAAGGATTTCATTGATGAGTTGCATGAAGACCCCCGGGGCCCCTTTTAACCCGAAGGGCATCACAAGGAATTCAAACATTCCAAAGTAGCTAGAGAAGGCAGTGAGGGGTTCGTCCCCCTCTCGGATGCGGACGCGGTAGTAGGCTTCTACCAGGTCCAATTTAGAAAAAATACGTCCTTCTTGTAGTTGTTCCAAGATATCTGAAATTAATGGTATAGGATAGGCGTTGGTTTGAGTAACTGCATTGAGTTTTCGGAAGTCAATGCAGAGGCGTAGGTCGCCCTCCTTCTTTCGAACAAAAAACGCGGGGGCTGAGTTGGGAGCATTCGATGGGCGAATGAACCCTCTAGCAAGGTTTTTATCCAAAAAGTCCCGAAGCACAGTGCGCTCGGAAGTGCTCATTGGGTAGATTTTACTTTTGGTTAATGTGCAGTCTTTCACCACTTCAATTGCACAGTCAGTAGCCCGGTGAGGGGGTAAGGCATCACATTCTTTAATGTTAAAAACATCTGCGAAGTCTTGGTATATTTCAGGGAGGGCTGGTGTTGATGGGATCTCGGAGAGTAATGCCGGAGCGGGTGGAGACAGCATTGCAACTTGTTGTCGGTGTTGATCGCATTTGGGATTGTTAAAGGAAATTGTGTTCATGTCCCAATCGATACTGGGACAATGACCTTTAATCCAGTTAATTCCCAGGACCACCTCGAATCGAATAGGGGCTATGGTAAAGTCGATTTGTTCCCAGTGGGAGCCAATTCCCATTGCCACCCCTATAGTGCGATGGTCAACTGGACCCCCTTTGAAATGGCTCCCATCCATTTGGGCAAATTGGACGGGAGCTGGTAAAGCCTCGGACTCGACTTTGAGTGCTGCAAATGTGGCTGCACTTATGAGAGTGCGACTGCAACCAGAGTCAATAAGTGCTTTAACGGGTAGTTGGGGGCCACCTTCGTGATGTTGTAGAATGGCATCTACATAAACGGTGGTTTCTACTTCCTTTACTTTAGTGGGAGCTGTCGGTTTAGCAGGAGAATCTGCAGAGGTCTGTGGAGACGCTCCACTCACCACAGACCGGAGCCGTTTTTTGACAAGTCAAGGGGAGATTCTAGGTTTAAAGCCGGAGAGGTCCATGGGTTCTCTTTGTCCGAAGAGGGAAAGTTGTCCCCCAATGGGGCACTTGTAATCCGAGACCCGGCTGGGTCAGTTGATGCAGGCAGAACGGATGAGTCTCCAGCGTGAAGTGCAGAGGGTGTGGGTCTTCCCGGCGCTGCGCTGCGGGTGGCCGTGGTGCCTCTGCGTTGCGGTCGTCCCCTAGCTCGAGTTGCCGTGCTGGGATGAAAAGGTTCAGGGCGGTAAGGGCAGACCGCTGCAAAGTGGCCCTGTTCCCCAAAAATGAGGCAGGCACCCCTTTGAAATCGGGTTTCACGATCCTGGAGTGGACGCATCGGCTTCCGTATAGCGGGGGTGGTGCCTTGGGCTGGGGCTTTGGGGCGCTTTTCTCCTTGTGTTTTTGGCGGACAAGGGAAACGAAGCGCCGGCGGCTTTCTACTTCTTCGGCTAATAGAATCCAATCCTCGAGAGTATCGGGATCGCCCCGCATGTACGACCAGTTCAGGACGTCGGGGTGTAGGGCTTCCCTGAAATGGTGAATTAGGGTGGCTTCGGGCCATCCCACAATTTTGCTCGCCAGTCTTTGAAATTCATCAGCAAACTCTCGGACTGGAGTAGAGCCCTGTCTTAGTTGTAGCAGTTCGGTTTTGGCCCGTTCCCCCAGAAAGGGGTCCTCAAACCTCCTACGTAGAGCAGTCATGAAATTGTTGAGGGAACGAATAGAGCGGGATCGGGTGTCGAATTGGAGCACCATCCAGTCGGCCGCTTTGCCTGTCAGAAGGGAAGCTACGTAGCGCACCCGGCTGTCCTCGGTAGGGAATAATTGTCCCTGTTCTCGCATATAACTGTCCACCTGGTGCAAGAAACAGGGGAGAGCTTCAAGAGATCCATCATATGTAGTTTTCAACTTGAGCTGTTTCCAAGGACCGGGTATGGGTTGACCCGGAGGCACAGGCTGACCCGGTTGCACAGGAGCTCCGGGTGCAGGTAGAACGGGAGCTCCGGGAGGTGGAGGTGGTGCAGGAGGTTGGACTGGTCCCCCCTGACCCGGGACGGACTGCGCTTGGGCTATCAGGGCTTGCTGCAACTGCCTGTTGTCCTGCAGCATTTGTTCCATTAACTCTTGGAGTTGATCGACACGGTCGGATAACTCTCGATTCTGGGCTCGCAACAGGTGAACATCCTCTCCTGGGCCACCGGTACGATGAGGTTTACTTGTCCGGAAACTCGTGGCCCATTGAGAACTGTCCCCATATAGGTCCTCGTCTGCAGACTCTCCAGAGTCTTGGCGTCGGTCTGCAAGGCGGCGTGCGCGTTGGGTCGTGCGCGACGGGGCAAACACCGGGGAGAAAGACAGACCTAACGGAGGGCCGCTCTTTACAGTGTCCTTAGGGCGACCGCCGGTTTGCGCACGATCCGCAGCCAACTGTAACTCCTTCTCCCCTGCGGCTTGGGCTTCGGCTGCTGCCTTAGCTGCTTCAGCAGCTTCTTTATCCTCGAGAACCTTTCGGGTTTCGAGTTTCAGAGCTTCAGTTGCGGTAACGTGCGGTAAAAGTTCTGCTTCCAGGAGCGAGAGTATGGGGTCGGGTTCCCCGCCCAGTAATGGTTGTATCCGAACCGCGATAGCGGGTGCGTCGGCCCCAAATGTCGAAGCCAAACGTTGGGCCAAGGTGGCTACCGTAGTGTCCTTTGTACAATCCGCAAAGAGGAGGGCCGTATGGACAGTGACCCGCTTGGCTTCAGCTTGACAACTAGCGGCATCGGGTATCAGGGAAAGACCTGAGGCTCCTGCCATGGTACCTTTTCCCTGGGTAGTAGGGGCCGTGAATGGGAGAGACTCACGGGCAATAAGTTCGTCCAATAATCCGGTTAGTACCTGTAAGTCCTCAGTTGCCAGCCGGGCATCATCCAGCAACTGATCAAAATCCTGGAGATCTAAACGAGTATTAGTATCATCCGAGGTTAACATCCAGAGAACTTTCACTAGAGAATGCCACTGTGTCTGTACTAGTCCCTCCAAGCGGCAAGCCTCTAGAGTAGTCCTAAAAAGTTCAGCGACTATGTCCTGTAGAAGGGTAGGATCCCCACGTGAGGACTCCAGGGTTCCAGGAAGTAGCAGTCCCGGTTCACTCGGAGAGCGACCTCCTAGCTCCCATCCGAGTGGCAGGCGAACCCTCCAGGGCTCTAGCCTGACTAGGGGATCGTTGAAGAAGAGTTGTAGGAGATAGCTGTCATAATGTCAGCCCTTGACCCACTGAACCAGAAATCACCACAGAGACAGTCAGGATCCAAGCAGATGGCTTTTACTGGTCAAATAGGTTTTACAGTGCATATAGAATAAGATGACAGCTATGAGGGTCTTGCTCGTTAGTTGGCAATATAAGGCTTGAAAAAGGCGGGTGATTACAGAACACACAAAGCATAAACAGAGAACACTTTCCCAGGAGTAGCGTTCCCAGGCTTTGGTATGTGAAGTTGTCCTTGAAGTCTGAATGGTTCAGCCAAGGAACAGAGGCAACAGAGAAACCAAGATAACAGCCTGACAGGTGGCTGGAAATCTCCCACTATTACAACTGATCTCCAGGTGACAGAGATTAGTTCCTCTGCAGAAAATGGCCGCTTTGGCAATTGGATTCTATGGCATTGAAGTCCCTCTCCTCTCCAAATCCTACCCTCCTCAGGCTCCACCCTCAAAATATCCAGTTATTTCCCAATCCAGAGCTGGCAACCCTAACAGCATAAGAACATAAGAAAGGCCACGCTGGATCAGTCCAAGGTCCATCAAGTCCAGCAATCTGTTCACACAGTGGCCAACCAGGCGCCTCTAGGAAGCCCACAAACAAGATGACTGCAGCAGCATTGTCCTGCCTGCGTCCCACAGCACCTAAAATAACAGGCATGCTCATCTGATCCTGGAGAGAACAGGCATGCATCATGACTAGTAGCCATTTTTTCTAGTAGCCATGAATCCCCCTCTCCTCCATGTACTTGTCCACACCCCTCTTAAAGCTTTCCAAGTTGGCAGCCATCACCACTTCCTGGGGCAGGGAGTTCCACAATTTAACTTTGCATTGTGTGAAGAAATACTTCCTTTTGTCTGTTTTGAATCTCTCCTCCTTCAGCTTCAGCAGACGACCCCAGGTTCTGGTATTATGAGAGAGGGAGAAAAGCTTCTCCCTGTCCACTCCCTCCATACCATGTACAATTGTATAGACCTCTATCATGTCTCCCCTTAACTGCCTTCTTTCCAAGCTAAACAGCCGTGGAGATTTTCAGGGTGGGGTTTGGGGAGGGTCTTCAATGCCACAGTCCAATTGCTAAAACGGCCCTTTTCTCCAGGGGAACTGATTTCTATTGCCTTGAGATCAGCTGTAATAGTGGGGGATCTCCAGCCTAGACTGGGTACTAGGTTGCTACTGCTTCAGAAGTTTTTAGATATTTGGGGAGGTG
Source organism: Euleptes europaea (assembly GCF_029931775.1). NCBI lineage: Eukaryota > Metazoa > Chordata > Lepidosauria > Squamata > Sphaerodactylidae > Euleptes > Euleptes europaea. Next base: position 111,274,203 of record NC_079316.1, read on the forward strand.
CCTTGGGAAGGTGAAGTTGGGAGAGGGGAGGAAATTCAATGGGGCATAATGCCATAATGCCTCCAAAGCAGCCATTTTCCTCAGGGGAGCTGGTCTCTGCCGTCTGGAGACCAGTTGTAATTCCAGGAGATCTTCTGGCGGCGGACAGTCCTTACTGGGAGGGAGATATAAGCCAGACTGTGGGAGAATCAGTTTTCTAGGCCCTTTTTTTGCAAAAGGAAAGGCAAGATTTTAAGTTGGCTTTTGCGGCGGTTGCTTTCAGTGTCAAAGCAGCAGGGTTTTCCCTTGATGAAGGGCTATTGAGCCTCTGGCTTTCTGCTCCTGCTTTTCCTGTGGGCTCCTGTGGGGGAGAAGGAAAAAGGACAAAGATCCTCTTGTACCTGGCAACAGCTCAGCAACCATTGTGGCAAAGACTTCTGACTAACACCCTATTTCTTTGCTCCTCCCCTGCTGTATTCCCTGTTTGCCCATCTTTTTCTGAAATTAAGCATAGTGAGAGTTACCTATTATCTCTCTCCTGCCCCCCTTCTCTGGGGACTGTGTTTAAGAATGCAGTTGCTATGTATAAAAGCAATTTCCTTGGGCTCTGTCACATTTTGTAGGGTTGCCGACCTCCAGGTGGTGGCTGGAGATCTCCCGCTATTACAACTGATCTCCAGGCAACAGAGATCAAGTTCCCCTGGAGAAAATGGCCGCTTTGGCCATTGGTCTCTATGGCATTGAAGACCCTCCCCTCTCCAAACCCTGCCCTCCTCAGGCTCCATCCCCAACATCTCCAGATATTTCCCAACCTGGAGCTGGCAACCCTAGTTAAAGGGTGGGAGGAATCAACCTGGGGGGTGGAATTTCCAAATTGTTCACCATTCTGCGGTTTTTGAGGGTGAGATTTCCAAACCTCCAGGTATTCCCTAACCCAGAGCTGGCCACCCTACTTTAGTGTGATCAAGAAATGTGCAAATCAAGGGAGGAGCTTGCAGATAAGAATGGGCTTGACTCTCAATTAGGGTTGCCAGCTCTGGTTTGGGAAATACCTGGAAATTGTGGGGGTGGAGATTAGAGTCTGTGGCTCATGTGGAGGAACAGGGAATCAAGCCTGGTTCTCCAAATTAGAGGCCACCGCTCCTAACCACTACACCACACACACTGGTACTAGATGTAGAAAGCATTTGGACAACACTCTTCCCAAAAAAGATCACAGAAAAGCAGGCTTGGGAAAGAGCACCCTGAGCATGGGGAAAGGATGAGGGGAGCATGATTAGAGTATGACATTGCATGGATGCTCCGAGACTAAACAAAAAAACTCCAGTTTGGAACCACAGTTGAGAAAAACTTCAGTGTGGAAGCAGACAGAATTGGGGCCACAGTTTCCACAATGCCACCCTGTGAATAGCCTGAGAATTCTGTGCCTTGTTAAAAACAACATAGTTCTGGAACAATGGGATCAGATATGATGATGATGATGATGATGATGTTGATGATGATGATGATGAAGAAGAAGAAGAAGAAGAATGTAAGCACTTGTCCCCGTGGTAATCCCACAAACAGCATCCACAGACAAGGAGTCCAAAAGAGAGCTGATTTATTGGAAAACATACAGGTATGCAGAGCTTACAGGTACAGTGGCACGAATGGCAATTGGGAGCACAGTGCAGGCCTATAAGGGAAAATATTAGTCACAACGGGTCAAGGCGCCCCCCCTAACGAGGAGCCGTTCCCACGGGAGATAGCACTGGAACAGGAATTCAGTAGTTAGCAAGTTCGACCTTGAGAGGCACCTGGTGGAATCGAAACTAAAACATTCACAGTCTGACAGGCTGCTGGGAGCAGTGGAAAGCAGGCCTGACATCCTGCCCTCCTTTAGGCCCCCTCCTTACCGCTCCCCCACCAGTCCGTTTGGAGGCGCTGGTTTGTGAGGGTAGGCAGTATGGAATTGGCGGACCAAACGGGGTTCAGATACATCACGTGCGCGTACCCACTCATCGTGAGCGGAACCGAAATGTTTCCAATAAACTAGATAGTGGAGATATCCATGATGGATACGCAAGTCCAAGATTTTTGCAATCTCAAAATGTTCCTCCCCACCAACCATCACTGGTACTTCAGGAAGTGGTTCAGGATGCCACTCAGGAGAAGGCACATGTGGTTTCAGCAAACTGACATGAAAGACAGGATGGATTCGCCTGAGAGACTTTGGGAGTGAAAGTTCCACAGTCACTGGGTTAATGATACAAGCAATGGGGAAGGGACCCACGTACTTGGCACTGAGTTTGTTACACGGGCGGTTGGACCGTAAATTTTTGGTGGACAAATAAACCATGTCCCCCACTGAGTAGTCTTTGCTTGGTGAGCGCAGTTTATCAGCTTGAGCTTTGTATTTACGTTTAGCTCGCTCTAGATTTCGTACCAGCCAAGGCCAGGTTGTTTGAATCGTGAGCCCAGTCAGCAATACTTTCACCCCCCTCCACCCTGGAGACATCGTTATAGCTTATGGGCCCGAAGTCTTGCCCATAAACAGCCTGAAAGGGGCTAAATCCAGTGGATTGATGGACAGCATTATTGTATGCATATTCAGCAAAGGGTAACAATTCAACCCAATCATCCTGATGATAGTTAACATAACAGCGCAAGTAGCATTCTAGTACAGCATTCACTCGTTCAGTTTGGCCATCGGTTTGGGGGTGGAAAGCACTTGAAAGACCTTGTTCTACCCCCACTACTTTTAAGAAAGCTTTCCAAAATTTAGCCAGGTAGCTACTTCCGCGGTCGCTTATCACCTTGCGCGGAAAGGAATGTAGATGGAAGACATGTGACACAAAGAGGTGGGCCAGTTTGGGGGCGGATGGGATACCTGCGCAAGGGACGAGATGTACCTGTTTAGAGAACATGTCCGTGATTACCCAAAGTACAGTTTTCCCCTCGCTGAGGGGGAGGTCAGTCATAAAATCCATAGCAATCACTTCACAAGGTCTAGTGGGGGTCTCTAATGGTTGTAGTAATCCGGGAGGTTTCCCTTGGGCTCGTTTGACTGTAGCGCAGACTGGGCAACCACGAATGAACGAATCCACATCAGTCCGCATGCCCGCCCACCAAAACTGCCTACATAACAAATGCAATGTTTTTAGAAACCCAAAGTGTCCTGCAGTCTTGGCTCCATGGACTAGCTGTAGTACTTCCTTCCGTAGCCTTTTAGGCACATACAGCTTAGAGTCTTTGTACCATAAACCTCCACTTTCAGTTAGAGTGGAGGGGAGGGCTTGCTCAGAGAGTTTGGCTTGGCAAGCGGAACAAAGTGAGGCCAAAAAAGAGTCTGTGAGATCCAACCCATCTGGCGGTGTGGGTTCCATGTTGGAGGGAGGGGATGTCCCCGAGGGGAGTGGGATGGCTGGACTGTCAGAGTAACTGGGTGCCGGCGGGGCTGGCGAAGGAGGCGATGGGGGTGGCGTGGTCGGGCTGATCGGCGTGGTTGGGCTTGAAGTGCCCCCCCCTGTGGAGGCTGTGGTGGGAGCCGGGCTTGCGATCGGGTTTGGACCGTTAGGGTGGGTAGCAAACCCCTTTGAGCATGAGTGAACAGGGACTCCCTGGGGAGTTTAACCTTGGTTGGATATTGGGGAAGTCTGGATAGAGCATCAGTCAGGACATTTTGTTTCCCCGGCACATGTTTTAATATGAAACAGAACTGAGCAAAGAAGTCCGCCCAGCAAACTTGTTTCGTGGACAGTTTACGGGCCCCCATGAGTGCCTCCAGGTTCTTGTGATCGCTCCATACTTCAAAAGGGACTTTAGAACCCTCCAAAAACTGTCTCCACACCGTCAGGGCATGGTGGACGGCAGCCGCTTCCTTTTCCCAAATTGGCCAGTTGAGCTGAAATTGCGTGAACTTCTTAGAGAAATAAGTGCATGGATGCAGAAGACCATTCCTCCCCTTCTGTAAAAGCGCACCCCCCATTGCCAAGTCTGAGGCATCAACCTGAACTACAAACATCTGATCGGGATCGGGGTGCTTTAATACTGGTTCAGAGGTAAACAGTCACTTGAGAGTATCAAAAGCGGTTTGGCACTGGGGGGTCCAGTTGATTTTAGCTGAGGGCAACGTGGCGGCGCTGCCTTTTCCCTTAGTCTTAAGGAGATCCATGATGGGGAGTGCGATTTGAGTGAAGTTGGGGATGAACCCCCTGTAGAAGTTAGCGAACCCAAAAAATTGTTGAACTTGCTTACGGGTGGAGGTTGGTTCCCAATTGGTTACTGACTGCTAGGGCTGTTGAATTAAAAAAAATTCGGTATAGTTCAGATTTGGCTGAATTTGGCCTGTTTAGATTCGGGATATGCCGAAGTCCGAACTCCCCCGCTTCGGGTCCGTGCAATTCGGCAGGAATTCAAAGTTCAGGGGAAAAATTCGGCCGAATAAAGCCATTAAAAACACAACTGCGCCTTTCCGCGGCTCTGGGGGGGCATTTTTGGGGGTAGAGGTCCCAAACTTTGAGCGGAGCTTCAAAGGACGCTTCTTGAAAGACCCCCAAGTTTTGTAAAGATTGGGTCGGGGGGGCTGAGATATGGGCCCTGAAAGGGGTCCCCCCCACCCTTAATGTGCATCTCTGAGCAGAGCTTGCCGCCCACGCACAAAGCTCCCAGCCCCGACAAACAGCTGATAAGTTTGCAAAGCATTGCAACACAACTGCAAGCAACACGACTGCAAAAGCAACACAACCTTGTAAGCAACACCTTTGCAACTGTGCAAAGCAACACCTGACACCTGGGAGTTTGCAAACCATGGAAAGAGACAGAGGCAGCTAGCTATGCATAATGAGCAGGGGTGGAATTTCCCCTTTTGCATGGGAATCCAAATGCATTCTTTAAGTCATCATTTGAAAACCAGTTTTGAGCAAGCATCCAAATAGACCTAACCGCTCTTATGAATGAGGGAAAACCTGAACACACACAACTGAAGCCCCCCCTCAAACCAGGGAGAGAGAGACTCGAGGGGGAACACACACCCCAGGCAGAACTGGCAAAAGCCCCCTTTGGCTTCCCCCCCACCCACAGAAACTGCTCCCTCCCCACACACACACACAGACTCTGCTTCCCCCACACACACACACACACAGGAGAAAAATTATAGATTAAAGCCCCCAAAGGGGTCTTACTGTGGCTGTCTTCTGTTCCTTCAGGAGGGGTTGGGGAGGACTTGTAATCCAAGACGATTCCAATTAGGCACGGGACGTTTTGCTCTGGAGATGCACAGGATCAGCTGATCCATTCATCCCAATAAGGGAAAGGGGAAAGGGGAAAGCCCATATCTCGGGACCCCCTGACCCAATGTTTACAAAACTTGGGTAGTCTCTTAAGAAGGCTTGTCTGAAGCTCCGCTCAAAGTTTGGGATCTGCACCCCCAAAAATGCTCCCCCTGCAGCCACAGAAAGAGAAAAGGGGGGGCGCCGATATTTCTGCCCCCACTGAACCCATCTTTACAAAACTTGGGTGGTATCTTAAGAAGGATTGTCTGAAGTTATGCTGAAGGTTTGGGGGCTGTATCCCCAAAAAAGCGCCCCCTGCAGCCACGGAAATGGAAAAGGGGGGAGGGAAAAGGGGGGAGCCCATATCTCGAGACCCCCTGACCCAATGTTTACAAAACTTGAGGGGTATTTTAAGAAGGCTCATCTGAAGCTCCACTGAAAGTTTGGGGTCTGTACCCCCAAAAATGCGTCCCCTGCAGCCATGGAAAGAAAAAAGGGTGGGAGCCCATATCTCGGGACCCCCTGACCCAATGTTTACAAAACTTGGGTGGTCTCTTAAGAAGGCTTGTCTGAATCTCTGCTGAAAGTTTTGTGTCTGTACCCCAAAAAATACGCTCCCTGCAGCCACAGAAAGGAGCGAATGTGCACAAGCACCCCCCCCAACACACGAAGATTTCCCCCCCCTCTCTCTCTCTCCCCCCCCCAGCCGGGCCGCACATCAGCTGATTCCTCCAGTACTCAATCCTGACTGATTGGCCAGAAGAAGACCCAGCTTGGCCACCGATTGGCCGGGGGAGGAGAATGCTGCTTACTGATGGTTATGCTGCTTACTGACGGCCGAATTTGCCGGATTTATTCGTGAACTCCTGAACTCGCTGAATTCGGCCCCCCCGGTTGCCCACCATTTTTTAGTTCGGTTCGTCCCGAACTAAAAACCACCGAATCAGGGGAAATTCGGCTGATTTTCAGTTCGGGCTGAACCGAATCAACAGCCCTACTGACTGCACCTTGTCAGGGTCCATAGTAAATCCATGGTGTGAAATTATATAGCCCAGGAAGGTTAACTGTTTTTGGTGAAATTCACACTTGGACACCTTAGCATAGAGCTGATTGTCTCTGAGGCGTTGCAATACTTCCCTTACCAAAGTAACGTGTTCATCCATAGTTTTAGAGTAAATAAGTATATCATCCAAATAAACCACCACGCCCCTATACAACAAGTCATGTAGGATCTCATTAATGAATTGCATGAAGACCCCAGGGGCCCCTTTCAATCCGAAAGGCATCACTAAGAATTCATACATGCCAAAGCAACTGGAAAAGGCTATGAGAGGTACATCGCTTCCACCAAGTAGTAGGCTTCCACCAAGTCAAGTTTTGTAAAGATACGCCCTTCCTTTAGTTGTTCCAAGAGATCCGAGATCAAAGGAATGGGGTAGGCATTGGATTGGGTGACTGCATTAAGTTTTCGGAAGTCGATGCATAGGCGCAAGTCACTCGTCTTTTTGCATACAAAGAAGGCAGGGGCCAAAGAAGGGGCGGTAGACGGCCGAATGAAACCCCTCACCAAATTTTTGTCCAAGAATTCACGTAGCATGGTACGTTTGGTAGCGCTCATGGGGTAAATCTTTCTTTTAGGCAGTTTTTCATTTCTCACTACTTCAATAGCACAGTCTGTCTGGCGATGGGGGGGCAGTACATCACATTTCTGTACATCAAAAATGTCTGAAAAGTCTCGATATTCAACAGGTAGAGGAAAGGACGAGGGGGGCTCTGAGGCTAAAGCCGAGGCTGAAGGAGGTACAATAGCTACCTCGAGATGGTGCTGGTCACAATTAGGATCGGAGAATTTTATTGTTCCAGCCCCCCAGTCAATACAAGGGCTGTGCCCTTTGAGCCAGTTAATTCCCAATACCACGTCGTATCTGATAGGGGCTATGGTAAAGTCAATTTGTTCCCAGGGGTGGCCAGTGCCCATCGCCAATCCGTGAGTGCAACGATCCACAGGCCCCCCTTTGAAGTCGAATTTACCATGGTAAATTTTTGGTGGACAAATAAACCATGTCCCCCCCTGAGTAGTCTTTGCTTGGTGAGCGGCGTTTATCAGCTTGAGCTTTGTATTTATGTTTAGCTCGCTCTAGATTTCGTACCAGCCAAGGCCAGGTTGTTTGAATCGTGTTAACCCAGTCAGGAAGAAGAAGAAGAAGAAGAAGAAGAAGAAGAAGAAGAAGAAGAAGAAGAAGAAGAAGAAGAAGAAGAGTTGGTTTTTATATGCTAACTTTCTCTATCTTTTTTTAAGTAGAATCAAACTGGCTTACAATCACCTTCCCCTCCCTACAGCAGACACCCTGTAAGGTAGGTGGGGCTGAGAGAGCTCTAAGAGAACTGTGACTAGCCCAAGGTCACGCAGCTGGCTTCATATGGAGGAGTGGGGAAACCAACCTGATTCACCAGATTAGAATCCACCGCTCATGTGGAGGAATGGGGAATCAAACCCGGTTCTCCAGATTAGAGTCCACCACTTCTAACCACCACTCTTAAACACTACACCACGTGTTTGTTGTTCCAACCCTTGTTGTTCCAACCCAGTGCTTTATAAAGAACGGAATTCTCCTTCCTCCGAAGAACCACGGATGCCGTCATTTTGATCACGACGGGCTCCCTTATCCTTTGCTATCAGCCTCGAGGTGAAAGGCACCAGATTTATGATGTTCTCATTACTGTCCTTATGATGACTTTTGATACTAGAACAAGAGGATCACAGACGAAACCGACAGCAGCATCCTGTCGGAATGTGACCTTTTCAATATTTCACATTTTGAGCCGCTGACCATTCCATCTGCTCGCCGCACGCTGTGGGGAAGATCAGAATCGTCACGCATGGCTGTTACTAGGATAGAAGACGACAAAGCCCCAGAAAGCATCTGTGCAGGATTGGTGATCTACGTGACTTACAATAAAGCACATTACACCTGAGTTTCCTCCAGTGGATACGAGTACACTGATTAAAATTCTTTGTTAAGAGGCAAAATGGGAAGAAGGAGAGAGATTTCGTGAAGATATCGTCGTCCCATTTTGAGATCCCGTTGACAGATCAACCTTCGTCACCACAAAGTAATGATGGATCGCCATTGTGGGCAATGTTTTGCAAGTGACAAATCACGCTTAATTCCTCGGGTATTCATTATCATAACATTAATCCGTTTGGCAGAGAGCAGAGCCGAGAGGGAGCCACGCAGTGTACAAGCCCGCCGTATTTCTCTGGTAATTTAATACAAACCTGGAGCGGCTTTTCAGGTATTCTACACAGCTTCAGATGTAAATCTTTCAGACCATCTAAAATATTATGATACTATTATAGGAGCAGTAGTGCCTCACTTAAGGTAACTACTGTCCTTCAGACAAGGTGGGTAAAAGAGATATTATTGAGATCAGGGGTGCGCAACTGTTGGTGTGGGCACTGTGCCTGGCCCACCTGTTGAGTCCAAATCAGTACTCTAAGAGAGCCAGCATGGTGTAGTGGTTAAGACTGATGGATTCTAATCTGGTGAACCAGGTTGGTTTCCCCACTTTTTTACATGAAGCCTGCTGGCCTCTTTCCAAAGCCTCTTTCCAAACTCAGCCCCACCTACCTCACAGGGTGTCTTCTCTGGGCAGGGGAAGGGAAGTAGGATTGCCAACCTCCAATTTCCAAAGCGGCCATTTTCTCCAGGTGAACTGATCTCTATCGGCTGGAGATCAGTTGTAATAGCAGGAGAGCTCCAGCTAGTACCTGGAAGGGATCCAGCAGGGCAAAGAGCCTTCGGGGAGAGTTACTGTGAGGACGTCTGCTGAATTGTTTCGTTTTACTCTGCTGTTGGGTCTGGCCCGTACAAGCGGTCAGATCCTGGTTCAGGCTCTTGACATGTTTTAGGCCTGTCTTTGCTTTTCAGTTGCTCTGTGATTCCCACTCCCTGTTCCTCACCCCGCCCGAGTCCTGACCTTGAGCAGCTAACGTGTTTAGACTCCTGTTTCACTCCTTCTTCCCTCCCTTCCCCTGTGCTCTGCTATCTCGCTGTTTCCCAGGCCGTTTGATCTTGCACCTGTGATGTAATCGTGTAACCATGCTTTAAGTTAGGCTTTGCAGCCCAGGCCTGTATTGGCAGCTTTGAAGCTGCAGTGTATCCATGCTTACTAGATGCTCTCAATAAACGTTTACCTGCTTCTGACATGCCTGTCTGAGCGAGTGACTTTTTGAGACGACCTAGGTTGGCTTGAGGACCTGACAGTTACTTGTTTGGGAAAAACTGTTATGGGTTAGAAACCAGCACTTGATATGTGGGGGATTGCCTCCCCCCTTCCCCTGCTCAGCGCGCACATGTGGAGGAATGGGGAATCGAACCCAGTTCTCCACATTAGAGTCTGCCACAATTAACCACTACACCACACTGGCTGGTGCTTTCTCATGGTATACATCTTGTACATCACACAACTACACACAGACAAAAATATACTTAGCCATCTTTGTACCCAATTAGGACCCTCAAGATAACGAACAGTTATATATATATTTTAAATACATACATATTAAATACATACGTATTTAAAATACATACGTATAAAACCAACAATTAAAGATGTGAACTGTGATTTTTTTGAAGATTAAATTAGCACCATGGAAGATGTAACTCTTGGTTCCAACAAACCCCCACAAACCCAAGTGATGCTTTTCTCAATATTAAACATAAGGGTTTTTTCTTGTATTAGCTATGGCTCCTTTAATTCTGTGTTGAGTGATCAATTAAGTTCCCTTCTCTTTATCGAATGGTCCAAAGGAAAATCTTCAGTACGCTGGTACTGTTCAGCTGCTTAAGCATTTTGGAGGGATATGGATTGGCCTCCTGACTTTCATTGATGAGAGTGGAGATCCTTTTCTGCCGACCATTAGACTGAGGCTCCTCCAGAACAATACTTGTATTGTTTTTGCACAAATGATGCCAATTTTATTGAACAGTGCTCCAAATGAAATTTTATTCTATATAACTCGTATATGAGGAGTTATCTATTTAGTTATATATATATATATATATATATATATATATATATATATATATATATATATATATATATATATATATATATATATATATATAATTAAAATCAAAATTATGTATGATCTTTCACCAGAGCAAGCAAATTGAAATGGGAAAGGGAGTGGTTGAAGAAAAGGTGGAGCCAAAGGGGAGGGGTCAAATAGAAAGGGTGTGGTTAAATGCAAAAGGGGCTTGTACTAAAGGGGAAAGGGGCCCCAGTTATAATCTATTGCCCAGGGCCCACGCAAACCTGGAACCAGCCCTCCTTGAACAGTTGTTTTCAATGGAATGACCATTTAAATCAGGAACATATAATTTCTTTTTTATTTTTTTATTTTTCAAACAAAACATATAAACATCAAATTATTACATTGTACTGGAACTTACTTTATAATTGCAATTCAATTATCATCTTCTTTGAATTATTATATTTGTATATCTGACAATGCATTTCTTACTTAACTTCGTACATTCTATTATTTTTATTGGTTAACAGCTACATAGTCAAGGAATACTTTCCATTTTTCAGGAACACAGAATCTTTGTATCTTGTAAATTCTTATTATTTTCTGGAAGAACCGGTTACAAGTCAGTCAACAACATGAGAGGTTAGTGAGTTAACTAAGAGCGTGAGTCTAGCCAAGCTAATGTTTACAGTCCAGGAAAATGACATTTGGAAAAAAAAATCTTTAAATGAACAATTGGTGCAAATGATCAAACCACTAATAGGTGACAATTATCTGCTACTTCAACTGATCTCCAGGTGATAGAGATAAGTTCCCCTGGAGAAAATGGCCGCTTTGGCCATTGGACTCTATGTCATTGAAGTCCCTCCCCTCTCCAAATTCTGCCTTCCTTAGGCTCCACCCCCCAAAATCTCCAGGTAATTCCCAACCCAGAGATGGCAACCCTAGTCAGTGGGCTATTCGGCCACATAGGGAAGCACTAGCCCCTGGAACTCATAACCACTTGGAAATGTTGGGTGCTGTTAACACAAGGACAATTTACACACCTAAGCTTTGTTTCAGCAAGGAGGTAAGAAGATGGTTTTTCTCAGTCAGCTCCACAAACAGCCTTCTGTCCAGCACTGGAATTCTTCCTCAGAAAGAGTCAGGAAATAGCTGACTAATTTATTTCGTTGAGATATCGCTACCCAGTTTTTTCTCTCTAATGGGAACCCAAAGCAGTTTGTGACCTTGTTCTGCCTTCCTCCAGTTTATCCTCCCAAAAACCCTGAGGTAGTTAAGGACAAGAGAGTGTGGAATTGGCTTTAAGGTCACACAGCAAACTTGCTTGGCGGAGTGGGGATTCGAAGCTGGGTTTCCCAGATCTTAGTCTGACACTCTAATCACAACCAAAACCAAAGCACAATCCACTTATTGGGACCAAATGAAATGGCAAAGAACAGTCAGTGGGCTATTTTTTTTTTTATCCTTTGCTGCCCTTTTTTGTTATTTTCCCAGATCTCAAGCTGTGAGACCACAATGAGGAGTTTACTTGGATCAACCCACTCATTAGCTTTCACAAGTAGGGTTTACTCTCCGCTGCCACCAGCTGCAAATGACCAAAAAAAAAAAGACAGATGACGTTTTGCCAATTTTTGGTGACTTTAAAAAAAGCGGGGGGTGACTTTCTGGTTGGTCCTGACAAAAGCTATTACGAGGATTGTGCTTTCTTTCTGGATTTTAATTTTGGACCAGCATGGCTGCAAACCACTTTTTGGTCTATTCTAACCACTACGCCATGCTGCCTGTCCTGGGCCTTACCCTGCCCTGTACCAGTCAGGTACCAGGGGCTGGACTAGGGTTGCCAGCTCTGAGTTGGGAATTACCTGGAGATATTGGGGGTGGATCCCGAGAAGGGCAGGGTGGGGAGAGGGGAGGGACTTCAATGCCATAGAATCCAATTGCCAAAGCGGCCATTTTCTGCAGGGGAACTAATCTCTGTTGCCTGGAGATCAGTTGTAATAGTGGGAGATTTCCCAACCTGGAGTTGGCAACCCTAGTCACAATAGTGGCAAAGATGTAGAACACATGTATCTGACAGAAAAAGGAAAGGGGTTAGCAATCCCTTTTGCATCCCCTAAATTGGCATCTCTTTTTCCCTGCAGTGAAAATAAAAACTGGAACAAATCAGCACAACACTATGGCTGATAATGCCGCAGTACATATAGGTCTCTCTTGGGTGAAGTCTCTCCCCTCTCCCCTCTCCCCAAAATTCCTGGAGATTTTGGGGGTGGAGCCTGAGGAGGGCAGGGTTTGAGGAGGGGAAGGACTTCAATGGGGTATAATGCCATAGAGCTCACCTTCCAAAGCGGCCATTTTCTCCAGGTGAACTGATCTCTGCCACCTGAACTTAAGAACATAAGAAATGGATGTGGCCCAGCATACAACTGGGCCTGGTGCCACCAGCAACCACTGCACAGCTGGACCCAGCCAGGTGCCAACAGCCACTGCACAACTCAGCCAGACTTCTCCCAGGGAGAGGCTGCCTGAAGGGGAGGTATGCTGAGGACAGGGGAGAAAATGAAGGTAGATTGGATGGTGGGTGGGAAGAAGAGGAGGAAGCAGGAAAAGGGGAGAAGCGATGGGGACTGCTGGGGGAGGAACATGGAAATAGTTTGGGGGATCTAGGGGAAAACAAGAAGCCCCCTACAAGTCCTTGAAGGTCCCTGGTTTGTAACTTATTTATGACTAGGGTTGCCAGCTCTGGGTTGGGAAATACCTGGAGATGTTGGGGGGCAGAGCCTGAGGAGGGGGGGGTTTGGCGAGGGGAGGGACTTCAGCAGGGTATAGTGCCGTGGAGTCCTCCTTCCAAAGCGGCCATTTTCTCCAGGTGAATTCATCTCCGTCGCCTGGAGATCAGCTGTAATACCAGGAGATCTCCAGCCACCCCCTGGAGGCTGGCAACCCTATTGATTATGAACACAAAGGAAAACCATATCCAGTCATAAGAGGAAACAACCATCCACTCAGAGTGGGTGTGGACTGTGCCCAACAGGTGATTAACTGGCAAAGAAGGATGAATCTGTAACCCTGCAAGAGAGGTAGATTTTTCCGCAATGAGCGAAACGCCTCCAGTCCCAAAGGAGTCCGAGTTTGAGTAGGCAATACTGACTTTGATGGACCATGGGTCGGATTCAGTGTAAGGCAGCTCCATGTGTTCATGTGATAGCCTATACAAGCATACCTCAGAGATATTGCAGGTTCAGTTCCAGACCACCAAACAAAGTGAATATCGCAATAAAGCAATTTTTTTGGTTTCCCAGTGCATATAAAAGTTATGTTTACATTATACTGTAGTCTACTAAGTGTGAAATAGCATTATATCTTACAAAATGCACTGTAATAATAATGAAAAGTTTGAAAAATTGTGAGAATTACCAACATGTGACACAGAGACACCAAGTGAGCACATGCTGTCGGGAAAATGGCGCCGATAGACTTGCTTGGAAACGCAATACCTGCGGGACGCAATAAAGCAAAGCACAATAAAATGCCCCCCTGTACTCTGAAAATCTTGTTGGTCTCTAAGGTAATACTGGACTCGAATCTATCTCTTCTGCTGCAGACCAACACAGCCACCCTCTGAATTTAAGGGGCCGATAAAAGCAAATGTCATTTTCTCATGCATTTCAATTGGTTATGAAGATCAGGGTGTGAAAAAAGTGCTTTATAGAAGAGACAGTTTTTAATCGGGGGCTTAAATGGAGGGAGAGTTTTTGTAGGACTGCGAAGGTGCCTAGAATCTCTTTTCATTTATTGCAGTCTTTGACAGTGGGTTCAAAAGGGGAGTCAGTGAATTAAATCACATTTGAAAATATCCCTGGTGTTAGCTGATCCAATTAGGGTGAGGAGATCTTTTCCCAGTGCCCTCGAACCAGAAATCCTTTCGCAACCCTTCTGAACATTTTCAGTTTCCAGCTATCCCCTTTGCCAAAAGAAATCCAGAGACGCCTTTTTTCCCCCTCTAGTTCCCGGAAAAGATCCTCATTTCAGTCTGATTCTGCATGTCGAGACGTTGTCGCCTTTTTTGCTCCAGCTCGATGCCCTGGAGGGACCAGCGGCCATGCGCAATGCTTGGCCATGCGGCCCATGTTCATTTCCCCAGATCAAGTCCAGGATGGGAAACACGGCATCGCAGCCAGGGTTGTGTTTGACTTCCTCGGAAATCTGGAGGTATTGATTTGTCGCAGCCCCCCCCCCCCCCCGCTCTTCTTCTCCCCCTGGCCTGATCTTCTCCCCTTGGTTTCCTGCTCCTCGCAGAGCAGCTGCAGCCCAAAGCATTGTGGGAGCGGCTTTCACATCTGAGCCCATTAGTCACCAGATGTCATCTGCTGCTGCCAGGGTTTCAAACAGCCAGGCAGACAATGTCCCATGCATGCTGAACATCTGAATGCCGACTCCTTCAATAATGTGGACAGCTCAATGGGTTCGAATGACATTCCGGAGGCTCCTGACCTCAACACCATGTTTATACTGACACCTACAGCCCCGCCAGGAAACAGGCCGGCCGATTTCTAGACCTGTGCTGGGAATGGCTTTTCTTTCTTGTTTATTTAAAGCAGGAAGGGATAAGCAACAAAGAGCCTTTACCTGAGCCCGATTTAATGCACTCCCATCCTCTCTTATTGAAGGGGCACCCCATCTGCCCCTGCCAGTCGGGCAAGGTAGAAATTATCAAACACGTCCTATTACACGGTTGTTTTTATTAGGAGATCTGAACCAGGTATATTAGTCCAATACTGCACAACTGCCCAGGCAGACCAAATGCTTTTTATACTGCCTTTCCTCTTGCTGATGGCTTTAATGAAACTACCCTTAAGGTGGCAAAATGTTGTGCACTGGCATGTCTAATAAGGCAGAAGAAGGTAGCCTAAGTGTTATTAATTGTTAAATTTATCTTTTTATTAATTGCATTCCCCGTATAGAGATGTATGTGTATTTAAATATATTTTGTTTATATATCTGTATGTAAGTATGTGGATATGTTTATGTCTGTAATGTTGGAGTAGCACTTAGTAGCCATGCATTTAGATCTGGAAGTTATAATTTTAGATCAGGGAGTTATTTTATTGTAGTAATAATATCTGATAGTTTTAATACATTTGTTGTTGTTTTTGTATTATATCAGATTTTGCTGGTCTTTGACTGTTAATAAATTGAATTGAATTGAAAAGCAGGAAGGGATGGGGAGGGGGAGAGAGAAAGCCCTACTCGGGGGAAGATTAATTGAGTGGAATTGCAAAAGGAAATAGACTTTGGCTTGACTTGGGCGCTGCCTGTGTTTCGTTTGCTTGTTTTCTCCTCAGGAGTGTCGGATGGGGGTTATTAAAAAGGGGAGGGAGATCCAAGAAAGAAAAAAAAATGCCACCTTTGTATGTCGAGATCTCTTATCTGATTGGGGCAAGGGTGGGGGGATGTTGTTTAGCAAATGCCTGTCTTCAGATCTCAAGTTTATGGTGCAATCCTACTCGGAGTAATTCCAGTCAAAGTGCATTTCGGTAGATCTCACAGAGGATTTCTGCAGTGAAAAAAGAGAACGGTTTTAGCTGATTCCCCCTTCCCACTGCAGACCTGCAACTCCCTCCCTATCATGCTATCCCTGAGGTTCCACGAGGGTTGCCAACCTCTGGGTGGGGCCTGGAGATCGCCAGGAATTACAATTGATCTCCAGGGGACAAAGATGAGCACCCCTGGGGAAAACGACAGCTTCAGAGGGTGGACTCTATGGCATTATATCCCACTGAGGTCCCTCTCCTCCCCAAAACCTGCCCTCTGCAGGAAACTCAAGGATTTGCCCCAAGAATCTCTTGAGATTTCCCAATCCAGAGGTAGCAACCCTCGCTTCCCCTGTCCCCCCAGGAATAGCATTTCAGGGGGCACAGGGAACTGCTGTAGCAGGGGGAGGCAAGAAAGGTGCACTCCATGAATGGAAGTCCCATCAGCCTTACACTGGAGTAATACTCATGAAACCTCATACCCTACCAGGAATTTTGTCTTTAAGGTGCTACTGGCCTCTTGCTCTTTTCTACTGGAGTAATTCTGCACAGGATTGTGCTCTATTTGTGTCAACCATATGGGTGTGAACCATATGGCCAGTGGGACAGATCTGGCCCCTTGAAAGCTCTTATCTGGCCCGTGAGCCAGTCGAGGCAGCCACCCCTCTCCTCTTGATCTGGGCTGGTGAGTCATGGCCCGGCCCGAACAAGTGACACTGATGTCATATCCGCCCCTAGTAACAATCAAGTTTGATATTAGGGGAGGTACTGTGGCTCAGTGGTAGAGCATCTGCTCGGCATGCAGAAGGTCCCAGGTTCAATCCCCGGCATCTCAAGTTAAAGGGACTAGGTGAGTAGGTGATGAGAAAGACCTCTGCCTGAGACCCCGGAGAGCCACTGCCGGTCTGAGTAGACAATACTGACTTTGATGGAGTGAGGGTCTGATTCAGTATAAGGCAGCCTCACGTGTGTTCATGTGACATCCCTGTGCTGCCTCTCCAGAAACCTGCCCCAGAGAACTGCACACTTCCAGCGGGAACAGAGACAACATCAGGTTGGGAGGGGCAAATAAGTAGGGTTGCCAGCTCTGGGTTGGGAAATACCTGGAGATTTTGGAGGTGGAGCCTGAGAAGGGTAGAGTTTGGGGGAGGGGAGGGACTTCAATGCCATAGTGTTCATTTGCGAAAGCATCCATTTTTCTCCAGGGGAGATGATCTCTATCAGCTGGAGATCAGTTAGCAGGAGATCTTTCCAGCTAGTACCTGGAGGCTGGCAACCCTACAAATAAGATACCCTCAGTAGGCTCTTTCAGCAGTGATGAGTAGGGTAGGGTTGCCTACCTCCAGGTACTAGCTGGGATCTCCTGCTATTACAACTGATCTCCATCCAATAGAGATCAGTTCACCTGGAGAAAATGGCCGCTTTGGCCACTGGACTCTATGGCATTGAAGTCTCTCCCCTCCCCAAATCCTGCCCTCCTCTGGCTCCGCTCCAAAACCTCCCGCCAGTGGTGAAGAGGGACCTGGCAACCCTAGACTGGGGGTGGAATGCACAAACTGATGGACCGATCCGGAGTCTCCTGCTTAGGTCCCTTGTGCATGCAAGCGGAGTTGGGCTACCAGAGGGGCTGGTTCCACGTTTCCATGGGCCTTGGGCAGAGAGTGCCCAGGGGGTCCCTCCTCCTCCTCTGCTTTGCATTGTGCCCCCCCTGCCACTCATCCCAACTGCCTGCATTCTCCTCCTCCACTACCTAGCCGTCCACCTTTCCTCCACCCACTTGCCCATTTTCCAGTCTTCCTAGTGCTCTCATACCCTTCCCTGACTGTGCTGCTGGGCTATTGTTGCCAGAAACCAGGTGGGACCTGGTTGCCAACCTCCAGGTGGTGGCTGGAGATCTCCCACTATTACAGCTGTACTCCAGGAGACAGAGATCAGTTCCCCTAGAGAAAATGGCCACTTTGGAAAGTGGACTCCACAGCATTAGCCCCAGTGAAGTCCCTCCCTCAGTAAACCCTGCCCTCCTCAGGCCCCACCCCCAAATCTCTAAATATTTCCCAATCTGAAGCTGGCAACCTTACTTCCTACTGAGAAGAAGAAGAAGAGTTGGTTTTTATATGCCGACTTTCTCTACCACTTAAGGCAGAATCAAACCGGCTTACAGTCACCTTCCCTTCCCCTCCCCACAACGGACACCCTGTGAGGTAGGTGGGGCTGAGAGAGCTCTAACAGAGCTGTGACTAGCCCAAGGTCATCCAGCTGGCTTCATATGTAGGAGTGAGGAAACAAATCCAGTTCCCCAGATTAGCATCCACTGCTCATGTGGAGGAGTGGGGAACCAAACCCAGTTCTCCAGAACATAGTCCACCGCTCCAAACCTCTGCTCTTAACCACTACACCATGCTGACAGTCCAAATCTTATTAACCTTTCCACTTATATTATAAGTGCCATGCTGTACATTGCACAGATTAAGTAATTAGCGCTGGCTGGCATTGCTCTGCATAAGCTCTCGCCGCGTTTTATGATGTTGAATCAAGTTTGTGACTAATAAATCAAACTTGATTGATTCAACCCATAATCAAAGCACAGTTGCTCAAGCATGTAATATGAAGCATTCATATTGCTCACCAAGAACGCAGAGATTCCAGACTGTGGGATTATGGGTTTTTGACTAGCAAAAACCAAAACGCTGGGCAGCAAATCAGATGCATGGAAATCTGTTGCACTGTTTAGTATTTATGAAGTCAACAAATGTGTGAATAAAATGTGGTGTCTGGTGCATTTCAGTTGCTACACTACAGACAGTTATGGACACATGCCATACATGGTTTGCCCATTAGATATACGTTGTTTGCCCATTCGATAGCCAGGTTGTTCACCTCAACAACATCTAAAATATCCCTTGCTCTGCAAACTACAGCCCTTACCTGAAGTATTATTTTCAGTGTTGGCATACACTTTAAAATGTAAGTAATTTTGCATGATTCCAAAGAATGCAACAGAACAAATTGTTTAGGAGGCAAATTGTTTGGGGGAACGGTTGAAAGGACTTGTCATACTAAACTCTCATGGGGGGGGGGAACTCTATGAAAGGGAGACATAACCATATTCTACTATGCAAAAGAACAGGGGATACTGATAAATTGTTCACCATGGCAACGGAAGGTAGGACCAGAAGGAAGATGCTGAATTTACAAAATGGAAGATTTAGGTTAACCAGAATGAAAAGCTTTCTTCCCTCTCTTTCCCCAGTAGAGGTTTGGATATGTGGATGCATCCGGGAGGCGGAGAAATCCCATAATTGGAAATGTATTAAAATTAATACCTGTCAGGAGTGGTTTAAGGGGCAGTGGATAAACATCTGGCAGAGATTATACGGGTTTAATTAATTCTGCTTTGAATAAATAACCACCGAAGTAATCCTCTGGCCACACAGTGCAAGTTTGTAGAATCTCTCAGCATGGAGCTGTTCATATCACTATAGTTACATGAGGCAGGGTAGGAAGAGAGAACTTTCCTTCCATGTACAAGGAGGGATGTCTGAGAGTTTCTTTATGTCCTTCTGCTTTATTCCCTACATTTTTGAACTGTGGGGGAAAGCTATCTGCTAGTCTCTCACATAGGCTTGCCAGGTACCCCTTCACCACTGGCTGGAGGTTTTTGGGGTGGAGCCTGAGGAGGGCGGGGTTTGGGGAGGGGAGGGGCTTCAATGCCATGGAGTCCAATTGCCAAAGCAGCCATTTTCTCCAGGGGAACTGATCTCTATCAGCTGGAGATCAGTTATAATAGCAGGAGATCTCCAGCTAGTACCTGGAGGTTGGCAACCCTACACATCAGGTAGAAGAGACCGATGAGTAGGGTTACCAGATCAAGGCTGGGAAACTCCTGAAGATTTGCGGATGGAGCCTAGGGAGGGCAGGGATCTCACTGGGTTCCACAGAGTCCACCCTCCAAAGCATCCATTTTTTGCAGGAGAACTGATCTCTGTTGTCTGGAAATTAGCTGTAATTCTGGGGGATCCCCAGGCCCCACCTGGAGGCTGGCATCCCTAAGGATGAGTGAATGGATTCTTTGAACCCCTGGGTAGACGATACCCATGGCTGAAGACTGCCTTGGAACAATGAATAGTTATGGGCAGAGCCATCGACCTGTTCTGGAAATATGTCGGCTGAATTATTTCGGCTCTTCAGCAAGATTCTGAAGAGAAAGGCTTTCTAGAAGACGTTCTTGATTCTGAAGACCTGGTCCTCTCACCAAATTAACTGGGAAACATTGGATTCCAGAAGCTATGGAGGCCTTCCTGAAGTGGTAGGCCAGAATGCAGATGAACAGAAGGCAAAATTGTGCCAGTATGGTACTATGATGAGGTTAAGCCAGTAGACAGGTGTAGAAGACCTCTTCCAATATCATTTGGCTGTGTCCAAGTAACACATTTTCTTTTATTTACTACTAAACATAGTTATGTAGCTCTTTTGTTTACATACAAAACATACACCAAAATGTGTGTGCTCTGTTTTCAACTTTTATTTTTTCCTACCTCTCAGATGACAAAAACAAAGATACGTGTGCTAAGGTAGCTTACAGACAGCAGTTTGCAACTCTCTCTCTCTCTCTCTCTCTCTCTCTCTCTGTAATGTTGAATATGTTTCGGTTTTTTTCTTGTAAAAATAAAGACAAATTTTAAATTTTAAAATAGTGTAATTTTACCTGATAAGCGATAAATGATCAGTTTTGTATTGTTAAAGCAGTAAAATAAGTAGTATAGGCTTGATTTTTAAAAGTGTTGCATGTATTCCAATTTTCAAAACATTTCAATTTTTCCCCAGGCGGGGGGAGGGGGAGGACTTTTATAATATGCCTTTAAAATGTCTAGAAATTTTACATCTCTCCCACCACTTTATATTTGTCCAATCCATTCTAAAAGCAATCTAAACTGCTGGACCTCACCATGTTTTGTGACGGTGAGTTCTGTCAGCTGATCATGAGCATCTCTGCTAGGGCTGGCTCCAGGATAGGAAATACCTGGAGATTTTGGGGGTGGAGCCTGAAGAAGGTGGGGTTTGGGGAGGAGAGGGACTTCAATGGGGTGTATAATGCCATAGAGTCCACCTTCCAAAGCGGCCATTTTCTCCAGGGGAACTGATCTCTGTCTCCTGGAGATCAGTTGTAATAGCAGGAGATCTCCAACCAGTACCTGGAGGTTGGCAACCCTAATCGCTAGGTCCCCCTTTGCCACCGGTGGGAGCTTCATTGCTGTGGAGCTGGGAGGGAGGGTTGATTGGTGTAATAACGTCACTTCCAGAGATACTCTAGCACATTCCTCCAAAACCTCTATGGAAAATATTTTGCACTTCTGAGGCAAATCTGGAAGTAACATTAATTGCCCACCCCCTTCAGCAGGCCTGCTTTTGCCCGCCAGGCAGCTTAGGGGCTGCGGACAGCCCCCTTAACTGGTGGGCAATTGCCAGATATCTTAGGGTTGCCAACCTCCAGGTACTAGCTGGAGATCTCCTGCTATTACAACTGATCTCCAGCTGATAGAGATCAGTTCACCTGGAGAAAATGATCGCTTGGGCAATTGGACTCTATGACATTGAAGTCCCTCCCCTCCTCAAATCCCACCCTCCTCAGGCTCTGCCCCAAAAATCTCCCGCCGGTGGCAAAGCAGGCCCTGGCAACCCTAAGGTATTTGGCAACCCTTCCCTCACCTTCATGCCCTGCATGAATTTCCATCTGTCTGTGCCCTGGCCGGACTCCATATTGTTTTTCCTACACCAGATGAAACCAGCTTCCCCACTGGCATTTTCTGAAAGCAGAAATCCCAACAGAGAAAGTGCAGTATGTCAGCATGAACGTATACCTGCAGCCGACGCAATCCCCTTCTGGGCCCCCTCTTGCCAAATCCTCGCTTTCTGGCATTGATTTCTACAGCTCGGTCCCATCTTGTCTTGGCGCGCTGGTCCCGGCTCTTCACATCCTTGACCGGTTCTCTCGCTGATCCTCTGGAACTCGTAAGATGTTGGCATTGACTAATGAGCATGGCAGTATAATACAAAAAAAAACATCAAGGGGAGGAGAAGACAGCGACAGTCGATCCCACTTCAGACAAAGAGATGTCACAGTGCCCTCTGTTCTGTGCCACTGAGGTCCCCTGTAACCACAACAAAAGATGGTATTGCACCTAGAAGGGGATTGTTGAAGTGTTGTGTTTGAGTGTTATTAGGGTTGCCAACCTCCAGGTAATAGCTGGGGATCTCCTGCTATTACAACTGATCTCCAGCCAATAGGAATCAGTTCACCCAGAGAAAATGGCCACTTTGGCAATTGGACTCTATGGCAGTGGAGTCCCTCCCATGTCCAAAACCCACCCTCCTCAGGTTCCTCCCCAGAAACTTCCCGTTGGTGCAAAGAGGGGTCTGGCAACCCTAAGTTATCGATATGCTGATGATACACAGCTCTATATATCTCAAATCTATGGGGAGCAATGCCCACTCAGAAATATGTCTCTCCCCACCCCCCTGAAATGTCCAGTTTTAATTTACGAAAAAAGAAATCTCATCACAAATCCTTTTGTAAAGTACAGTGGATTCTTTTGAAAAGCAGTTGGGAACATATTTAAGAGCTAGCTTTTGAATTTTACTGTGAATCTCTCTCACACACACAAAACACAGAGAGTTGTACATTGAACCTGAAATGGTTGCCTTTCACACAAGACGGAGGTCGCTGAGATAGATAGGGTTGCATGTAGGATGGGAATTTGTTGTCCCTGTGAACAGGATTGGGAACGGGAAGTGGGCAATTAGGAAAGGCGGAAGGCATTGCTGAGAAGTCTTATGATCAGTCCAGAGGTCAACACTAATACATTCATGAGATTTGAAAAGAGGTATGATGGGTAGGTTTGCCAACCTCCAGGCGGTAGCTGGATATTTCCCACTATTACATCTGATTTCCAGGAGACAGAGATCAGTCCCCCTTGCGAAAACGGCCAGTTTGGAAGGTGGACTCTATAGCATTGTATCCCATCGAAGTCCCTCCCCTCCCCAAACCCCTCCCTCCAGGTATTTCCAGGTATTTCCCGGCTTGGCAACCCTAATGATGGGATATTTCCCTCAAGTTAAATGAACATTGTCTTGTGTCTCCTTTTCCCTTATTCACCGTAAACTAGCAGTCATTTCCATGTCCTCATGAGGTAATGTCATGTCATTCGGCTGTTTTTATGCCTTCATTCAAAGTGCATTAGGCTTAACACATGAAAGCACATTGGGATACATGGTTATTCCTTGGGTCTTAAAGAATGCTCTGGGTTTTAAGAAAACTCAAAGAAAGTGTTGTGATAAAATTTACAAGTTAAGAGACATTTCCTTATATTTTACAGTGTTATGAAACTGGTGATTTGTAGGTGTACCCTGACATCACATGACCTTAGCTGCTGCTAGGGTTGCCAACGTCCAGGTACTAGCTGGAGATCTCCTGCTATTATAATTGATCTCCAGCCGATAGAGATCAGTTCACCTGGAGAAAATGGCCACTTTGGCAATTGGACTCTATGGCACTGAAGTCCCTCCCCTCCCCAAACCCTGCCCTCCTCAGACTATGCCCCAAAAATCTCCCGCCGGTGGCAAAGAGGGACCTGGCAACCCTAGCTGCTGCATGATATGTTTGGCAGTGCAATCCTAAATAGAGCTATACTTTTCTAAGTTAGGGTTGCCAGCCAAGCATTAGCATCCAGTGGGAGGCTCTGGGGGGGAAGCATATTGTCAATACTCCGACAGCACAACATCACTTCCAGTTCAAACCAAGAAGTGACATCATTGCATCAGAGTGACTCTCCAGGATCCCACTGGAACGCTGTGGCTTTACCATAAAGTTTTGGTGGAAGGCTAGAGTGTCACCTGACATGAAGACGTCACTTCAGATTCATAGCAGAAGTGCTGGTACAACAGCCATTTTCCCCACATTTCCCCCCTGCCACCCTACCAAGTGATTGCAGGGGTTGGGGGCTGCCAGCAAGATAAGAAAAGAAGAAGAAGAAGAAGGAGGAGGAGGAGGAGGAGGAGGAGGAGGAGGAGGAGGAGGAGGAGGAGGAGGAGGAGGAGGAGTTGGTTTTTATATTGCGACTTTTGATCACCTTCCCTTCCCCTCCCCACAACAGATACCCTGTGCGGCTGAAAGTGTGAGACTAGCCCAAGGTCACCCAGCTGGCTTCATGTGGAGGAGTAGGGAAACCAACCCGGTTCATCAGATTAGAGTCCGCCACTCATGTGGAGGAGTGGGGAATCAAACCTGGTTTTTCAGATCAGAGTCCACCGCTCCAAACCACCACTCTTGACCACTATACCACACTGGCTCTCTGGAAATTGTTATGTGTAGACCCAGAGATATTACAGAAACAGGAAACTTGACACCAGGAGAATACAGACCGTGTGTGTGTGTGTGTGTGAGAGAGAGAGAGAGAGAGAGAGAGAGAGAGAGAGAGAAGTGCCCTCAACTTGTTTCTTACTTATGGCGACCCTATGAATCAATGCCCTTCAGAATGTCCTATCCTTAACGGTCTTGCTCAGGGCTTGCAATCTAAGGGCCGGGGCTTTCTTGAGTCAATACATTTCATGTTGGGTCTTCCTCTTTTCCTGCTGCCTTCAACTTTTCCTAGCATGAATGTCTTTTCCAGTGACTTGAGTCTTCTCACAATTTGACCAAAGTGTAATAGCCTCTGTTTAGTCATTTTATCTTCTAGGGAGAGTTCAGGCTTGATTTGATCCAGAACCCACCGATTTGTCTTCTTGGCAGACTGCAATATCCATAAACCTCTCCTCCAAGACCGTATTTCAAATGAATGCTATTAGCCATTCAGCCTATTCAATCAAAAATGCTTTCCAGGTAGGGTTGCCAGCTCCCTCTTTGGATGTTTATGGGGTGGAGCCTGAGGAGGGTGTGGTTTGGGGAGGGGAGGGACTTCAATGTCATAGAGTCCAATTGCCAAGGCAGCCATTTTCTCCAGGGGAACTGATCTCTATCGGCTGGAGATCAGTTATAATAGCAGGAGATCTTCAGCTAGTACCTGGAGGTTAAGAATAAACAGCAGCACGAAGGCTCTAAGTTTAAAATACCACGAGTTGAGAAGAAATGTAATCAATATAATAACAACCAAATCTGTTTGTCCAAGGTAAGTATATTATAAGCATACACCAGGTAGGACTCAAGACTCATAAGCATATGCAAACATTAACACATTCACAAATAATAATACAGGTTGCTTCACCTCATGGACTTATACAATAGTAGTCTCTAAAAATAATACAGGTTGCTTCACCACAAATGAATAACAGCAGAAAACACTAGGTTAATTCACCCTCAAAGTATAATATAAATCATTTCCATGCAAACCAAAGGAAAACGGTGTGTTCTGTAAATCAGTCAAGTTTCCATTTTCTTCAAAGCAACAACAAAATAAGTTTCCATTTTCTTCAAAGCAACAACAAAATTTTCTATGGCAGCACCCGAGATGATCCTCTCGAGATGGTAGCCCATAAATTCATTCACAGCATCAAGCACAAGACGACACCTCCGGATTGGTGAACGTTTCGCTCAAGAACAGCTTCTTCAGTTATGTTCAGGGCAATGCCTCTGTGAACAATATTTAGATTGTATGAAAGCTGTGTGGTTACGTGGAATATTATCATATCAAAATATAAATAAAGGATCAGTCTTACCGATGTAATGTTTAACTTCTATCTTATGCGAATATAACAAAAATCCTGTAGATGGGCATAAAAGCCTCTATAATAGAAAATATATGTGATGAATAAGAAATCTAAACATAGATTAATCATGAGTGACTAGCAATATTAAGGCAGCAAAGAGACAGAGACACAGGAAAACAGCTTACCCGAGTAGAAAGAAAAGCGACCCAATGGGTTCTCCTAGTTTCAGTTGAATACTGAATCTAGTGAAAGTCTAGTGATAATTTAAGGAGCGAAGATACAGAGTCCCAGCTGTATGACATAATTACAAACCTCATCTCAGTGTGGTAAGGGAGCAGAGTGGTAAAGACTTAGAGAAAGCAGCCCAGGTCGAATTCGTTGTTAAGACCGGCTGGAGCCAGGGTTTTGAATAAGAATATCATTTTCATCTCCTGCCTGTGTAATACCTGGAGGTTGGCAACACTATTTCCAGGGGTTTGTCTGACCCTATTTTAACAGGTTTGTACATTCATTTCTCACACCGTTTCCTTTCAGCGGGCTGCTAAGAAATGGGGTTAGGAGCAGATTTTTTTTTTTAAAAGCAATATCCTATTTAGTGTGATTCATTATCCACATAGCCCCCATTACGGGCATTTACTGCAATAACACAACATGATAATTAATTCCCTTCAATTAATTACAGCATCACTGAAGAGGAGGAGGAACCATTGCAGATCACAATAAGCAGGGTAACAATTAGCATTTCGAATGAGCTGGTCCCTCTCTTTGTGTGCCTCGTGTTTATTCATATTTGTATTGCTGCCTGCCGATGAGTTTTAATTAGAGTTTGGGAAGCGGTGTCTTTGTTTTGCAATCTACAGGGGATGATATCATCCGGTGATGTGATTGTCCACACAAGGAAAGGGGTTCATTTTTTTTTCTCTTCGCCTGCTTCAAAGATGTCCCAGGCGTTAGTCGCAGGTCTGCCATGTGAGTTGATTAATTGGTTACATTCATGCATGAAAAACCCCTTTAATCAGGAGTCCCCTATTAGTTGAAAACAGAGATTTATTGTACAAATTGATATAGGAATCGGTGGCAAATGCTCTCTCAGAAGAGCCAACGTGGTATAGTGGTTAGAGTGTCAGACAGGGGTCCCCAACATGATGCCTGCCAACAACCTCGTAGTCTGAAATGGCCGCTTCCCCTCACTAAAGAATTGTGGGAAAACTCCATTTCCCATGAATGCTTGCAATGGGCTATTGTGCAAGCCCATTACAAGCATTCATGGGAAACTGAGTTTTCCCCCAATTCTTGGGTACGGATGCGGCCATTACAGACTGTGAAAAGTAAGTACTTTTAAAATTCTCCCTGGGGTGGGACATTTTTCTAGGTAGAGTCACCAAATTCATAGCAGAGCTGCAAGGGACTCTCCTTGCATGGACCCCAAAGTCTGGTGAAGATTGGGTCAGGGGGTCCAATTTTATGGGGTCCTGAAGGGGTCGACCCCCCATAGAAAAACATTGTAGACTACCATGCATTTCTATAGGGGGGGAGCAACCCCTTCAGGACCCCATAAAATTGGATCCCCTGATCCCAATCTTCACCAAACGTCAGGGTTCATGCAAGGAGAGTCCCTTGAAGCTGCCCTGAAATTTGAGAACTCTACCTCCAAAAATGCCCCCACAGGAGCTTCAGAAAACTTTTCCATAGACTATAATGGACCCATTTTGTGTGTGTGTGTGGGGGGGGGGGGTAACCCAGAAATAAGCCAAATACCCAATTTTACCAGTATGGGTATCCGGCTTATTTTGGGTTTACTGAAAAAAAAAATCAGGCCCAATAAACCAAACCTGAAATCTACAGAATTTCCCCCATAACCCTAACCACAACACAAGGATCTACACTGTGGCAATCATCTTGTGGCTGGCTCCACTTCCTACAGCAGGCACTTTGTGGCATCTATTTTGCTGCTGTGCCCACCACGCTATGTTAGAATTCCAAATGTGCCCTCAGGTTTGAAAAGGTTGGGGACCCCTGGACCAGGATCTTTCCTTTCCTTTCCTTTTCCTTTTATCCCTTAGAAGCTCCTTGATCAATTGATCTTGAGCAGCATATATCTAGTGTTGGAGGGATATAAGGACTGAAACAAATCTTGCCACTGACAAGGTAGCCTTGGGGTCCCTGTCGCTTAGTAAAAAAGGCATTATGTCAGTCACAGGGGTATTGGATTTGCATATTAAAAGGGGGAAAATATAGTGCGATCCAAGTTCCTCGTAAAAGCGGCATTCCAAAAGGGCATGGGCTAATGAGTCAATAGAGCCAGAAGAGCAAGGACAGATCCTGTCTGAGTATGGTATATTCAGAATTCTGCCCTGCATTACCATAGAAGGGTTAGCATTCAATCTAGCCAAGCAAAAAGCTTTACAGAGACGAGGAGTTGTTAGATAATATGTATAGGAAGGCAGACCACGTGGAGGGGGTATTCAGAAGAACTGGGATGAACAGACACGACGAGCACGAAAAGTAGTGCTGTTATAATCGAGCTCTTTAATGCGCTTTTTAATTTTGGCAAGGACCAGGATCTGGTAAATATCAGTATTTGGCTTATTTCTGGGTTTACTGAAAAATTCAGGTCCATTATAGCGTATAGGGATTTTTTGAAACTCCTGTGGGAGCATTATTGGAGGTAGAGTCCCCAAATTTGCAGTGTGGCTGCGAAGGACTCTCCTTAGACGTCACCAAAGTTTGATGAACTTTGAGACAGGGGGTCCAATTTTATGGGCTCACAAAGGGGTCACCCCCATCTTCCAGGCATTTGTGAGCCGAGCGTCCATCAGGTTCAGAAGTTCAGCGTTGCCGAGGACTGGCGGAAAGAGCTGATTGCCAGGCTGGTGCCTCAAAGTGGGGGGGGGGCTGCCTTTGTCTCTGGGGCACATAGCATGATGTCAGTGCAAATCAGCTTTAAAACGGAGGGAAACGGCTTAAATGCAAGAAAAATAAGGCACAGAAAACATTTTTTGGTGGCAAATGACATACTGTGAACCATCCTTTATTGTGGTCATCAAAAATCTGATTGCAAGAGAAGGTCACGGTGTGGGAGAAAGCACAGAGCCGTGCCTTTGAGCAAAGGCTTTTTCGGTAATCGCCTATTCAGCTTTGGGGAGATCCCCTGGTTTTGGAGTTCGGTAAACCCAAAGCCCGAATATGGCTGACACGTCTAATTTCAGGTTTATTTTCAGTTTGGGTTTATCGAAATGCACAATCCTAATTATAAATAATGTCATCATCATCATCGTCATATGCAGACCCTTGTAGAGCATGTTCAGTCCTGATAACACCATTTTTGGAACTGTTTTCGTCTTCTTTTTTCTTTTGGCAATTTTCAAAGCCACTTTATATATATACACACACACACGCTCAGGGAGTATCCCAGACATGTAGAGACCCCCATTTTTCTGTGGTTGGCTCTATTGTGAAGCTGTCACCATCCGCCCAGTTTACTTTAGATAAAGTGACAGGCTCCCTTTATTTTCAGGCATATTTCTGCTATGGCATTGTAAGGATGGGATGCTTTTCTGCAAAAGTAGATAACACAGTTTGCCAGATCGGAACGATTATGTTCTGCATTTCAGTGATGTTCATGTTCAAAAGCACAGGCAACCATATACATTAAAATTTGTATGGCTCATTGTGGTATATAACACGAGCATTCTAGTTCCACATGACGGTAGTCGGTCCAACTTGGAGGCTCGTGGGAAGTTTCCCCCCACTCCCTCACTGCATTGTGGTACTTTCCCACACCCTCCGGGCTTTCCTCAAGGTTTGGTGTGATCTTTCCTAAAGTTGTTGCACTATGATCTTTTTAGAAAAATCACAGCAAAGCCAGGGTAGATTCTCTGTGGAAGGTCCTTCCTGGCCTGGTTGCATTGTAGTGATATCATTCCTTTTTTACTGCTGAGTTTGCAGGTTGACTAAGAGATTGAGCACATGTTGCTTAGAACTGTCTTTATCTCAGAGAGTTACAGCCCATTTTTGAAGGGGGGAGCAAAGCTCCTTAACAGCCAGCATGACCCTGTGCCAGCATAGGCGCCCTTTTATCACAAGGTGGCATCTACGCTGGCATGGGGGCAAACACACTGGCATCCAGGCACCGGTGGACCCTGCCACCAGCACAGCCATGCAGGTAGGGCTTTCCTGGAAGTGAAGCGCTGGCATGGGGGGGCATTCCCAGGG
This sequence comes from Euleptes europaea, assembly GCF_029931775.1. Taxonomy (NCBI): domain Eukaryota; kingdom Metazoa; phylum Chordata; class Lepidosauria; order Squamata; family Sphaerodactylidae; genus Euleptes; species Euleptes europaea. Next base: position 111,303,920 of record NC_079316.1, read on the forward strand.
GTGGATCTGCCTTTAAGCAGCTTCCACAGCCCTTTCGCCCCTGGGACACCCTCTTGAGCAGCAGTGGAGCTGCACCACCCTTTGAGCTATGGGGCATTTCCCCCTTTTTTCATTGTTTTATTTTTTAAATGTATTTTTTTCTCTCCGTGGCAACCGGAAAGCCTCTGGGGAGATGGTGCAGCTCCGCTGCTTCTGGTCACTGCGGATCTACCTCCTCCCCCTTCAGGATTTCTCTGTACATTGGAACAGTTACAGAAAAAGTCCGACCGCTTGTGTAACTGAGGAGATGGTGTAATTGAAACCTTAGATCACTGGTTCCCAACCGGGGGTCCGTGGACCCCATCTGCTTCTCTTTTGCAAAAAATTGGAAGGTAGAGAGAACTCACTGGATTATACCATTTCTCGCCAGACACAATCTCCCTTTAGAACCTTGTATTGTGCCATTTCTTCTATCTGACCTTGATGCTGACACCAAGAAAATTTACCAGATTGCGAAATATTTAACACATGTAATGGCCTTAAAATTTTCTTGATAAATTGGTTCTATTTTATACCAAGCTTTAAAGGATCATGCTGTTTTTGCAAAACTGTTTTCCTATACAATGTAAAGACTCTGTCAATGAGCAATAAAGGTTGTAGTGTATTGCACAGAAAAAGGCTAGATTAATTGCTTTTTTCGAGTTGTGATTGGCCTTCTTATCTTGCTATGTCAGATGATCTCATATGCACCTGCTGATTGGCTATTTGCACTTACGTTGCTTATCTTTTATTTAGTGGTGACCCACCAGATATTTAGGAATAATCACATGATTGTGATAAATCAAATTTAGAGAAAGATAAGACTGATATTTATTTCTATAAATAAGCATCCTTGTGACAAGTAATAGAAAAGAGCAAGAGTCTAGCAGCACCTTACAGACTAACAAAATTCCTGGCGGTGTATGAGCTTACGTGAGTCACAGCTTACTTCTTCAGATAGTGACAAGCAAATCAGATTTCTCTGGCTGGAAGTCTCAGAAGAAGAAGAGTTGAGATCTCTTGGTAAGACCTTGGGTAGCTTGGGCTTTTTGGGAAACCCCTAAAAGCAATGAGACAAAAGCTGACACCTGATTTGTTTCAAAACTATCATTAGCTATAATGGGATTAAACAATGTTAGGAACGCTGATAATTTTAGCATTCATTTCCATAGCACTTGTGGAGTTAATTCTTTGGTGCCTTTATTATTATTATTATTTTGTTCTGTCTTGCTCAATAAAAAGAATCTTTTCTTTGCTCAATAAAAGTTAAAACGAGGTGTCCTCCCTGGTTTGCTGGCTAATAGTTAAAAAAAACAAACGGATTCACTCCCTTCATTTTTCATTATCAGAGTTAGAGGCAGAAAAGTTTCTCTAACGTGCTAAACCCTGGAGATCTCTGTGGCTAATCAGTTCTTGCACAGCCACGGCCCTGAAAACGGCCTAGTGCAGAATCTTTAATAGGGTGCGGGAGGCAATCTCTCTCACCCACACACTTAGGTTCAATTTTTCTGCCATAAGGTTGCCAACTGTGAGAGTCTCTGTGTCTTGTGTAGTGTTATCACAATCCCCCCACCCCTCTCATCCTGGACTCGTAAAAGCAGTTCAGCCCGTTTGGCCTCCCCTGGTCTCAGGCACCATATCTGTCAAGCCCTGACTGGTATGTCTCACAAGTGCCTCCCCTGCTGTGTTTCCCCGGCCGCGCTCTGGTTCACTCCCTCTTGCCAATTCCGGCCTTGGGATGTAGATAACCCTAACTGACTCTCTGGGGGCGATTGATGTCTGTACTATGCCCATCTATCTTGTAGCTTCCCATAACAATAGGTGTGACCTTTTGCTACCCTGTAGGGGATATAATCATGTAGTTTAGCAAACTGGCTTACTTGCAACTTTCTATCCGTGTGTGGACTGTATCTACTGTAGCTTCCAATAAAGAAACCTTGTTTCAATTCCTCTGGATGGACAAGTGCTTTTTGGGAATTGCACAGAGAGGTCAGGAACCCTCACACCAACCTCCAGGTGGTAGCTGGAGATCTTTTTGGATTACAATTGATCTCCAGGATGTGGTGATCTCCAGGATGTGGTGATGGCTGCCAACTTGGCAGGCTTTAAGAGAGGAGTGGACACGTTCATGGAGGAAAGGGGTGTTCATGGCTATTAGTTAGAATGGATACTAGTCATGCTGCATATCTATTCCCTCCAAGATCAGAGGAGCATGCCCATTATATTAGGTGCTGTGGAACACAGGCAGGATAAATGCTGCTGCAGTCGTCTTGTTTGGGGGCTTCCTGGAGGCACCTGGTTGACCCCTGTGTGAACAGACTGCTGGACTTGATGGGCCTGGGTCTGATCCAGCAGGGCTTTTCGGATGTTCTTATGTTCAGGTGACAGAGATCAGTTCATCTGCAGAAAAGGGCCCTTTTGGAAGGTGGACACTATGGCATTATACACCCCTTTGAAGTCCCTCCCCTCCCCAAACCCTGCCCTCCTCAGGCTCCACCCCCAAAATACCCTGGTATTTCCCATCCCAAAGCTGGCAACCCTATTCTGCTTTGATCCCCTGTAGCTCCCAGTTTCCCCTCACGCTTTGCCACAATATTGCTTTTGTCTTTCCTTTTTTAAAAGAAATTTTAAATTTTAAACATCAGTAATTCTTTTCAACATCAGTAATATGTAAATTGCAGATGTTTAAAAAGCCATCTGGTGGCATGGGGTGAGGGAAACAGCTGCTGTGGGGGACCAGGGCAGGGAAAAGTGAAACCTAACACGTTGCTGCCCCTGAAATTTCCTCTACATTGACAGCAGTGACAACAGACCCGTCACTGCGTAGAGACGATGGTAATTCTGCAGTAGCTTCACAGTTAAGACGACAACTCTCTCCCAGATTTCTCTCAGCTTTTGGACAGCGTCTGAAAACCTGCTGCCCGTTTGGAAGACTTATCCCAAAAGGGCACGTACAGTTTTCATTTCTGGAATGGTAACTCATGTATGAATGTGGCCTACCCACACCTCAGAACAGGGGTGTCGAACTCATTTGTTACGAGAGCCGTATATGACATAAAGGTCACTCGGCCGGGCCGGGCCGGGCCTTGTTAGCCCAGATTGAGAGTTGGGGTGGTTGGGGTGGTTGTAGGGTTGCCAGCTCTGGGTTGGGAAATACCTGGGTTTTTTTTGGGTTGGAGCCTGAGGAGAGGGGAGGGGCTTCAATGCCATAGAGTACAATGGCCGTAGCGGCCATTTTCTCCAGGTGGGGATCAGTTGTAATAGCGGGAGATCTCCAGCTAGTACTTGGAGGTTGGCAACCCTAGGTGGCTGCCTCGGCTGGTGAGCCCACAATGAGCTCACCAGCCCAGATTGACAGTGGGGGCGGGGTTGGTTGCCTCGACTCGCTCGCGGGCCAGATAAGACCTCTCAAGGGGCCAGATCCGGACCGCGGGTCATATGTTTGACACCCTTGCATTAGAACTTCGGCTGTGAACAAAAGGACCAAATCTGCAGCTTTCCAGTGTCTTCTTAACCAACCCTGATTATATGTACATATATCGTCTTCGAGCCTTGAGATTTTTCTCTTCCACTTCTGATTTAATCAATTTTGCAAATTGCGCTGATGTGCCTAATTGATCTTTTTCACTTCTAGTATTGTCTCTGTCATTCTCCTTGGCGCAGCATCTGCCCTTTGCTGTCCGCATATTCTGTGGGAAACCAGAAATGCAATCCTTTCAAAAACCGGGGAGCTTTCTATTCTGTCTGAATTTAAAGAGGATTGTAAAGAACCGGTCTCGACAGAAGGACATATTGACAGCGCAGCCATGCTCTGGCGCAGATTGCATGCTGCTCCTTTTCTATAAGGCCCCAGACATTAAAACTGAACTTCCTGTCATTTGGAGCTAATCTATTTCTGCTAGGAAACATGTTGGCAGTGGCAGGTGAAGCCCTTTATGGTCTAACTGAAACAACAATATCCCCAGGAAGAAAAAAAAATGCTTGAAAGAAAAGCCAAGTATTGACCACAAGAAATAGAGAAAAACAGCAGATAGTGAGAGCTGACAGGAAACCCAATTTCCTCACTGCTTAGCTGTGAGCCTGAAAAGGTCAGAACGAAACGACAAAATTGTTCCGAGGGTTTTTCTTTCTTTCTTTCTTCTTTTTGTGCAGAGAAGAATTTCAGCTGGCTGCTGCAGGTGAAGAAAATTTATTCACATTCCTTCCTGTATAGACCCACACACATACACACCTCCTTAAACCAAAAGCCCTTTTCCTTTAAAGGTTTTGGCAGGACCAAATGCTTCAGAACGAGCTCTTAGCAGCTCCCACAGACATTGATCACCTGTTGGGTCTTTCCAACGTGATGTAGTGGTTAGGAGCAGTAGACTCTAATCTGGAGAACTGGGTTGGTTTCCCCACTCCTCCACATGAGCAGAGGACTCTAATCTGCTGAGCCGGGTTGGTTTCCCCCCCTCCTACACATGAAGCCTGCTGGGTGACATTGGGCTAGTCACGGTTCTCTCTGAACTCTGTTGTGGGGGTGGGGGAGAAGGTGATTGTAAACCGGTTTGAGACTCCTTAAAGGTAGAGAAAATTGGGGTATAAAAACCAAGTCTTTTTGGTTTTTATACCCCAAGGGCTGGCATGCTGTTTGGATTCCAAGCATTCTGCAGATTTTCATTTGTTCACAGCCTCATGGGGATTGTAGTTTACTCCCCTCTGCCAAGAGAAAATATGTTTTAAAAATGTTTCCATGCCTAGAAAAGATGTGTCTTAGGCCTCGTTGCACATGCCCAGGCCGGGCCATTTCAGACCGCTTGCAAAATTCTCCCACTTTTCAAATTGTTTATTTACAGTCAGAGCTTCGGACTCCTTTTGCCCCTGATCTCCACCATTAAAACAATATTCGCTCCATTCTTCAGAGAACACCTTGCCCATTCACACACCCTACTTTCACCTTCCTCTAATAAAGGTGAGCCAAAGTCATTTGGGAAGACAGAGGTCTCAGGATTAGGGCAGTCGCCTAATTAAAATAATTGTGTTTGCTTCATCTTATGAGCCTGACTTAATTAACTAATGAATTAATGTTGCATACCTTTGCCTATGAAGACAAAATAATTCCAAAGGAATAAACCCACTTCGCTGGTAGAAGATGTGCATGTAAGAGCAAGCATTGTTTTAGAAGGGGCATTCCCTCATTTGCACAAGAGAAGGTAGAATGCATCTTCAGTAGAGTTGCCAACTCTGGGTTCGAAAATACCTGGAGATTTGAGGGCGGAGGCACCTTGTGAGGTAGGCGAGGCTGAGAGAGCACTAAGAGAACTGTGGCTAGCCCAAGGTCACCCAGCAGGCTTCATGTGAGGAGTGGGGAAATCAAAGCCAGTTCTCCAGATTAGAGTCTGCCACTCTTAGCCGTTACACCACACTGGCGCTCCATGCTGGGACCATGCTGGGTTTTGCCATTTTGTCAAAAAAGGCCCTTGAGTGTTCACGTTTGGCTGCATAATTGGGGCATAATAATAAATAAAACAAAGCACACATCATAGAACAGCACATGCATCAATAAAACTACAGTTGTTTTGTCCTTTCTGAATCACTTCACACCACCCCTATCTCCAGAGAAGGGGCAATAACTTAGTCATAAAGATGATGCTTGCTATGCTACAACAACAACATCAACTGTCTTGCTACAACACCTCCGAGGAAAATCCGGACATGATGTAGGGTAGCTCTAGGAATAGCCAGAAACTCTGTGGTAAAACCATGGAGTTTCCAGTGTTTCCTAGAGCTACCTTACATCACTTCCAGGTTTTCCCTGGAAGTGATGTACTAATGGAGAGCCAGCGTGGTGTAGTGGTTAAGAGTGGTGGACTCTAATCTGGAGGACCAGGTTTGTTTCCTCACTCCTCCACATGAATGGTGGACTCTAATCTGGTGAACCGGGTAGGCTTCCCCACTCCTCCACATGAAGCCAGCTGGGTGATTTTGGCCTAGGCACAGCTCTCTTTGAGCTCTCTCAGCCTCACCTACCTCACAAGGTGTCCATTGTGGGGAGAGGAAAGGATGGAGATTGTAAGCCGGTTTGATTCTCCTTAAAAGGTAGAGAAGATTGGCATATAAAAACCAATTCTTATCCTTCTTCTCCTTCCTCTCCTCCTCCTCCTTCTTCTGTAGCCAACATCATACACACACCCCATTTCTTTGCCCCCTATCCTCCTGCTGGTTGCCTGGCTCAGCCTGGCCACCCTACTTTCAGTACAAGGTTGGTGCCCATCAGCACACACTGAAGGAATTACTAGCTCCACGAATCTGACTCCATATAATGCAGCTTCCTCTGCTCCAAGACCCATGTCCTAGTGACATTACTGAGCTGAATTCCATTTCCCCTCTTACGCTGTTTAGTAACCATCCATGACAAGATTCATATCCACCAGAGTCCAAGGATTTTATGTGCAAATACCTCTGATTAAACCATGGCCTCCTTTTTATTTTTCTGTCATGGTTCATCTGAAAAAAGAGTGTTAAAACAAAAGGCTTTTTTGGGTGACACTTCTAAAGGATGGCGCTGTCACTCTTTCCTGCTGTAGGTAAGAGTAATTACTGCCAGAGAGTCTGCTTCAAACGCTTGACATTGTATTGCACTCCCACCCCTTTTGAGGCAAACGCTTCTGAGACTCCAAGGCTGGGCCACAGATTTTCTCTCCACAATTCTTCCTCGAACAAGGTTATTTTAATAGAATGCAAGGCTGTGCCCCTCATTCTCCAATGCCGAGGTGGGGAAAAGGAGGCGGCTTTAATATTCTAGATAGCTCCTTCTTAAAAAAAAAAATTGCTTTTCATTTCAGCCACAAAGGATGGAGGAACGCTCAACAGTGGTTCAACATCAAGGAACATCAGTTGCCCCACCATCTCAGGTTTATACAGCACACAAAAGAAGGGCTTACTTCTAGAAGCAATTCGAGAACACTGTTTGCTGAGAAGAGCCTCTCCTGATAAACAGTTAGTTTGAAATTTATTGCAAATAAAATGCTTAGCAGTCTTCTTCATGACTTCCAGCAGAGTTCCCCAACCTTAATGCCCCTTTGGGCGCTACGGTTGCCAACCTTAGGGTTGCCAGCTCTGGGTTGGGAAATACCAGGAGATTTTGGGGGTGGAGCCTGAGGAGGGAGGGGTTTTGGGAGGGAAAGGGCTTCAATGCCATAGAGTCCAGTTGCCAAGGCAGACATTTTTTTTCCAGGGAAACTGATCTCTATCGGCTGGAGATCAGTTGTAATAGCAGGAGATCTCCAGCTAGTACCTGGAGGTTGGCTAGATAGAGATCAATTCATCTGGAGAAAATGGCTGCTTTGGCAACTGGACTCGATGGCATTGAAATCCCTCCCCTCCCCAAACCCCGTCCTCTTCAGGCTCCACCCCCAAAATCTCCAGATATTTCCCAACCCGGACCTGGCAACCCTATTGGGCGCTGGTGGTAGACACCACTACAAGATGGTTGCCATTGAAGGTGGAACCAATCACAAAATGTTAGGTAGTTCCCAGGGTTGCCAGACCCCTGTCGGGGGTAGGGGATCCCTGGCTTTGAGGCCCCTCCCCCTGGCACCATTCAGCCAGCGAGCAGGGAGACTTGCACCAGCAAACAGAGGCCTAGGCTTCTGTTGCTGATGTGATGTATCAACATCACTTCTGGTGCTCACGGGAAGTGAGATTATCACTTCACTGGCGACATGCAGATGCTTTGGTATTTGGGCAAGAACTCTTGAGTTTTTGCCCAAATACCAGGGGGTTGCCACATTGTTAGTGACATAGGGTTGCCAGCTCCAGGTTGGGAAATACCTGGAGATTTTGGGGGTGGAGCTTGAGGAGGGTGGAACCTAGGGAGGTAGGGTTTGGGGAGGAACCTCAGTGGGGTATAATGCCATAGAGTCCACCCTCCATAGCAGCCATTTTCTCCAGGTAGGGTTGCCAACCTCCAGGTGGAGGTTGGAGACCTCCTGCTATTACAACTTATCTCCAAGTAACATGGCCAAAGTGGCCACTTTGGAAGGTGGTCTCTATGGCATTATAGCCCATTGAACTCCCTCCCCTCCCCAAACCCTGCCAGGCTCCACCTCCAAAATCTCCAGGTATTTCCCAACCTGGAGCTGAGCTATAAATCAGTTGTAATAGTGGGAGATCTCCAGCTACTTCCAGGAAATTGGCAACCCTACCTGTGGGTGACTAAGTGCCCAGGTTCTCTTCCTGGGCCATGATACCAGATTCCTCCATGTTTTGCTATGGAACTGACAGATTCTACTCTATTCCATAGCTCCTCCATAGGGGTGCAGAATTTTTAAATGGAAAAAAACGGACACCCCCAGGGCAGATATGCATGCAGTTGGCTGCGATTCGTAACTGCTATTCAGATGTGGCCGGGGTTCCAATTTGCATTGATGGTCTAAAATTAAACCAGATGTTTCCCTCTGTTTCAAATTGGTGCCGATGCAAAGCTAACATTATAAACTGCAGCTCCCAAATTAAGGCCAGCAAAGAAAAAGGAAAACGCGAGAGGCCAAGAGCAACATTGACTCAGCCGACAAGAACATCCTGTAGGTTTTATAGCATCCATTTTATGGCAAAGGAGGATGTTTCAAGACAGAAAAAAAGGGACGAGGAATGTATTCATGGGTGCAAAGCCAAGGTTAATGTTGCTGATGGTGCTGTGTCTTTTCTTGTGTTTCCTCCTCATTTTTGAATGCATTCATCTGGGGAAAGCTCGTGGGAGCAATACAAACATTCTGCTTCAACATTAACTTTCTAAAACTTTCCAGGGTAGGGAAAGGCCATTTCTAACAACCCAACCGCACCTCAACCACCACCCCCTTTTTTCTTCCTTTCTTTTTTTTTATTTCTTTTTTCTTTTCTTTCTTTCTTTCTTTCTTTTTTTTTTGCTTGCCCTGAATTGGTATCTCCCTTTTCAGCCAAAGGATTTGGGACCCAATTCATCAGTACAGTTGCCGGCTCCAAGTTGGGAGATACTTGGAGATTTTGGGGGTGGAGTCTGGTGGGGCATGGTTTAGGGAGGGGAGGGACCTCAGCAGAATATAATGCCATAGACTCCAATTGCCAAAGTGGCCATTTTCTCCAGGGGAATGGATCTCTGTCGCCTGGAGATCAGCTGTAATCACGGGAGATCTCCAGCCACCACCTGGATGTTGGCAACCCTGTTCATCAAGTTACTCATTTACCGGTACTCATTTGGTTAAAGTTTCTACTTCACCATTCAACTCGAAGGGCAATCAGGGAAGCCTTACAAAATGACATGCCAATGTTTGTTTCTGCTAACGCAAAGGAGGCAATTTTAGCTGATTTTAGCTGATTCCTGCTGTAGACCTCTAATGCTGTTAACAGAAATGGCTTCCGTTAGTGGAAGTTATCACCGGAATCCATCCCAATGTCCACAAAATAATAAGCATAAAATAACAAGAATAAACAGAAATCAATCCAAACCAACCCAGTCAACAATAAAAACCATAGCAAGCTGGTAGCCATAAAACCAACAGCACATTAGCAGAGAACACAGAACCACGTAAAACAGGGCCAAGTCCAGTATAACAAGAATGTAGGAAGCCACAACCATATAAGACATTAAAATAACCTATCTAAAAGAAGGATGAAACTCAACCAAAAGCTCGGGCAAACAAGAATGGTTTGCCCTAGTACTAGGGTTGCCAATCTCCAGGTACTAGCTGGAGATCCCCTGCTATTACAGCTGATCTTCAGCCGATAGAGATCCGTTCACCTGGAGAAAATGACTGCTTTGGCAATTGGACTTCATGGCGTTGAAGGCCCTCCCCTCCTCAAACCCCACCCTCCTCAGGCTCTGCCCCAAAAACCTCCCACCAGTGGCAAAGAGGGACCTGGTAACCCTATCTAGTGCTTAAAATCTCAAGAAAGTAGGTGCCAGGTGAGATTCTAGGGAGAGGGGCATCCCAAAGATGGGGGCCATCACCCCAAGGCCCTGTCTCCCTAGTTGCCTCTGACTCACCAATGTGGTCTTATGTGGAACTGCATGGAAGAAGGAGGAGGAGGAGGAGGAGGAGGAGGGGAGAAGAAGCAGGAGGAGGAGGGGGAGAAGAAGAAGAAGAGTTGGGTTTTGTAACCTAATTTTCTCTATCTTTCAGCAAACTCAAACCGACTTACAACCACCTTCCCTTCCTCTGCACACAACAGACACCTTGTGAGGTAGGTGAGGCTGAGAGAGTTCGGAGAGAACTGTGACTAGCCCAAGGTCACCCAGAAGGTTTCATTTTCACCAGATTAGTCCACCGCTCACGAGGAAGAGGGGGGAATCCAACCCGCTTCTCCAGATTAGAGTACCCCATAATTTGAACCAGGATTCCCCCAAACCTCTCCCCACTATATCACAACAGGGTGCCACCCAATTGCATGGGGTACCTCCTTGAGCAATTTGGTCATGCCCGACATACCAATATCGCAATGAGATACTATTACGTTAGCTGATAACTATTACGTTAGCTGATACTCAGAGGGAAAGGGGTCTTGATTTCAGTTAAATGCATTGTTAGGGCAGCTTAAAGCACATCGTTGATATTTCTTACAAGTCTGTCAAACAGAAATACCGTTTTCTTCTCCTCTTTTATTCCTTTTCCTTTTCTTCAGGAAGCATATAGTAATTAAGAAAAGTCTTTAGATGCCGGCAAAAGTGTCCCTTTTGAAGTTCCTCTGTCGCAAGTCACCCTGGAGATAAAGGGGGGGGGGCTCAATCTTGACATTCTAATTGTGGGTGCAAGATAAAAGGCCGGATTAGAAACTTCATAACCTCATGCAGAGGGGGGGAAATGAGATCACTATGAGGTCATTTCACTCTAGTTTTGTGAGTTCATGGAATTTCCTCAGGGTGAGAACGGATACAGTATCTTCAGATGCTATGAAACCAGAAATATAATCTTTATTTTATTTCATTAAAAAATAGTTATAACACTGTCTTTCTGAAGCTTGTCTGAAGAGGAAATACGCTATTTCTCTTCATCACGCTTAGGGCTGTTTAGCTTAGAAAGAAGGCAGTTAAGGGGAGACGTGATAGAGGTGTATAAAATTATGCATGGTAAAGTGGGCAGGGAGAAGCTTTTCGTCTTCTCTCATAATACCAGAATGCGGGGTCATCTGCTGAATCTGGAGGGTGAGAGATTCAAAACAGATAAAAGGAAGTATTTCTTCACACAGTGCAAAGATGAATTGTAGAATCACAGGATGTGGTGAGGGCTGCCAACTTGGAAGGCTTTAAGAGGGGAGTGGACATGTTCATGGAGGAGGGGGCTATTCATGGCTACTAGTCAAAATGACTACTAATTATGATGCGTACCTATTCTCTCCAGGATCAGAGGAGCAGGCCTATTACATTAGGTGCTGTGGAACAGATGCAGGGTAATGGTTGGCCACTGTGTGAACAGACTGCTGAACTTGATGGGCCTTAGTCTGATTCAGCAGGGCTTTTCTGATGTTCTTATGTTCTTATCCTGGTGACTCTCACAATCCTTTTTGCTTGACTATTGCATAGAAGTGAACAAATAAACACAGCCCTGTTATTAAACGCTGGAAAACACACAATCACACTGGTAAACTCATCAGAAAGCCGTGATCCGCTGTCTTCTTACTGAAGGCAGAACTGGATGTTATTGGGGTCCCGTGGCTGCCAAAGAAAGAAGCAGCTCTGGGACTTCCCTCCTCTCCCACAGTGACATATGGTAACATGAAATGCATGCAATGACATCATCGATGCATGCAATGACATCATGTGTCTTGTTTTCCTGCCCCCACAATCAGAAGCCAGTCAAGTAGGGCGAGGAAACTCGTCGCACAATAATGCAACATAGTACCTTTCATTTTGTAGCCACAGAGGGGAACAGGAAGAGATACACAGCTGCCATTTTAGGCAGCAGACATGTTTCCTATTTATTTATTTAATTAATTTATACCTCACTTTTACCTGCAATTTAGTTACTTCATTTATTACCCACATTTCTCCCCCACAGGGACCCAAGGTGGCTTACATAATTCTCCTACCCGCCTATGGCATTGAAGTCCCTCCCCTCCCCAAACTCTGCCCTCCTCAGGCTCCGCCCCGAAAATCTCCCACCGGTGACGAAGAGGGACCTGGCTACCCTACCCAGCAAGCTTCCATGTCAGGGTGAAGATTTGAATCGGGCTCTCCCAGATCCTAGTCCAATACTACACCATGCTGGCCGGCTTACAACAGTCTCCCCTTCTCCACTTTATCCTCACAACAGGCCTGCGGGGAAGGTTTGGCTGACAGTGGGAAAGTGTCACAGTGCCACCCGGCGAGCTTCCACTGTTTATTTTGAGAGGGGTTCCAGCTTGGCTTTCCCAGATCCTAGTCCAACACTCTAACCACTACACCATGCTGCCTCCCTTCAGTAACATTAAGTTGTGTCCTGAATGACCACTTGATGACAAACTTGAGATCACCTCTGCATAAGGTTTGAAAAGGCCCATGATGAAACTGGGCAATCCTAGTTCTGGAGGCCTCACTTCAAAAAGGATGTGGATGGAATGGAGCGGGGGCAGAGGAGAGTGACATGGATCATCAGGGGCCTGGAGACCAAGCCCGGTGATGAAAGGCTGAGGGAGTTTGGAATGGTTTTCCTGTTGGCAGCAGAGGATAGGACCCACAGTAATGGGTTAAATTGCAGGCAGAAAGATACCAGTTAGACATTAGGAAGAATTTTTTTTATAGTGAGAGTAGTTCAACAGTGGAATCGGCTGCCTATGGAAGTGGTGAGCTCCCCCTCTCGGACAGTCTTCAAGCAGTGGCTGGACAAACACTTGTCAGGGGTGCTCTAGGCTGATTCTGCACTGAACAGAGGGCTGGACTAGATGGCCTCTAAAGATCCTTTCAACTCTATGATTCTAGGATTCCACTATTAAAAATACCCGATGGAGGCAAAATATTACAATGTGGATTCTGCTTATCACAAATAGACGCAGGGGTTACAAATCCCTTGTGTCCCATATCTGCAGGGAGAATCTTCCGTTTCAAACATCAAATAAAAGTATTTTAGATATTAAATTAATCTGTTAACTGTTGTGAAGAAGCGGGTATTGCATCAAGAGCTGCTCTTTGTCATCCTGTCATGGAATAGCGGGTCACTGGGGGTGTGGGGAAGATAGTTGTGAATTTCCTGCATTGTGCAGGGGGTTGGACTAGATGACCCTGGTGGTCTCTTCCAACTCTATGATTCTATAAACTGCTTCTACTGAAATCCCCTCTTCCCGCTCTCCATTGCATGTAATTACACTAGAAAGAAATGGGGCAACGAATTGACATTAGCAGAGCTGAAAAGGCCAAGACTACAAACTTAACTCATTGGAGCATTGCATGACACATGAAGGAAGTGTTGTGGAAACATTAGCCTTTCTCAGACATTCATGTTTAGTACATCAGCCTCATGTAATGGGAGATGAAATCCTTCCAATGTATGCATTTGCCATTGTGTGCAAGCGGGGTAATGTGTAATCCAGAACACTGTATGCTTTCACATAGACCCAAGCTGTGCCTATAAGGAAAAACACATCCATTGCCCTATTCACACACAAAAATGGTGACCATGTGATCTGGGAGGATGGCAGGCAGGCATGACGTGTGACGGATATGGCAGAAATGAACATCTGGAGAAGGCTTTTTTCTTCTGTTGAAGGGACTGAATGTTTAAAGTTTCTGGGAATTGTTAGAATTGCTGAGCTCCTAAACTCTGGCAAGCAATCCCAAGCGATCCACAGAACACCGAATCATCATCATCATCATAACCATTATTATCATAACATATCATATTATTCTGCCTTCAGTAAGAAGACAGCGGATCACAGCTTTCTGATGAGTTTACTGGTATGATGGTGTGTTTCCCAACATTTAATAACAGGGCTGTGTTTATTCATTTGCTTCTATGCACTAATAAAAAAGAAAGGATTGTGAGACGAGGCGGAAAGGTTCAACATAACAACAACAACAACATCATTACTATTATATTATTTATTAAATTTCCAACCCGCCCTCCCCAGCCAAGGCCAGGCTCAGGACTGGTAGCAACAATAACAACATAAAACATACATATCAATATAACAATAAAATATTTAAACCAAAAAAATACAATCTCTACAAAGTGTTAAAACCCAAGATGGCATACAGTTCATACAGCACCTGCAGCGACACAGTAGGCAAGTGAACAGCCCCCTCTGAGATAAATGTGCCAATGACCAGACAACAGGGGACACACCCCAAACTAAAGTAAGTGTCCAGTGGAATAGGATCTCGAACAGCAGTCAGCACACTGTAGGCACTCTAGCACAGGGGTCCCTAACCTTTGGGAGCCTGTGGGCACCTTTGGAATTCTGACAAAGTGTGGTGCGCACAGCTGCAAAACTGCCAAAGCTGCCATAGAATGGCTGCCGCAGGTGGCCGAGTCAGCCACAAAACAGCTGCGGTAGTTTACCTTCAGCCACACAGCGTACATTAAGGTTGCCAGGTTCCTCTTCACCACTGGCGGGAGGTTTTTGGGGTGGAGCCTGAGAAAGGCAGGGTTTGGGGAGGGGAGGGACTTCAATGCCTTAGAGTCCAATTGCCAAAGCAGCCATTTGCTCTAGGTGAATTGATCTCAATCGGCTGGAGATCAGTTGTAATTGTGGGAGATCTCCAGCTAGTACCTGTCTCGTTGTCCGTGTGCAGCTAGCACCGTGGTAAAAATCACAGCCAGAAGTTATGTCAACAATGTGACAAGCCACCGGTTTAAGCTTTGTTTCGCTGGTGATTGCTTCATCAGATTAATAATTTCTACATCTAAAACACAACATTACAATTATACAACATCACAGTTATGAAAATATTTCTAAACATTAAAATTTAATTTCATATTATAATTCCTTATTAATCTTACCCGACCACCATTTTGTGGTTCACACATCCAAATCTGTCAGCCTTGTAGGCACCTATAACTGCTAACAAGCATATACCTTATTATAAGGATCACAGAGTAAGTACCAGGTGCTTACATTCAGTTTTTTCAATATCAGGTAAGTATTCTGAAAAACTTATCACTCTTACTATATAAGGCTCCTAAACATTTATACAATCCTAGTGTTTGTCTGGCTGACCCAAGGTTTCTTTGTTTATAATGATGATTCTGTGAACTGGAAGTACTTGTCTATGGGAGCATAAGAAAAATATTTATAAAAATAACAACAGGAATTTTTGTGGCTGTGTGTTGAAATACTGTGTGATAACAGGAGATTTAGCCAGTACCTGGAGGTTGGGGGAGAAAATAGACACCACTGTACTAGTATCGGGAGATTAGGAAGTCAGTACAGGAGCGAAAAACATATAGGTGCAAAGACTGTGTATATGCTACTGTGTCTAATATAATACGCACTCATAAATACACAAGGTGAACAACACATACAGTCATATCAAGCACAAACATATAAAACCATCTCAGGGATGGTGGTAACAAGGAACAGTTCAATTCAAAAGTGCAATGTCTCTCAAAGTATACACATCAATCTTCTGTATTTTGTATACATCTCATTCAGGTAAGTGAGCAGATATAACAGATACTTAATATTCAGGGAGGAATAACTTCATGGAGGATACGGCCGTTTCAAATTCTTTGCAATTGAATTCTTCATCAGTCCTTCAAACATGTTCCTCTTATATTGCACATCTTAATAGTAATAATAATGAATTTCAAAATGCTGGATACAGGTTAGTTCCCACGAAGGGTAACATTCACAAATGTAGCCATCTACCTGGAGGTTGGCAACCCTAGCGCAGATTGTTGTGCTGTAGTGGGAGCTCCTACCAAAGTATTTTTTTTAACAAAATCTGCACAGCCAATCAAACCTTCAATGGCCAGTTGGACTCTTTGCTGGGCAAAAGCCCCAGCCACAAGCATTCTACAAGCATTCAGTGGGCGCCAGGAAAGGTGCCCCATGGCACCCACTGACACCGTGTTGGGGACCTCTGCTCTAGCGGCAGTTCCATTAACATTTCATACGCCTGCAGATTGGTGAAGCCAAGCATTGGCGGAGCCCTCTACCCTGATTTTACCCTCTGAACAAACAACGCCGGACATTTTGATGAGCTTTGCATTCACTTAGGAAGCAGCAGGACCTCTGTGCGGGCTGAAGGGAAGAGGCGGGAGGCCGAGTGTGGAGACGATCGCCCTTTAGCTTTGCACGAACGAGAGCTGGTGCAACATCAGCACCTGATACAGCCCCTGCTAACTCACCATCTGGTAGGAGCAGGTGGTGCTCCGTGCTTAGATTTTGCCATGCCCCCACTTCCCATCTTCAGAAATAAATGCACAAGCTTTGAAACAGAAGTAGAGACACAGCAGGGAAAGAAGTCACGGAGGTACGACACAAGGACAACGGAGGTCAGGGCAGGGAGAAAGAGGGTTGCCAGGTCCCCCCAGCAGCCAGTGCGGGATGGGGGGCTAAGGTTGCCAAATCCATGGTGGAAACTCCTGGAGATTTGGGGGTGGAGCCTGGGGAGGACAGGGACCTCAGTGGGGTACAATGCCATAGAGCCCACCCTCCAAAGGAACTGATCTATGTAGTCTGGAGATGAGCTGTGATTCCGGGGGATCCCTGGGTCCCACCTGGAGGCTGGCATCCCTAGGGAGAAAGGAGTCTGCTTGGAATATCTGGTGTTGTAGTGGTAGTAGCTCCAGATTAGACCCATATCGAGCAGAGGAGAGCAACAAGGATGATCAGGAGCTTGGAGACCAAGCCCTACGAGGAAAGGCTGAGAGAGCTGGGAATGCTTAGTCTGAGGAAGAGGAGGTTGAGGGAGGGACATAATTGTTCTCTTTTAAGTATTTGAAAGGCTTTCACTTAGAGGAGGGCAGGGAGCTGTTCCTGTTGGCAGCAGAGGACAGGACTCACAATAATGGGTTTATATTGCAGGCAGAAAGGTACCAGCAGGCTATTAGGAAAACAAATTTTACAGCAAGAGTTGTTGGACAGTGAAATCAGCTTTCTAGGGAGGTGGTGAGCTGCCCCCTCTCTGGGAGTCTTTAAGTGGTGGCTGGACAAGCACTTGTCAGGGATGCTGTAGGCTGATCCTGCATTGAGCGGGGGGTAGGACTAGATGGCCTGTATGGCCCCTTCCAACTCTATGGTTCTATAATTCAGATTGGAAAAAAGCCTGCCCAGGGCAGTCCCCTGTACAGAGATGCAACAAGCAGGTGTTTTTGTTTTTGTTTTGTTGAAGACAGGTAATTCTGAACCAGGGATGACTAGATGAACCAATCACACTCAATGCAAGCAATGTAGAATTGCTTACCTTAGAATGCCTTGCCTCTGTCCACAATAGACACCTTGTGAGGTAGGTGAGGCTGAGAGAGTTTGGAGAGAGCTGTGACTAGCCCAAGGTCATCCAGCTGGCTTCATGTGGAGGAGTGGGGAATCGAACCTGGTTCTCCACATTAGAGTCCACTGCTCCAAACCACTGCTCTTACCATCTGGCTAGATCATCTCTGCTTTTATTGGGGGAAATTAGCATTGGAGACTGAGCTTTTAGCAAGAGGGGGTAAAATGGGGATCTTTTACCCTGTGTATACCATAAGTCCTGTGGGAAAACTCTCAATAAAGAGGTGATTGCTCAAATAAAATGTGGTTTTATTACAAAATAATGATCTCAAGCACCAAATGAACACACACACACACACAATTCATACAAGAGCTATGGAAAAATAAGGGTAGGGGGTTGGTAGAGATAGATTTAGGGAATGGGTGATATTTACCAGTCTTGGAGAGCAATGTCCAGTGAAAGCAGTGTTGTAGAGGAAGAAATGACCCACGTTTCTGGAGATAAAGAAGGCAGCGATCCTACACGCAAGTAGGGGGCGTATGGACAAATCCAAGGCATAAATCCAAGGCACATATGTTGCCCCAGAAGGTCGGCCCAGAACCAGTGGGTTAAAATTAAATCAAAAGAGTTTCTGGCTAAACATTAGGAAGAACTTTCTAACAGTCAGAGCCGTTCCTCAGTGGAACAGGCATCCGCAGGAGGTGGTCAGCTCCCCTTCCCTGGAGGTGTTTAAGCAGAGGCTGGATGGCCATCTGTCAGCAATGCTGATTCTATGACCTTAGGCAGTTCATGAGAGGGAGGGCACCTTGGCCGTCTTCTGGGCATGGAGTAGGGGTCACTGGGGGTGTGTGGGGGTGAGGTAGATATGAATTTCCTGCATTGAACTAGATGACCCCTAGTGGTCCCTTCCAACTCTATGATTCTATGAAATTATTGCTTTTCCGGGGCCAAACAAAAGGGTAGGAGAGGCTCAACGAGTCTTCAGGACACACAAGATTACCTGAACGACTCTTTGGATATCGGTCAGTTGCTGTGATAGCCGCAGGTATGAATCCTTGATGAGCTCTCACAAGGCGACAAAAAGCTTGGAGCATTCTCCTGAACATGGAGTGATTGGCCAGATGGATGCAGGCAGTCCCATTAATGGTCTGCTCCGGGATGCTGACTGAATCACCTCAGGGTGAGACGATGGAGATTAACTAGCCCCGTTGCCAAGCCAGGAACTCCCTGCTCTTATGCCGGTTTTGGGTCCCTGTGCCTGTAATTGGCACCCCGTTCAATGGAGGATGGGTCTGGCTGCTCTCAACACAGGCAACCTCCACTGTGGGTTGCTACAGGGTTATTTCACCCTCGAACTGAATTCATTCCTTACAGCACAGGGTTACAGCACAGCACATTCCTTACGCAATGTGGTGTAGTGGTCAAGAGCTGTAGTTGGGAGCGGTGGAGTCTGATCTGGAGAACCGGGTTTGATTCCCCGCTCCTCCACATGAGCGGCGGAGGCTAATCTGGTGAAGTGGTGATTTCCCCACTCCTCCACACGAAGCCAGCTCGGTGACCTTGGGCTAGTCACACTCTCTCAGCCCCACCTACCTCACAGGGTGTCTGTTGTGGGGAGGGGAAGGGAAGGTGATTGTAAGCCGGTTTGATTCTGCCTTAAGTGGTAGAGAAAGTCGGCATATAAAAACCAACCCTTCTTCTTCTTCTTCCCCTATCAAAGTATGCTAGTGTAAGTGTGTGGGAATTAGAGGCGGATCTTACCTTTTCCTGTGATTCCATTTGTTGTATATGGAGAAACCAGGTGCTTCAGTTCACTGAAACCAGTAACTCATTTCTGATTATCTTCATTTGTTTCCTTTAATTTGGTCATGATTGGCTTCGATCTACCTAAACTGTAAATGTCCAAGGGACTTCTAGGTGAGGGACCAATGATTTATTTTTGAGCTTTGTGTCTTATTGTATCTCTAAGGCTCTCAGAAGGATCCCTCCCTGCAAATATGGAATCCCTCTAAATATTACTAGAATGTTTTCCAGAGATCTATCTGTTATGTATGCTTTTATTCTGCCCTTCCTGCAAAGGCCCCAAAGAAACACTCTTAGCAGGGTATAATTCCATAGGGTCTACCCTCTGAATCAGCCATTTTCTTCAGGGGGACTGAGCTCTGTTGTCTGGAGATCAGTTGTAATTCCAGGAGATCTCCAGGCCCCACCTGGAGGTTTGCACAACGAGGGGCCACCTCAGGAGGTACCTTTGTAGTACTGTTACTAGGGCTGTCAAAAAAAAAAAATTCGGTACAGTTCGGATTCGGCCGAATTTGGCCCTTGTGGGTTCGGTACGTGCCAAAGTCCGAACTCCCCCACTTCGGATCCGTTCAATTCGGCGGCAATTCAAAGTTCGGGAAAAAAATTCGGCCGAATAAAGCCATTAAAAACACAACCGCGCCTTTCCGTGGCTCTGGGGGGGGCATTTTTGGGCTTAGAGGTCCCAAACTTTCAGCAGAGCTTCAAAGGACGTATATTGAAAGACTCCCCAAGTTTTGTAAAGATTGGGTCAGGGGGGGCTGAGATTTGGGCCCTGAAAGGGGTCCCCCCACCCTTAATGTGGATCTCTCCGCAGAGCTTGCCGCCCACGCACAAAGCTCCCGGCCCGACAAACAGCTGATGAGAGCAAGGGCGGGGCAGGTGCTAAGAACTTTGCAAAGCAACACAACTGCAGAGCAACCCCTTTGCAAATATGCAAAGGGCGGGGCAGGTGTGAAGAATTTTGCAAAACAATACAACTGCAAAGCAACACAAGCACGCAATGCAAAACCTTTGCAACAGTGCATAGCAACACCTGACACCTGGGAGTTTGCATACCATGGAAAGGGACAGAGGCAGCTAGCTATGCATAATGAGCAGGAGGGGGTGGAATGTCTCCTTTTGCATTGGACTTGGGACCAGGCAGATGCATTCTTTAAGTCACCATTTGAAAACCAGTTTTGAGCAAGCATCAATAACCTAACTGATCTTATGAATGAGGAAAAACCTGAAGAATAAAAATGAAGCCCCCCCCTCAAACCAGGGAGAGAGAGACTGGAGGGGGAACACACACCCCAGGCAGAACCGGCAAAAGCCCCCTTTGGCTTCCCCCCCACCCACAGAAACTGCTCCCTCCCCACACACACACACAGACTCTGCTTTCCCCCCACACACACACACACAGAAAAGAAAAAATATAGATTAAAGCCCCCAAAGGGGTCTTACTGTGGCTGTCTTCTGTTCCAGCAGGAGGGGCTGGGTAATCCAATATGATTCCATTTGTATCCAATATAAGATCCATATGTATGCATCTCTCGAGGGTGATCCATTCATCCCAATAGGGGAAAGGGGAAAGCCCATATCTCGGGGGGCCCTGACCCAATGTTTACAAAACTTGGGTGGTCTCTTAAAAAGCCTTGACTGAAGCTCCGCCGAAAGTCTGGGATCGGCACACCCAAAAATGCGCCCCCTGCAGCCATGGAAAGAGAAAAGGGGGGGGAGCCAATATTTCAGCCCCCACTGAACCCATCTTTACAAAACTTGGGTGGTTTCTTAAGAGGGGTTCTCTGAAGCTATGACAAACGTTTGGGGGCTGAACCCCCAAAAAAGCGCCCCCTGCAGCCACAAAAATGGAAAAGGGGGGAGAGGAAAAAGGGGTGGAGCCCATATCTCGGGGGCCCCTGACCCAATTTTTACAAAACTTGGGGGGTATCTTAAGAAGCCTAGTCTGATGCTCCGCTGAAAGTTTGGGGTCGGCACACCCCAAAATGCGCCCTCTGCAGCCATGGAAAGAAAAAAGGGGGGGAGCCCATATCTCGGGACCCCCTGACCCAATGTTTACAAAACTTGGGTGGTCTCTTAAAAAAACCTGTCTGAATATCCCCTGAAAGTTTGGGGTCGGTACCCCAAAAAATGCGCCCCCTGCAGCCACGGAAAGGAGCGAATGTGCACAAGCACCCCCTCACACACACATGAGGATTTCCCTCTCTCTCTCTCTTTCCCCGGCCGGCCGCACATCAGCTGATTCCTCCAGCACTCAATCCTGACTGATTGGCCAGAAGAAGACCCAGCTTGGCCACCGATTGGCCGGGGGAGGAGAATGCTGCTTCCTGACGGTTATGCTGCTTACTGACGGCCGAATTGGCCGAATTTATTCGCCGAACTCCCGAACTCGCTGAATTCGGCCCCCCCGGTTGCCCGCCAGTTTTGAGTTCGGATCCGTCCGAACTAAAAACCGCCGAATCAAGGGAAATTCGGCTGATTTTCAGTTCGGGCCGAACCGAATTGACAGCCCTAACTGTTACCAAAAGGAAGCAAACTGTCCCCGCTTTTGTGGATTATTACCATTTTACCATGCATGGGAAGCTGCCGTTTTTCATCTTTGCCTCTAGAGCCGAAACAGATTCTGACCAACACCTGAGATTAAGCACCAGAAGATAAGGCCCAAATCTCCTGATCTCGAACTCCGGCTGGATTTTCACTAAAGATTAATGGGGAGAGTCGGCATACTCCACACAGACAGAACCACAGCAGCAGGATAGGGAACCGGATCCTCTCTATTTTATCTCATTTTATTCCTCCCAGTGAGGAGCAAAGAAAAGGTTCAGTCTGATTTCACTATCTAACAGGGAAAGTGACCTAACACAGAAGATTACCTCACCGTTATCTACTAAGTTAATTAGATTCGGCTCCAGTTCAGTAAAGCCTCAGGACCCTGTTTTTCGGAGAGGGAAGATATTGGCAGTCAAGAGAAATGGGCAATTTTTAGGGCGGCATATCCTTTTTCTGCTCAAAATATATATATTAATCATCATTAAACCTCGAATCTTCTTCACAAGGGAGATAATAAGAAAGGCTGTGCTAGTGTTTGTGACCTTAAAACTGAAATATCTAAAGTGTACTGTAGTATAAAAGGTATTTCTAAAATAAGGTTTGTCACTAACGCAGTCACATTTCGCTGGGAACACGACGTTGCTTATTTTCAAAGTGGCTCTTCATGACATACAATTTCAATTGGATCTGCTTTTGTTAAAATAATTAGTTTGTGGCGTCCAGCTGTTGTTAGGAGCACAGGAAAGTTTTAGCCCTGCACAGACAATGTTTCCTGTGCTTGGTGGAGAGGCCATCATCCTGCCAGCGGGCTTTAACCCTCAGGACAAGCAAACTCCACATCTGGAAGAGCAAGTCTGCATCTCTCTATTATATTTTTTATCCCGCTCTTCCTCCAGGGAACTCTGAGCTGCCTACAGGGTTCTCCCCTCCTCACTCTCACAACAACTCTGTTAGGTAGCCGATGCAGAGAGTGACCGGTCCAAGACCATTCAAGAGGCTTCCGTGGCAGAGTGATGATCTGAACCTGGGTCTCCAAGATCCTAGACCAGTGGTGGTGAACCTATGGCACGAGTGCCAGAGGGGGCACGCAGAGCCCTCTCTGTGGGCATGCGCGCCGTCACCCCAGCACAGAAAAGCAGCCCCAACAGCAGCAGGAGAGGCAGCGGGAGGGATCCCCCGAGCCGCCTCATGGTGGTGACCTTCCCGCAGCCCCGGCTGTTGCACCGGGCAGCCTCTCTCCTCTCCTTCTTTTGGCAGCCATGAGGGGTGGGGGGGGTGTCAGGCTGCTATCTCGGTTTCAGTATTGTTTCTGTGTCGGTACTGTACTGTCTAGCCTCAAGGCCGACCACACATACCAAGGCCTGGGAATACTGCTCCTGGGAAAGTTGACTCTGTCTGTGTATGCTGATGTTGTATAATCTCCCGCCATTTACTGCCTTATATTATCGTTCGGCTAGTAAGACTCTCATAGCTGCCATAGTTCCCTGTATGCACTGTATTGCCTTTTTGACCAGTAAA
Organism: Euleptes europaea; assembly: GCF_029931775.1. Lineage (NCBI taxonomy): Eukaryota > Metazoa > Chordata > Lepidosauria > Squamata > Sphaerodactylidae > Euleptes > Euleptes europaea. The sequence continues at coordinate 111,327,174 of NC_079316.1, forward strand.
AGCCATCTGCTTGGATTCTATATGACTCTGTGGTGATTTCTGGTTCGAAGGGTCAGGAGCTTACATTATGGCAGCTATCAATCATCTTCTTTATTGTACTACTAGTCAGGCTGGAGCCCAGGGGGGTTCGCCTGCCGCTTGGATGGGAGCTGAGAAGCTCTCCGAGTGACCTACTATCCTGGATTCCTCTCGGAAGGATCCCACCCTGTTACAGGACATAGTCGCTGAACTCTTCAGAACTACCCTAGAGGTTTGCCGCTTGAGGGGACTGGTACAGGAGCAGTGGCAATCTCTTAAAGGGACTCTCTGGATGTTGACGTCGGAGGATACTGATACTCGTTTAGATCTTCAAGACTTGGATCAATTACTGGACGATGCCCGGTTGGCAACTGAGGATTTACAAGTACTAACTGGACTTTTGGATAATCTTATTTCTCGAGAGACTCTTTCCTCTAGTTCTACCATGGCAGGAGCCCCGCCGGAGGGTTTTTCCCTGATCCCGGATGCGGCCAGCTGTCAGGCTGAAGCCAAGCGAGTCGCTATTCGCACCGCTCTTCTCCTTGTGGAATTTACAAAGGACACCCCGGTCGCCACCTTGGCTCAAGCTTTGACCTCGACTTTTGGAGCCGATGCACCTGCACTGGCGGTTCGAATACAACCCTTGCTGGGTGGGGAATCCGACCCCATACTCACACTCCTGGAAACAGAACTTTTACCGCGCATTACGGCGGAGGCTGCCCTAAGACTTGAGAACGCCAAAGTTCTTGCGGATAAGGATGCCGCCGAAGCGGCTAAGGTCGCCAGAGAGAGAGAGGCTGCTGACGCAGCCAAGGCAGCAGCAGCAAGGGTTAGGGATCGGGCGAGAATGGATACGCGCCCCAAGGACACTGTACAAGGGCTATCAGGTCTGTCTTTTTCCCCGGCGTTTGTCCCGTCGCGCGCGACCCAACGCGCACGCCGTTTGGCTGACCGACGTCGAGACTCAGGAGAGTCTGAAGACGAGGATCTTTATGGAGATAGCTCTCAATGGGCCATGAGCTTCCGGACCAGTAAACCTCATCTCACTGGTGGCCCAAGTGAGGAGGTTCACCTCTTACGAGCCCAGAATCGGGAGCTCTCCGACCGTGTTGATCAACTCCAAGAACTAATGGAACGTATGCTTCAGGATAACAGGCAATTACAACAAACCCTGATAGCCCAAGCACAGCCTGTTCCGATACCGGGTCAGGGGGTGCCCATCCAGCCACCCCACCAACCGCTAATGTGCCTGCTCCACCCTTGCCTCCCGGAGCTCCCGTTGTTCCTCCGCCCGGACCACCCGTGCAACCGGGCCAACCTGCGCCCGGCCCTTGGAAGCAACTTAAATTGAGGACTACGTACGACGGATCTCTCGAGACTTTGCCTTGTTTCTTGCATCAAGTGGACAGTTATATGCGAGAACAAGGACAACTTTTCCCCACGGAAGATAGCCGGGTGCGTTATGTAGCTTCCCTTCTGACAGGTAAAGCAGCTGACTGGATGGTCCTCCAGTTTGACACCCGCTCTCGAGCTATTCGTTCCCTCAACAACTTCATGACTGCTCTAAGAAGGAGGTTTGAAGACCCCTTCCTGGGGGAAAGAGCCAAAACGGAACTCTTACAACTAAAACAAGGCTCTGCTACAGTTCGAGAATTTGCCGATGAATTTCAACGACTGGCAAGCAAAATTGTAGGCTGGCCCGAGACCACCCTAATTCATCATTTCAGGGAAGCCTTGCACCCTGACGTTCTGAACTGGTCATACATGCGGGGCGATCCCGATACCCTTGAAGACTGGATTCTATTGGCCGAGGAAGTGGAAAGCCGCCGACGCTTTATTTCCCTAGTCCGTCAAAAGCACAAGGAAAAAGGCACCCAAAAGCCTCAATCCAAGGCACCACCGCCCGTCCCACGAAATCCCCCACGTCCGCCCCAGGAACGTGAAGTCTGATTTCAGAGAGGTGCCTGTCTTACTTGCGGAGAAATGGGCCACTTTGCAGCTGTTTGCCCGCACCGCCATGATTTATTTCGTCCCAGCACGACGACCCGCGCCAGAGGTCGTCCACCACGCAGAGGCACCGCGGCCACCTGCAGCGCAGCTCCGGGAAGACCCACACCCTCTGCACTCCATGCCGGAGACCTAGCCTCCCTGCCTACTACCAACGACCCCGCCGGGTCTCGGATTACAAGTGCCCCATTGGGGGACAACTTTCCCTCTTCGGATGAAGAAAATCCTTGGAATTCTCTAGCCTTAAACCTGGAATCTCCCCTCGACTTGTCAAAAAACGGCTCCGGTCTGTGGTGAATGGAGCGTCTCCACAGACCTCTCAGGATCCTCCTGTTAAACCGAATGCTCCTACCAAAATCAAAGAAGTGGACTCCACCGTCTACGTGGATGCAGTTTTACAACACATTAACAGTGGCCCACAACTACCCGTCAAAGCACTAATCGACTCCGGTTGCTGTCGCACTCTCATAAGCGAAGCCACTTTTGCTGCACTCAGAGCCGAATCTGAGGCTTTACCCGCCCCCGTCCAATTTGCCCAAATGGCCGGGAGCCATTTCCAGGGGGGTCCAGTTGATCACCGCACCATAGGGGTGGCAATGGGAATTGGCTCCCACTGGGAGCAAATAGACTTCACTATAGCCCCTATCCGTTTTGAAGTGGTCTTGGGTATTAACTGGATTAAAGGACATAGTCCCAGTATTAACTGGGAAACAAACACTATCTCCTTCGCCAGCCCCATGTGCAATCAGCACCGGCAGAACTTTGCACTGTTATATCCGCCCGTACCAGCATTGGCCTCCGATGTCTCAGCACTTCCAGTCCTACCTAATGTATATCGAGACTTTGCGGATGTCTTCGACCTTAAAGAATGTGATACCTTACCCCCCCACCGGGCCTCAGACTGTACAATTGAGGTGGTCAAGGACTGCACATTAACCAAAAGTAAGATTTACCCTATGAGCGCTTCTGAGCGCACTGTTCTCCGGGACTTCCTTGACAAAAACCTCGCCAGAGGGTTCATTCGCCCATCGAATGCCCCGAACTCGGCCCCCGCGTTTTTTGTCCGAAAAAAAGAGGGCGACCTTCGTTTATGCATTGACTTCAGAAAACTCAATGCGGTTACCCAAACCAACGCCTATCCTATCCCATTAATATCTGATATTTTGGGACAGTTACAGGAGGGCCGGGTGTTCTCCAAGTTAGACTTGGTGGAAGCCTACTACCGAGTTCGCATCCGCGAAGGAGATGAGCACCTCACTGCCTTCTCTAGCTGTTTCGGTATGTATGAATTCCTCGTGATGCCGTTCGGATTAAAAGGGGCCCCGGGGGTCTTTATGCAACTCATCAACGAAATCCTTCATGACTTGCTGTATCGCGGGGTGGTGGTTTACTTAGACGACATTCTTATTTATTCAAAAACCATGGAAGAGCATGTAATTCTAGTCCGAGAAGTTCTGCAGCGCCTGCGCGACCACCAACTCTTTGCAAAACTGGCTAAATGCGAGTTTCATCAAAGCCAGCTCACATTTTTAGGATACATAATCTCCCACCAAGGTCTTCGCATGGACCCTGTCAAAGTCCAAGCCGTTCTCGATTGGACTCCTCCCACCAACCGCAAGCAAGTGCAACAGTTTTTGGGATTTGCAAACTTTTATCGAGGATTCATTCCTAACTTTGCCCAAGTGGCCCTACCCATTACTGATCTACTAAAAACCAAAGGGAAAGCAAACACAGCTACCTTACCCTCCGCAAAAATCCTGTGGACTGATCAATGCCAAGCCGCGTTTGTGGCTCTCAAACGCCTCTTCACATCCGAACCCGTACTACAGCACCCGGACCCAAACCAAATGTTTATTGTGCAAGTCGATGCCTCCGATGTAGCTATGGGAGGGGCCCTCCTCCAGAAAGGTCCGGATGGCCTCCTTCACCCGTGCGCTTACTTTTCGAGAAAATTTGCGCACGCACAATTGAACTGGCCCATTTGGGAAAAAGAGGCAGCGGCCGTTCACCATGCCCTGACTCTATGGAGACAATTCTTAGAGGGGTCCAATATCCCCTTCGAGGTTTGGACCGATCACAAGAATCTAGCTGCCCTCACGGGGTCCCATAAACTATCAGCAAAACAACAACGTTGGGCTGAATTCTTCGCTCAGTTTCGTTTCGTCCTAAAGCATGTTCCTGGGAAACAAAACGTTCTCGCAGATGCCCTCTCCCGGTTGCCACAATACCCGGTAAAACTCGAGAGACCAACTGACTCTCTGTTCACCCCTACGCAAAGGGGAGCCCTTCCTGTACTGGCCGTGCAAACTCGATCTCAGCAACAGCATCCCAGATCCAGTTCTCCAGCACCTCCAACCCGAGCGGCTACCCAACCGCCCTCGCAACAACGACGAACCGACGATTCCGCTCCTCCAACCCCACCGGCTGCCCTACCGCCTACAATCTGCGCACCACCGCACGTAAGCACTACCCCCATAGCTGGTCCTAAGACTACTATAGCCGGGGGGGGGGTTCCCGCCAAGGTTCCCATCTCCGAATCCTTTTTAAATACCCTTCGGAACCACTGCCTTTCTGAACGCTCCACTCACACCCTACCCCCTGGGGTAATAGAACAGGGAGGTTCATGGTACAAAGACTCTAAATTGTATGTACCCAAGGCACTTCGTAAAGACGTCTTACACTTAGCTCATGGAGTAAAAACAGCTGGACACTTTGGATTCCTAAAAACTCTCCACTTATTGCGCAGACAATTTTGGTGGGGGGGAATGCGTTCCGACGTTGACTCTTTTATTCGCAGCTGCCCTGTTTGCGCCACAGTGAAGCGATCACAAGGCAAACCCCTGGGGCTACTGCAACCTCTAGAAACACCCACCAGACCATGGGAAGTGATTGCTATGGACTTTATGACTGATCTCCCTCTCAGCGGGGGAAAAACTGTATTATGGGTTGTTACTGATTTGTTTTCCAAGCAAATCCATTTAGTTCCATGCGCAGGGATCCCCTCTGCTCAAAAAATGGCCCGCCTCTTCGTGACACATATCTTCAAATTACATTCGTTTCCGCGCAAAATAATCTGTGACCGCGGCAGTGGCTTTGTTTCCAAGTTTTGGAAAGCATTTCTCAAGTTGGTGGGGGTTGAACAAGGATTGTCTACTGCATAACATCCTCAAACCGATGGTCAAACTGAACGTGTAAATGCTGTCCTTGAATGTTATTTACGCTGTTATGTAAACTACCACCAAGATAACTGGGTAGAACTGTTACCTTTTGCAGAATATGCCTACAATAATGCTGTACATCAATCTACAGGTTTTAGCCCATTCTATGCAGTATATGGACAGGATTTTGGTCCTGTTACGCCCAGAAATAATGTGGAGGGGGAGGGAGATCCTGACGTTGCTTCCTGGGCACACACCCTCCGTACCACTTGGCCTTGGCTCGTTAGCAATCTCGACCGAGCCAAGCGCAAATACAAAGCACAAGCTGATAAACATCGTTCCCCCGGAGGCGAACTGCGAGTGGGTAAATTGGTCTATCTTTCCACCAAAAACCTACGTTCCACCCGTCCGTGCCTTAAACTCAATGCTAAATTCATTGGCCCTTTCCCGATCACACGGGTCATAAATCCTGTCACGGTGGAATTAGCTCTCCCGAAAACCCTGAGGCGTGTGCATCCCGTTTTCCACATTAGCCTCCTGAAGCCCCATACGGCCTCTCCACAATGGCATCCCGATCCGCCCCCCGAACAGCCCATTATGGTGGGGGGGGGGAAGAGCACTTCGAAGTCTCCAAAATCCTTGACTCTCGTGTTCACCATGGAAACCTACAGTATTTGGTCCGTTGGAAACACTTCCCCCCTGCCTACGACGAATGGGTTCGCGCACGAGATGTCTCCGCCCCCAAACTAATCGATGCCTTTCACACTGCCTACCCGGACAGACCATCCCCCTTGCAGACTGGGAGGGGGCCTTAAGGGGAGCAGGATGTCAGGCTGCTATCTCGGTTTCAGTATTGTTTCTGTGTCGGTACTGTACTGTCTAGCCTCAAGGCCGACCACACATACCAAGGCCTGGGAATACTGCTCCTGGGAAAGTTGACTCTGTCTGTGTATGCTGATGTTGTATAATCTCCCGCCATTTACTGCCTTATATTATCGTTCGGCTAGTGAGACTCTCATAGCTGCCATAGTTCCCTGTATGCACTGTATTGCCTTTTTGACCAGTAAAAGCCATCTGCTTGGATTCTATATGACTCTGTGGTGATTTCTGGTTCGAAGGGTCAGGAGCTTACAGGGGGGAGAAAGTTGAGCTCCCCAGGTCCTCTCGCCGTCGCCGGGGCGCCTGCGAGCTTCCCTCTCTCTCCCCCTCGGCGGTGCAGGGCGACCTTGCTGCAGCCGCCCCACAGGCATCTAGAGCAGCAGCGAGACTGGAGCTGGCTCCGGTTGCCTGCGCAGCCCTGCCCTCAGAGGAGGAGTCCCATCGGGGCAACCTCCGCCCTCGCTTCTCACCCAGAACTGCCACGGATTGCGCGGCCTGGCCAACTTCCCCGAGGCTGCAGTAAGTGGATGATCTTGAGGTAACACGGTGATGTCGCCTTGCTTTCCCGCCGACGCAGGGATTCCTCCCCTGGTTTGATTGCCAAAGATAGGACTTTTTAGAGGACTTTGATTCATAGGCACTTAACACATACACATGATTGCCAACCTCCAGTTAGGGCCTGGGAATCTCCCGGGATTACAACCGACCGCCGCTCTTTACACAGATCAGTTCCCTCCCCAAACTCCACTGTCCCCCAGATCTCCAGGAATTTCCCGGCCTGGAGTTAGCAACCGTATTCAGGTTAAATTGCCGTGTTGGCACTTTGTGATAAATAAGTGGGTTTGGGGTTGCAGTTTGGGCACTCGGTCTCTAAAAGGTTCGCCAACACTGTCCTAGACAGATGCTCGAGTCTAACCACTACACTATACACTGGAGTTCCAGGTTTGGAACTTAATTCCCACAAATGCACTGTCTTCAGGGCCAAGCAGATGCAGGGAACTGATTCTAAAATGGGGACAGCCCAAATGGGCTTCGAACAGCACCGCAGGGGTCAAAGAGCTCCTGTCTCCTGCCTCTCCCCCAGCAGTTTTCTTGTACAAAAAAACACACTAGGGAATTATTTGTTTGTTTGTTTGGTTATTAGACTTATAACCCGCCCTCCCCAGCAAGCTGGCTCAGGGCAGGTAACATCATTAAAAGCACAACAAACAATGTATAAATAAAACCAAACAATACAACTCTAAAACCCTAACACAATGGCACACAGATTCTAACTAAGCTGAAGGCACCATACAGGTGGCAACCCTTCAATTAATATTATTCCCATTCAAGGGAGGGAAGGGGGGTTGTAAAGATGGTATAAGATGATATAAGCTCATGTATTGTTCAGCTGTCCATTTTATCATGGGGCTCGTATTAGACTTATTGATCCCCTGATCAGTGGATTCCCAGATAAGTCAGCTGATTTCCTGTCTAAGAAGCTTCTGATGGGGGAGATTCCTCATCTTTTGCTCCTCACTGTTAAATTCTGTGCCATTGCAATTATATGCAAAAATAGGGTGGGAAAAAACTGTTAAACTCTTTTATACTTCTATATTTTTAGTAATCTTACATTGGCAAGCCACTTTTGTGTCATGCATCAATTTTGTATATCTTATTAATACCAGATTTATTTTATCAATGTTTGTAATTTGTAATAGTTTTTACAGTTTTATCAAGTTGGACAATATGATATATTAACTTCTGGCTGGTCAAATAGACCGTATTAATAAATTTGACTTGACTTGACTTGAGATTATATAAACTGATATAAGCGGCTGTCCTCAGTTGTAGGCCTGGTAGAAAAGCTCTGCCAATTTTACTGCTCCTACTTCACAGAGCAGTGAAATCGGTGAAATACCTCTCCCCAGAGCAGTTTTCCCATGAGAAAACTGTTTGGGGGAAGGCAGGAATGCTTCCCCTCCATTGGGGGGGCCCCTCATGTACACCAGTACATGGCACGGATGTTGCTTCTACATGGAGGTTTCGCTCCAGTTTGGCATACAAAAATACCATGTGGATGCAAACCACCTCCCAACATCTCTTGCCTTGAAAACCCTATGGGGTCGCCATAAATCAACTGCGACTTGATGGCAAAATTTTAAAAAAATGCCGGTGGCCATCACTACACCCTCTGGGTGCGAGTTTCACTTTGTCATCACTCGTTGAGTAAAGAAGTATTTCCTTTTGTCCAGTCTGTTTCTGCTGCCCATCAGCTTCCCTAGATGCCCTCAAGTTCTAGTGTTTTGGGAGAGGGAGAAAAAGTTCCCTCTGTTCCCTGTCTCTATCCTGTGCATAATTTAATGAACTTCTATTGTGGGCCTCCCCCCTAAGTCATCAGCCAATGTGGTGTAGTGGTAAAGAACACCAGACTCTAATCTGGAGAACTGGGTTGGTTTCCCCACTCCTCCACATGAAGCCTGCTGGGTGACCTTGGCCATGTCACAATTCTCTCCACACTCTCTCAGCCCCATCTACCTCACAAGGTGCCTGTTGCGGGGAGGGGAAGAGAAGGAGATTGTAAGCCAGTTTGATTCTCCTTAAAGGTAGAGAAAAAGTGGAGTATCAAAACCCACTCTTCTTCTTCTCTTCTATAGCGAACAGAACTTGTCGTTTTCCCTCTCCACAGAAATAAAGTTCTCAACAGACGTTGCATAACAATTGAGTCATGGGGAGTTTTGTTATTCCAGAGGCCAAGTCTCATAATGAGGGGACGTGTAGCCTCTGGAAGATGGAAGCAGACTTCATCTGAGATGACCAATAAAGATGGGCTGTGGCTGGCAACCACTGCTGAACACATGTGCTTTCCCCTTCCTCTTTTGGCTAATGCTTCCTGCGAGGAACGGTTCCCAGCTGTTGACTTTGCTGGCTCCCCTCCCTTCTCTTGTCTCCTGGCGGTTGCTGCTTTCCTCCCAGAAAGTGGCTGGGAACTTATGCAGGCTGTGGTTTTCATTTAAAATGGCGGTGGTGAAAATTCAACCACCCCCACCCCTGATCGCTGGTTAGGAGCTGTGGCTCCAAAGTAGTGCTCACGCTTGCCATTTCCCAGGTTCAACCCTGGGTTTCTCCAGTAAAAAAGGATAACAAGGCTGAGAGACACCTGAGTTGGCCCAAGCCCATGGAAGTCTGCAGAAAGATGAACCCTATGTTCTGACTGCTGGATGGCTCAGGCCAGCCCGATCTTGGAAGCTAAGCAGAGTCAGCCGTGCTTAGTACTTAGATGGGAGACCACCAAGGAAGTCCAGGGTCGCTACTCAGAGGTGGGCAATGGCAAACACCCTCTGCTCATCTCTTGCCTGGACCTGGATGGCCTAGGCTAGCCTGATCTCATCAGATCTCTAAAGCTAAGCAAGGTTGCCCTGCTTAGTACTCGGATGGGAGACCACCAAGGATGTCCTGGGTTGGTACAAAGAAATAGGCAAAGGCAAACCAGCCAGCGTGGTGTAGTGGTTAAGAGTGGTGGTGTGGAGCGGTGGACTCTAATCTGGAGAACCGGGTTTGATTCCCCACTCCTCCACATGAAGCCAGCTGGGTGACCTTGGACTAGTCACAGTTCTCTGAGCCTCACCTACCTCACAGGGTGTCTGTTGTAGGGAGGGGAAGGGAAGGTGATTGTAAGCCGGTTTGAGTCTCCCTTAAGTGGTAGAGAAAGTCGGCATATAAAAACCAACTCTTCTTCTTCTTCTTCTGTCTCTTGCCTTGAAAACCAAACCAGCTCACCATAAGTTGGCTGCTACTTGATTGCCCTGTTCAGCGCCATGGTCTGACTTTATAAAAGGCATCTTCATACATTCATCTTCTCTACCCCCTTGGCTAGGTGGAGGCATTCTGCAGACCAGATTCCATTAATGAGCCTCCTGATTCTAGTACCATTCTGTTCACAATGGATCACAGCCTACCCCAACAAACACTTGTGAGATATCCACTTTTGCAGCATGTTCATTCTGTGATGACAGCAGTTGACCTTCGTTACTGAGCACCGGCACGGAAAAATGTTCACAGTTGGAATCACATAGAGAGACAGACAATAGGAGGGATCCCCAAACTTTTGGAGTCTGATCTGGAGAACCAGGTTTGATTCCCCACTCCACATGAAGCCATCTGGATGACCTTGGGCTTGTCACAGCTCTCTTAGAGCTCTCTGAGCCTCACCTACCTCACAGGGTGTCTGTTGTGGGGAGGGGAGGGGAAGCCGGTTTGAGTCTCCCTTAAGTGGTAGAGAAAGTCGGCATACAAAAACCAACTCTTCTTCTTCTTCTTCTGCCTGCAGGCGCCTTTGGGATTCTGACAGTGTGGTGGGCTGCTTCTTACCTTCAGTCACTGCTTGAAAATTCTTCCGCTGTGATGACATCTGCTGCCAAAATAACCTTTTAAAAATCTACACAACCAATCAAATCTCTAAGGGCCTTGCTGGGCAAAAGCCCCATGTGGCCCCATCCTCTTCCCAAAATTTTTTGGTGGGCACCAGGAAAGGTGTTGACAGGCGCAACTTAGGGCTCCCAGGTCCCCTCTCTCCTTCGGCGGGAGGCTATGGTGCTGCGGTTGCCCCTCGGAAGTGCCGCCTCGCAAGGGGCCTTTTGCTCTTAGTTTGAGTGATAAAGCGGCCCTTTACCACTCCAACTAAGAGGAAAAGGCCCCTCATGAGGTGGCACTTCCGGTTGTAAACTGCACGCACGTGCTCGTTTGCCCGCCGACCCTCAGGTGGTTGGAGGGCAGAGGGGCAAATGGCTGGGGGTTTGCCCGCCACCACTGGGCACCTGGCAGCGCCATGGCACCCACGTGTGCATTGAGAAAGGCTTTTTATCCTATGGGGGGCACACATATTTTTTTCTATCCCATTATCAATTCTGATCAATAAGGTGTGGTGAGTTTTTGTAGCGATACAAAAATGTACTAAACCTGTTCTTGAAAGTAGGATACATGCACACATCCATATGTTCTGATTTCCCTGAGCCCGGCTTCGGCTTAGAGAAAGGCAGGATATAAGACTAAAGATTAAAAAAAAAAAACACTACAACATGTCTTCAGTTTTCCTTATAAAAGTAATTTAACTCATTTTTGAATGGTAGGGCCAGGAAGGACCAGGGGTGTACACAAAAAGAAGCCCTGAAAATAATGTGTTCCCATGAACGACTATGAAAATGTTTCCTATCATTTTTTACAACTAATCGAGATCATTATTGAACCCATGGAGATTTGATGCAGCTAAATCAATCTACTGGTTTCCAGAGGCAACCCTTCCCTCTTTCAGATCCATGATGGGTTTTGTTTGAATTGTCTTCGTTCATTTGACGAGACACTTGACACCTTTTATCATGAACATCTTCCCTGTTTTCCATCTGCATTTCACATGTTGCAGATCAAAGACAGGCAAAATGACACCGTGTTTTGACATTCTGAAAACAATCCTGATCTGAAAGAAGGGCTGTGTAAGACATTCTCGGAGGAGGTGGAAAGTCTCTGGGAAAATAAAAGCATATTATGGTGCTAGAAATAATGGAGGCTGAAAGGTTTAAAATTCAGAGTGGGGCTAACCAGTAAGAGAAGAGTGTATGAAGAGGAAAATAACTTAATAGATTGAAATGGCAACTTAAGCATGTTTATTCGGAAGGAAGACCAATGGAACAGATTTTTAAATGAGTATTCTTAAATAAGCCATCCAGCCCAATACCATGCCTACCCGCATGGGGTAGTGGTTAAGAGGGGTGGACTCTTGGTGAACCAGGTTTGATTCCCCCCTCCTCCCTATGAGCGGCGGACTCTAATCTGGAGGATCGGGTTGGATTCCCCACTCCCCCACATGAAGCCAGTCAGGTGACCTTGGGCTCATCACAGTTCTCCCTGAGCTCTCTCAGCCCCACCTACCTCACAAGGTGTCTGTTGTGGGAAGAGAAAAAGGAAGGTGATTGTAAACCAGTTTGGTTCTCCTTAAAAGGTGGAGAAAGTCAACATATAAAAACCAACTCTTGTTATGATTATTATTTGCCAAGCTCCAAGACATTTTTTTATAAGACCCTTAGGCAGGATTAGGAGGCTCACCATGAAAGAGCAACAAATGGTTAATCCTTTACTGTAAAAATATATATTACCATGATGGAGTGTTGTATGGAATTGTTGTGTACCATTTCTGAGTGGGATTTATTGTTAGGGTTGCCAACTTTGGGTTGGAAAATTCCTGGAGATTTGGGGAGAGTAGTGTCTGAGGAGGGGGAGATCAGGGAAGAGAGAGCTCATCAGGGATGTGACACCATAGAGTCTTCCTTCTGAAGCAGCCGTTTTCTCCAGAATCTCTGTAGTTTGGAGAGTGGTTGCAATTCCAGGAGAAATTCTGGCCATTCCTGGAGGTTGACAACCCTAGTTGGATGGCACATCTTCAATAAGGCTGCATATATGTACTCCAACTATGTGATCATATACCCATTTTTGAATGAACAGTTGGAGTTATGGCTAAATGCATATGGAGAGAGTCAACATGAATCCTCATGGTGAGGATTCTCCATTTCTATGTCATTGCTACTTAAAATGCAGAGCCAATCAAAGTTGCAGCACCCACATGGTATGTTTGTGTGCCAAACTGAGCAAAACCTCCGTGTAGAAGCAACATCAGTTCTGTGTTGGCGGTTACAGCTTCAGGCTCAGATCTGGGAGATCCAAGTTCAGATTTCTACTTAGAGCCAAACCATGGGCCTTTCCACATTCTTGTTTTTCTCTGTGGTCTTGGTGGGAAGAACTCCTGCCTGTTGAAAAGGACCATTGTGGCATCTTGGATCACACCTAGCTTGCAGAAGAACTCACTGTACTGAGACTCATGCAGGATCGATCGTGAAGAAGAAGAGGAAGGAGAAGAAGAGTTGGTTTTTATATGTTGACTTTCTCTACCACTTAAGGAAGAATCCAACCGGCTTACAATCACTTGGCCTTTCTCTCCCCACAACAGACACCTTGTGAGGCAGGTGGGGCTGAGAGAGCTCTAAGAGCTGTGACTAACCCAAGGTCACCAAGCTGGCTTCATGTGGAGGAGTGGGGACTTTAATGCCAAATGTCTAATTGCCAAAGCAGCCATTTTCTCCAGGTGAACTGATCTCTATTGGCGGGAGATCAGTTGTAATAGTGGGAGATCTCCAGCTAGTATCTGGAGGTTGGCAACCATTGACCAGGCACACCTGAGAAACACATTCTGAGCCCTCCCTGAGCACCTCTATGAGCAGGAACTCTGGCAGATGAGGGAAGGCATCTTGGCCATCTTCTGGGCATGGAGTAGGGGGTCACTGGGGTTTTTTTTAGGGAGGGAGGTAGTTGTGAATTTCCTGCATTGTGCTGGGGGTTGGAGTAGAGGACCCAGGTGGTCCCTTCCAACTCTATGATTCTATGAGGACTTTGTAACATGTGAATTGATCCTAGTGAGTGTGTTTAAAAAGAAAAAAAACATCTTTTGTTATCAAGAAAGACGATGTCCTGCTCCATTGCGGTTCTGTGACTAGGATTTCGGTGCGACTCAGGCAGCAATCTGTGCACTAACTTGAATCGAATTCATGGCATGAAAAGGATCAAGAGGACCTCTGGAGACTAATTGCTTCCCTGCAGGAAACTGATGCTTCTGAAATTGCTCTGCCCTTGGACTCGCAGTCAGATCTTGCTCATTGCTAATTAATGCCCGGCATAGTAACAAACCTAATCGAAACAAGTGGATTTTCACATTCAGGCAACAGGCTGGCGCTACACTTTGGAACAAGTTTCTCAGTGGTGGATGTCTGTCATTCTGTAACATTGAACAAGGCTAAGTAATGGAGGACCTCCAAGAAAAATTTAAAAGTAGAGTTGGTTTTTATACCCCAATTTTCTCTACTTCTTAAAGGAGATTCAACTTGGCTTACAATCACCTTCCCTTCCTCTCCCCACATCAAACACCTTGTGAGGAAGGTGGGGCTGAGAGAGTTTGGAGAGAACTGTAACTAGCCCAAGGACATCCAGCAGGTTTCATGTGGAGGAGTGGGGGATCAAACCCGGTTCTCCAGATTAGAGTCCGCTGCTCATGTGGATGAGTGGGGAATCAAACCTGGTTCTCCAGATTAGAGTCTACCGCTTATCTGGAGGAGTGGGGAATTGAACCTGGTTCTCCAGATTAGAGTCCACCACTCTTAACCACTATACCACGCTGGCTCTTTTTTTGTATTGGTTATGTATCGCATCTATAAGGCATGCATGAAGAAAGTCCCATCTTTCGAATGCTGAAAATGCAGGTTGTTTCAAGGTATTTGTTCCTCCCCAAGGAAGGAAGGAAGGAAGGAAGGATGACTATCAGCTCAAGGAAGGAAGGATGTCTATCAGCTCCTGGGCCTGTGCTATTGCTAGCTGCTGGCTGCATGAGTTCAGGAAGTGATGTCAGTCACCTCCCATGCTGCTGATGGCTGGGTGGGAGTTCCGTGGTGCCTCACCGCCCTCCTTGTTGTGCCCACTCAAACAGTTGCTTTGAGAACTGGCCCTGCCCAAATCAGTGAGGTCACCTGAGGGATTTTCAGATGAACTCCCTCTAGTCACCCATGTGCCACATAATGCGTCAAAAGGTCAAGAGGAAGAAAGATTTGTTCTGAGTCAAATAAGTAAACTTCCTCAGACATAAACTGTTGCTGGGAAGGGGCTAGTCCAAGGTGACACTAGAAATAGCGAGAGAGGGAAGTGGAAATGGATGGTGTTTTAACATGCCTGGGGTTCCAGGAGGAGAGCTTCACCATGGTGTACTACCATGACAGGTCATGATGCCATGACCACATTGCCATGCTCTATGAATGTCCTAAATCTCTATGGTCTTTACCATAGAGAACTGAGGAATTCCTAGAGCATCATGTTGTCATCATGACATAGGGTTGCCAACCTCCAGGGATTAGCTGGAGATCTTCTGCTATTACAATCGATCACCAGCCAATAAAGATCAGTTCACCTGGAGAAAATGGCTGCTTTGGCAATTGGACCCTATGGCATTGAAGTCCCTCCCCTCCCCTAACCCTGCCCTCCTCAGGTTCGCCCGTGGCGAAGAGGGACCGGGCAACCCTATCGTGACATCACTTCCAGACCACGTGGAGGCAGACAAGGGCAAACCAGAGGTTTCTCCCCTCCCCCCTTTTTGGTTTTTTTCCTCAGTTGATAGGAAGCCTTTTTTGTGAGTGCATTAACTTGCTTATTCTGATGAGGATGGTGAATTGAACCTAATAACATCCATAGGATTTGTTGACAGAATTAAAGATGAACTTGTAAAGCGTTCTTTCTTCTGAATGAAATGTTTATTTCAAAAAAGGAATAAATAAATGACACTGCATCACGGCTCCTTGATTTTCAGTCTGAGCTAACTTGTTTCTTGGGCGTTGCTTGTCAGTCGGCTCTCTAGAGTACTGAATTGCCTCCATACTGCAGCCCTGACAGGTATCTGTGGATATCCATAAGCTATAGATGACTGGTATCATGGGAAGCAACCAGTTTCCGATGAGACCTCACGCAGGGCAGATTCAGCCAACCTCAATCACCGCTTTGCACATTACACCAATCAGAAGTGAAACTCACTCAACGCTGACATTTGCCCTTCTTCCTCTTTTTGTCAGTGCTTGGGGAAGTCCATACAATTTGAGCATCAAATCCACATGAACCAGCTAGACAGGCCAAGATTCTCTTATGCCAAAGGTTTGAATTTTCAGAATGACAATCAGAGAAACAGCCGGTACACCGCGCTGCAAATAAATCAGCAAACGGGGCAAGGGAACGTAGTAGCCAGTTTCTTGACAAGGTGTGCCCTTAGGAAGCATTCTCCATAGAGTTGCCAGGTACCCCATGACAACCAGCGGGGGAGACGAGACTGGGGAGGGGTCTTACCTGTCACAAATTGAAGTCTAAACCTCAATGCCATTGGCGCGTTGATGTCACTTCCGGAAGTGACACCATCACGCCAACAACAACATGGGAGATGTTCTGGTATTTGAGCAGAAAACTGTATGGCAGAGGCTGTTTTTTACCAGTTTTGCCCAAATACCAGAGTATCTCCCACGCAGTTGGTGATGTGATGACATCACTTCCAGAAGGAGGGGGTCAAAGTAGGGGATCTCCCACCCCCAGTGGGGGTCTGGCAACCCTAATCTCGTAATCCAGCTGTCCTTCCCACCACCCATGGAACTGAGCTGAGGGTTGCCAGCTCCGGGTTGGGAAACACCTGGAGATTTTGAGAGTTGAGTCTAAAGAGGGCGGGGTTTGGGGAGGGGAGGGACTTCAATGCCATACAGTCCAATTGCCAAAGCAGCCATTTTCTCCAGGGGAGCCCATTGTTTGGATGTTACTCAACCCATAGCAAAGTTGGAGTGGGGATGGGAAATTTGGCCTCCCCAATATTGCATTGTATGGATGAACACGCTTATGTATGTGTTTTACAGCACACTGAAGAAGGCTTTACGGAACAACATTGATTCTAGATCTCCATTTGTGCAGTGGAAGAAGCCTAATACTGGAAGTAACCAGTGCTTCATTGGACATTAATTCACAGTTTGCTTGGCAGATTCTTCTAATTGAACTGTGTTTATATTGCATAGTGCATTATGTATACTGATATCTATCTTTGTATTTGATGAGCACATTTTGGATGTTTGGATTATACGTATATGTTGGCTCTGTGCAGCATCTCAATATATTTTGGGTGAGTGGATATTTTGCTTGACCACCTGGAGGTTGGCAACCCTAATTGAGGATCAAGGGAATGTTCTCCAAAAGGCACCCCCCCCAGCTCAGCTAGCCTATTTGCAATGCATTCCTTCAGTGTGCATTCCCATGGAAGCAATGCAATGTGCATAGAGACCACACAGACTGGGGCATGCATTTTGAGGCACATCCTTGCACAAGGCATGAACACGTCTGCGCCTGTCTGCATTTGTCATCATGTATTTTGCAAGTTGTAGCTGGGGTGGGGGTGGGGGAATGGAATGCATTTTGTCCAATATTTGGTATTCTAATTTGGTCGAGCTTTTCCAGGCTTTGGTTGCCAAGGTAACCACATCCTTCATTTCCATGTGTTCCGCATATGGGGATCGCTTTATCTTGTATCTCTCAGAGGCAATATCATTCCACTGCAATTTAGAATTTTCTTTAATACGGAAAAAAGACACATAAAACCTTTTAACAGCGTGAAGATTTGTTAAATGGTCTTGCTCAAGAGTAGTTTAATTTACCCTTTGATGATGAAGCTGTAAGTACGCCCCAATCCTTCTCCATATCCCTTTGGACTCAGTTTGACACCAGAGAATAGGGTTGCCAGGTCTGTCTTTGCCACCGGTGGGAGGTTTTTGGGGTGGAGCCTGAGGAGTGCAGGGTTTGGGGAGGAAAGGAACTTCAATGCCATAGAGTCCAATTGCCAAAGTGGCCATTTTCTCCAGGTGAACTGGTCTCTATCGGCTGGAGATCAGTTGTAATAGCAGGAGATCTCCAGCTAGTACCTGGAGGATGGCAACCCTACCAGAGTAGGGTTGCCAGTTTGAGCTGGAAAAAAAGGAGGACAGGGTTTGTGGATGGGAGGGACTTTAATGGGGTATAGTGCCCTAGAGTCCACCTTCCAAAGTGGCCATTTTCCCCAAGTGAAGTGATCTCTGTCGCCTGGAGATCAGTTGTAATCCCAGGAAATCTCCAGCTGCCACCTGGAGGTTGGCAACCCTACCAGGGAAGTAGGGGAACTTGAACAACACACTAAGGAAAGCTCAGGTGCATTCCTGTCCTCCTGATCCTCCAGTGGAAACCCCTTTCATTTGAATGAGTACAGGCAATAAAATACCTTGCTTTACAGGGGGACCGCCCACATTCTAAAAAGCTTGGCAGGCACTTAAGGAAATACTGCCAGGTGCAATGGTGCCCATAAGCATCACTTTGGGGAACCCTGCCCTAAGGGGTCACCATAAGTCAGCTGTGAATTGTGGCAGAAGAAGGAGGAGGAGAAGGAGGAGGAGGAGGAGAAGGAGGAGGAGAAGAAGAAGAAGAAGAAGAAGAAGAAGAAGAAGAAGAAGAAGAAGAAGAAGAAGAAGAAGAAGAGGTAGGTAAGGCTGAGAGAATTTGGAGAGAGCTGTGACTAGCCCAAGGTCACCCAGCAGGCGTGGAAGAGTGGGGAAACCAACCCGGTTGTCCAGATCAGAGTCCATCACTCTTAACCACTACACCACGCTGGCTCTCAAAGGGTGCTGGGGCTTCAAACCATTGAGTGTCAAGAGAGGAAAGGGCTGGATGAAGAAGGTCAGGCAAGTATAGCCCCAAAGCACACTTGGAACCTGCTCCCTGCACACAAAACTTCCACTGCTTGTCCTGTATATAGGGAGTTCAAAGGGGTGCCAACCTCCAGGTGGGAACTGGATTTCTCCCAGAAATACTACTGATCTCCAGAACTGTAGAAACACACATGAACACATGAAGCTGCCTTATACTGAATCAGACCTTTGGTCCATCAAAGTCCGCATTGTCTACTCAGACTGGCAGCAGCTCTCCAGGGTTTCAGGTAAAGGTCTTTCACATCATCTACTTATTCCCTTTAACTGGAGATGCCGGGGATTGAACTTGGGCTGGAACCTTCTGCATGCCAAGCAGAGGCTCAACCACTGAGCCACAGCCCCTCTCCTGGAAGAAATGGCACCTCCAGAGGATGGATTCTATTGAAATTCATCCCTGCTGTGTTCCTTCCCTTTTCCAAACTCTGATCTAGGGCTGTTGAAAAAAAGAAATTCGTTAAAATTCAGGTTCAGGTTTATTAGCCATTTTTTATTCGGGAAAACCCGAATGCTGAATTTCCTATACCGGTAAAGGTAGGAATTTGGGTTTAAATTTGGGTTTCCCAAATAATTCGGCCATTTAAACCCATTTAAACCCATTCACGGCTTTTTGCGGCTCCTGGGGGGGGCATTTTTGCAGGTAGAGGTCCCACATTTTCGGGGTAGCTAGAAGGGACTCTCTTTGCAATAACCCACAAGTTTGGTAAAGATTGGGTTGGGGGGTCTGGAGTTATGGGGTCTGGAAGGGGTCACCCCCATCCTCCTCCATTGCAATGAATTGGCAAAGTGGCTGTATTCAGACTCTTTAATGTGATCTTTGCAATGCATCTCAATGGGGAAGCCGGGCTTTAAACGGTGGGAAAGTCACCCTGCGCCTCCATAGAGACAAAGTGTATCACATTGTATCTCTATGGAGGCACCAGGCGAACTTTCCCACCCACCGTTTAAAGCCCGGCTTCCCCATTGAGATGCATTGCAAAGATCACATTAACCAGACCCCATACCTCCAGACCCCCTGACCCAATCTTTACCAAACTTAGGGGTTCTTGCAAGGAGAGTCCCTCCTAGCTACCCTGAGAATTTGGGACCTCTACCTGCAAAAATGCCCCCCCCCCCAGCACCCGCAGAAAGACTTTCCCAAAACCCAGGATTTTTAATCCTGCTTTTCAGGAATGGCAAATTTGGCTTTGCCAACCTCCCAGATTTTGCTGACTCGGTAAACCCGAACCCATTTTTCTGGTTTGGTTTTTACCGAATCAACAGCCCTACTCTGATCGGGATAACTGGGTTTGATTCCCCACTCCTCCACATGAGCAGTGGACACTAATCTGGTGAATGGGGTTGGTTTCCCCACTCCTACACATAAGGCCACCTGAATGACTTTGGGCTAGTCACAGAGCTCTCAGCCTCACCTACCTCACAGGGTGTTTGTTATGAGGAGGGGAAGGGAAGGTGATTGTAAGCTGGTTTCATTCTTCCTTAAGTGGTAGAGAAAGTCAGCATATAAAAACCAACTCTTCTTCTTCTTCTTCTTCTTCTTCTTCTTCTTCTTCTTCTTCTTCTTCTTCTTCTTCTTCTTCTACAGATTTAAGCATGGACATCCCTATATCCCCCAGACACTTTGGCCTTTTATGCATGGCTATTTCCCTCACCGTCACCCCCCACCCCGACGACATCAGATCTTTGTTTGGATTATGCATGCCATTTCTGATCATCAGTGGCCGCCTCGCTCTTCCTGAGTTTTCCCGTGTTTTGCGTTTTCCGGGACCCATTTTATCTCGAATTTGAAAGCACAGGGAAATGCTGGGGGAGAGCCAGATGACCTCTAATGGTTAGAAATGGCATGCATAATCAAAACAAAGACCTGAAGTCATTGGAGGGGTGACCACAAAGGAAATCACCTTTGTATCTCCTTATGATCATGCAAATTACTGATTATGATAATCTTGTTTCTGCTTTGCATGGCTCAGATAACGCCACATTATTTATGATGCTATAACTCATTCACCGAGGCACTAAGTGCCCTATTAGCATCGATGTCCTGGCCAGTGTGATTAGTCGGCAGACAAAGGAATAAACAGGGTTACAACTTTTAACTATGGGTTTTAAAAAAACTTAATTGTTTCTTGTACCATAATTTGCTTTCATTATGTTTTGCGACGTTCCTGATGCTGGGGTGGAGCTCTATGAATACAATTAAGGCACAATTGTTATTAAAGATGACTCTGTGTCCATTGAGAAAATAATTCTTGCAAAGGTTCTCCACCTTTATGGAGGTTTCTTTTTCTTTTTTCAACTTTTTCAAAGAAAAGACTCTTTAAGAGTCTATTACATTAGGTGCTGTGGAACACAGGCAGGATAATGCTGCTGCAGTCGTTTTGTTTGTGGGCTTCCCAGAGGCAAATGGTTGGCCACTGTGTGAACAGACTGCTGGACTAGGGCTGTTGATTCGGTTCGATCCGAACCGAAAAACAGCTGAATTTCCCACAATTCGGCAGTTTTTCGGTTTGGACGAACCGAACTCAAAAAGGGGGGAAACCGGGGAGCCGAATTCGCCAAGTTCGGGGTGTTCCCGAATAAATTCAGCGAATTCGGCCCCTTTAAACAGATCTGCGCCTTCCAGCTGGAAGGCGCAGATTTGTTCCCCCCCCCCACGCGCCTCCAGGGAGCTTCCCTGGAGTCGCGCGGCGGGCCCTTTAAATAGATGTGCTCCTCCCGGCCGGTAGGCACAGATCTATTTAAAGCCCCCCCCCAGCTCTGCCGGGACTCTGCGCAGAGGGTCTTGCCAGCCCTGCCGGGAGTCCCAGCAGGGCTGGCGGGGGGGTCTGAAAACCTTCTGCGCAGAGGGTCTTGCCAGCCCCCCGCCAGCCCTGCCAGGAGTCCAAGCAGGGCTGGGGGGGGTCTCCTGGCAGGGCTGGGGGGGGCTTCAAATAGATCTGTGCTTCCCGGCTGGGAGGCGCAAATCTGTTTGAAGACCCGCCGCGGCGGGCCCTTTAAATAGATCTGTGCCTCCCGGCTGGGAGGCACAGATCTATTTAAAGCCCCCCCCCAGCCCTGCCGGGACTCCCGACAGGGCTGGGGGGGGTCTGGAAACCCTCTGCGCAGAGGGTCTTGCCAGGCCCCCACCAGCCCTGCCGGGACTCCCGGCAGGGCTGGGGGGGGGGTTTCAAATAGATCTGCACCTCCCGGCCGGGAGGCACAGATCTGTTTGAAGACCCCCCCAGCTCTGCCGGGACTCTGCGCAGAGGGTCTTGCCAGCCCTGCCGGGAGTCCCAGCAGGGCTGGTGGGGGGGTCTGGAAACCTTCTGCGCAGAGGGTCTTGCCAGCCCCCCGCCAGCCCTGCCGGGAGTCCCAGCAGGGCTGGGGGGGGTCTCCTGGCAGGGCTGGGGGGGGCTTCAAATAGATCTGCGCCTCCCGGCTGGGAGGCACAAATCTGTTTGAAGACCAGCCGTGGCGGGCCCTTTAAATAGATCTGTGCCTCCCGGCCGGGAGGCACAGATCTATTTAAAGCCCCCCCAGCCCTGCCAGGACTCCCGGCAGGGCTGGGGGGGGGGTCTGGAAACCCTCTGCGCAGAGGGTCTTGCCAGCCCCCCACCAGCCCTGCCGGGACTCCCGGCAGGGCTGGGGGGGGGTTTCAAATAGATCTGCGCCTCCCGGCCGGGAGGCACAGATCTGTTTGAAGACCCGCCGCGCGCCTCCAGGGAGCTTCCCTGGAGGAGTGCGGCGGGCCCTTTAAATTGATATGTTGCTCCCGGCCGGGAGGCGCAGATCTATTTAAAGCCCCGGCAGAGCTGGGGGGGGGTTGTCTGGAAACCCTCTGCGCTGCCTGCGCAGACAGCGCAGAGGGGCTTGTTTAAAAGGCCCCCCGCGCGCCTTTAGGGGGCTTCCCTGAAGGCGCGTGGGGAGCCCTTTAAACAGATCTGTGCCTCCCAGCTGGGAAGCACAGATCTGTTTAAAGGGCCCCCCGCGCGCCTTCAGGGAATCCCCCTGAAGGCACGCGGGGGCTGAATTTTCCCCCGAACTCCGGATCCCCCCGAATTTCCGGGGATCCGAAGCAGGGGAGTTCAGACTTCAGCACGGCCTGAATAAAAACGGGCCGAATTTTGCCGAAGCCGAACTATACCGAATTTTTTTTTCAACAGCCCTATGCTGGACTTGATGGGCCTTGGTCTGATCTAGTATGGCCTTTCTTATGTTTTTGGTTGTTATGTTCTTCACACAACGCATAGTTAAATTGTGGAACTCCCTGAACCAAAATGTGGTGACGGCTGCTAACTTGGAAGGCTTTAAGAGGGGAGTGGACATGTTCATGGAGGAGAGGGGTATTCATGGCTACTAGTCAAAATGGATACTATTCATGATGCATACCTATTCTCTCCAGGATCAGAGGAGCATGTCCATTATATTAGGTGCTGTGGAAGACAGGCAGGAGAATGCTGCTGCAGTCATTTGTGGGCTTCCTAGAGACCTGGTTGGCCACTGTGTGAACAGACTGCTGGACGTGATGGGCCTGGGTCTGATCAAGCATGGTTTTTCTTATGTTCTTATGTTCTTAAGAAGAAAACAAAGGAAATCAATTCAGATCTCAGTAAATGAAACAAAAGCTCGGTTTTTTACAGCATGCAGGCCATGAGTAAAGCCCTTATGGATTTTAACACAGCAATTTGCAGAATTGTTGTTGTTGGAAATTGTCATAAAGACACAGCCGACTTATGGCGACCAGGTAGGGTTTTCAAGGTAAGACACAAACAGAGGTGGTTTGCCATTGCCTACCTCCATGGAGTGAACCTGGGCTTCCTTGATAGTCTCCCATCCAAATGCTAACCAGGTCTGACCTTTCTTAGCTTCCAAGATCTGATGAGATCAGGCTAGCCTGTGCCATCCAGGTCAGCCCAATCTGTGGTGTTAAGACTGGAGTAACTTGGAATGGAATTTCCTTGTAATTGTTCTATGTTCCCGTTGTGACATTTAAAGTACAAGTGTGCTGGCCTCTTTCCAAAGTTTCATTAGTTCACCTGACATCAGTGACTGGGGCATGCATGCCACTGCCATGTGAAATGCCACGCATGAATCTCCAGCACGTGTGTGGGTGGTGGAAAGTGCTGTCAAGTCACAGCTGACTCATGGTAACCCAGTAGGGTTTTCAAGGCAAGAGACGTTCAGAGGTGGTTTACCATTGCCTGCCTCTGCGTCAAACCCCCCCCCCCCATCGATATTCCTTGGAGGTCTCCCATCCAAATACTTGCCAGGGTCAGGGCTGAGAGTGTGTGACTGGCCCAAGGTCACCCAGGAAGCTTCCATGGCAGAGTGGGGATTCGAACCTGGGTTTCCCAGGTCCTAGTCCAACACCTTAACCACTACACCAGGCTGGCTCTCTGCATATGGGTTAAGGGCATTTCAATATGACTAAACCTCTTTTCAAGTTTCACAATTGCATGTTCTAGGACCCTACCAACTGTACATCGGTCCTTCCAATACACGTGGTTGCCATTTTATGTGAGCAGGCAGAATATATGTATTAAGAAGAAGAAGAATTGGTTTTTATACCCCACTTTTCTCTAACTTTAAGGAGTCTCAAAGAGGCTTAAAATCTCCTTCCCTTCCTCTCCCCACAACAGACACCTTGTGAAGTAGGTGGGGCTGAGAGAGTTCGGAGAGAACTGTGACTAGCCAAATGTCACCCAGCAGATTTCATGTGGAGGAGCGGGGAAACCAACCTGGTTCACCGGATTAGAGTCCGCCGCTCATGTGGAGGTGTGGGGGATCGAACCCAGTTCTCCGGATTAGAGCCTGTCGCTCTTAACTACTACGCCATGCTGGCTCTCAATTATGTACATACAGCTCTGATACATGTGATGTGACTACTGGATTTTTCAGGGTTTGCTGAGATTGTACATGCATTGCTCTTCTTCTCACTGCATGGTGATCACATCTTTCAGGAGGATCATGGATAGTGTGCACTCCCAATACATGCAGTTGATAGGCTCCCAATACATGTGACTGTGACATCTGGCAGTGGCTCTCCAGGGTCTCAGGCAGGGGTCTTTCCCATCACCGACTTGCCAAGTCCCTTTAACTGGAGATGCCGAGGATTGAACCTGGGACCTTCTGCATGCCAAGCAGATGCTCTACCACTAAGCCCCAGCCCCTCCCCTTGCTCAGGTCTTGGAAACTGACAGCAATGCCTTCCTTTATTGAATCACTCTGTCTCGTATTAGATCTTCCAGTATTGCTGCTGCCTTCAACTTTTCCTAGCATTATTGTTGTTGTTTTTTCCAGTGAGTGTTGTCTTCTCACAATGTCACCAAGGTAGAATAGCCTCAGTTTAGTCATTTGAGCATCTAGGGTGAGTTTGGGCTTGATTTGATCTAGAACCCACTGATTTGTCTTTTTGGTAACCCTTTGGTATCTGTATGAAGATCTATAAAGTTCCAGGGAGAGAACAGCTGTTTCCCAGCATGCAGTGCTACTTTAAGGTTACCATCTCCTACCCAAGACACATCACTTATGAATCTTAGATCATAAGACTAGCCCTGCTGGATCATCAGATGGTCCATCTATAGGGTTGCCAACCTCCAGGTGGCATCTGGAGATCGCCCACTATTCCAATTGATCTCCAGATGACCAAGATCCATTCCCCTGGAGAAAATGGCCACTTTGGAAAGTGGACTCTATGGCACTGTACCCTGCTGAGGTCCCTCCTCTTCCCAAACACCACCCTCCTCAGGCTCCACCCCCAAAACCTCCAGGTATTTCCTAACCCAGAGCTGGCAACCTTATCCATATAATAAATCATCCAGGTTCAAGCATACTTTCTCTCCAGAGCTGTTCGCTGGACATTCTAGCTTTCCTTCCCCTGATTTTTGTCTGAATATTCCTGTTAAAATTCTGCATGTCGATTCTCTATTTGTACGCCTTTCATGCTTGGATTCTTTTTTTGCCAGTTCCAGAGAGAATAAATCAACCCTTAATAGGTCAACAGTTCCTACCCAGAGAACAAAAACTACAGCGGAATGAAATTATGAAGAGCCACTGGAGTCTTTGAAAGAGGTTGCGAGATCAGCATTAGAGAGGTTGGGTCGTATTTGCTCAGCATAACTCTGGAGCCTTTGAATTGAGTTCCTTAGTTTAAGTCCTTAGGCGGAGCTGTTCTCATTCCAGGCCACATTCAAGGAAGGCAAATCCTTGCTTGAAATAAACCACACAAATAGACAGCCTATTGCATAAGGTTGCAAATTTTTTCTAGCCTTGCTCCTATACCTTGAATGGAGTAGGGGTCACTGGGGGTGTGGGGGGGAGGTAGTTGTGAATTTCCCGCATTGTGCAGGGGGTTGGACTAGATGACCCTGGTGATCCCTTCCAACTCTATGCTTCTATGAATGACAATTTGACTGAAATTAACCAGTTGAAGCTTTGCCTGGCGTTGAGAAAAGGAGTGGCAAAAACGTTGTTCTTTGTATTAGGGATGCTGTTAAAGTTGCAGGAACCGGAAAAGTGCACAGTTGGCTACCCAAAGGTTGGGTGGCAAAAAACTCAATTATCCTATAAAATATATGGATTATAAAGCGCTCAAGCAGATATTAAAAACAAGCCTATTTGGCAACAGATACAAGGCTAATAGTCTAAAACCACATGCCAAATGTGTTTCGGCCCTCAGGAATCCATCAGTGGTCTAATAAAATATCTTATGTACACATGCACATTAAACAACAGATAAAACAATTTTGTAACACTCCAGGTATGTATTTAAGGGTGTATTCCAAATGAACTCTGTGCCTATAATGTCAGATTGTTATTAAAATATGTTTTAAATTGTAAAGAAGCACAAACATGGAATGCAGTCTGAATATTTCCAGGTCCCTCTTCGCCACCGGTGGGAGGTTTTTGGGGTGGAGCCTGAGGAGGGCAGGGTTTGGGGAGAGGAGGGACTTCAATGCCATAGAGTCCAAGTGCCAAAGCGGACATTTTCTCCAGGTGAAGTGATATCTATCGACTGGAGATCAGTTGTAATAGGGACTTCCGGTGGTGTTGCTGGAGAGAGCACTCCATTTCCCCAGGCTGTCCTGGGAGAAATCCAAGTTTGCGTTATTTCTGGGGTACATAGATACCCCAATCCAACCCTTGCAAGTGGGTTGGAAAGCAGGAACTCCCTGCAGCCCGCAAACGCGGTTTGACCTCCTAGGCACTCTGAGGGGGCTTTTTTAAGCCCCTCGGAGTCCTGGACGCCGGTCCTGCGAGGGCACTAGGGAAGGACATCGCCAAAACGCAACTCTGGCCTCAAGCTCTACCCTCCACCACCTTATTACCAGCATAAGGACTACATAAAGAAAAGAACCTCACCTCTTGACACCCAAGTGAGTACAAAGAACTCTGCGTCTACTTACTGGAATATTTGAACAGACGGGGGGCTGATAAGAACATTTTTGAGACCCCCATTCCTCCTTAATTCGAACTGAAAAAGTTTGATCTGAGTTAGTCATCGGGATTAGCGACAGGACCTTTATCAAATTGATCAGCCTAAACCATAACAAAGAGTCGGAAGGATACCTTTTAGATTGACAAGAACTATCACCAATGAGAAGGTCCGAGGGAAGGGGAGGGTGATCTTTCTTCCTGATTTTCCGGCGAAAAGAATTTCCTGCCACGTTTGTAGTAAGGGAACGCCTGGAACGGAAGACTCTCTACAACACCCTCTCTATCATCGGAACTAAAACAACAGGAAGTAGCTGTGGGACTGAATATGCGTCGCACTCGAGTTACTTTGAAATCATTCCTGAAGGAATAACCATCGAGAAGAGGCGGTAGAAGGTCCGCAGCACTTGCAACTTCCGGTATACTTCCTGATTAACCCGATCTAGAGCGACCGAAAAAACTTACTGGTATTTTAAAACTTTAAAATGCAATTTTAAAGCCAATTTCGACTCTTTTCAACCCGAAAAAATTATTAGGCTGTTGTTTGAACTATCATCTTCTAATCAGCACCTTAAAGGCCCTGTCTGTGGACATGTATTTTACCAGCTTTTTTTGAATGTAAATGTCTCGACCCCGCTCTGGCTCACTACACAGCCCTGCCTATACTAAACTAAGAGACTCTTTACAAACCTCGACCATGGAAAAAAAGTTACAGGATATGGTTCTTGTAGGTTATCCGGGCTGTGTAACCGTGGTCTTGGAATTTTCTTTCCCGACAGAAAAGAGGAATAATCAAAACATTAATGGACCGTGCAAGACGGATCTGTGAACCACAGTTTCTCAAGGAAGAAACTAATCATCTAAATCACGCACTGCTAGCAAACGGCTACTCCAAGAATGAAATCAGAAGGGCCATTAAACCAAACAAAAATCAGAAAACTCAAGAAAAACAGTCTCCCATAGGAAAGGTATTCTTGCCATTTATTAAAGGAGTCACTGATAGGATGGAGAAACTTTTGAAAAAGCATAACCTACAAACAGTGTTTAAACCCACCAAGAAAATACAACAAATGCTACGATCAGCAAAAGACAAAAGAGACCCCCTCACCTCTGCAGGAGTATATCGTATACCTTGCAGCTGTGGAGAAGTCTACATCGGGACCACAAAACACAGCATACAAACAAGGATAAAAGAACATGAAAGATACTGCAGACTTGGCCAACCTGAGAAATCAGCAGTGGCTGAACATGGACTGACACAAACAGGACACAGGGTCTTATTCCAAGACACTGAAAGACTGGACAATTCTACCAACTATTTTGTCAGATTGCACAGAGAAGCCATTGAAATTCATAAACATCAGCACAACTTTAACAGAAAAGAGGAGAGTTTAAGAATGAATAAGGCTTGGCTTCCTGCCCTGAAAAACCTCCAGACAAAGACAACATTCAACAATAGCCATACAGATTAGCTTTGGATTACACACATTAACAGATCACTTCAGGATACAATGGTTCCATATTAACATACCATACCCTCATTAGCACATTATCTTGATACTTACAGGACAATACTTTTGCAGGACAATACTCAGCTCAAACCCAACCCCTTTCTGACTATATATTACTCTTCCTACACCCTTGACACTGAGAGACACTGTCCTTCAGTGTTACTACTCTGAAGATGCCTGCCACAGTTGCTGGCGAAACGTCAGGAAAGAAAATTCCAAGACCACGGTTACACAGCCCGGATAACCTACAAGAACCAATGAACTCTGACCGTGAAAGCCTTCGACAATATTACAGGATATGCTAACTAAACAAACTGAGGCAACAAATAAACAGTTTGAACAGATGTCTACACAGATGGCACAGTTGACTTCTATGATGACAAATCTTGGTCAAGCATCCCAAGCTATTAATCAGAAGTTGGATGTGGTCACTGGAGACTTGAAAGAAGTAAAAACTCAAATGACTGTTATGAAGACAGATATGCAAGCGATGGATGTATCAATTAAGAAAGTGATGGATGAGCACAAGGACACAAAGAAAAAATTAACAAGCCAAGAAAAACAGGTTGAAACAATACAAACTGACCAGATGGCGGCAAAAAAACAAATGGCAATGATGGAGATGAGAGTGAGAGAGACCAATCTTCGTATACGCAACTTTCCAGATATGATGGGAGATAATAAAGAAACTGCAATACCAAACTTGGCCTACTTATTTCAGAGAGATGAACAAGAACTAAAACAAGCCATTAATAGAATATATAGGATACCATTACCTGCTAGAATGAGAAGATCTAAGCCAAGAGATTTGATGATAGTGTTTTATGACACCAGAGTTAAAGATAAGATTATGAAGATTCATTATGAAAACCCAGTGTCAGCAGGAGACTCCTCCCTTATACTACTGAAGGATATTCCAAGGCATCTACTCTCACAGAGGAATAACTACAAAGACTTTGTGTCTACACTGAAAGCTAATGGTATCAAATACCGTTGGATTATGCCACAAGGTTTGGCTTTCACCTACAAGGAAATGAAAACGACAATTCTATCTCAAGCAGATGTGGGGAAATTTCTGAGAAAATATAAGATGGACCTTAAAGAATTACCTGGAGAGAAGGAGGAAGAAGAAGAGGAAGAAGAAGAGGTACAGGGTGCAGAAGGAGGTACCAAATTATAGACTTTTTATTTTGCTAAAAAATACTACATTATGGCAAAAGCAATTTCTTGGAATGTAAATGGACTGAATGAGAAAACTAAAAGGGCTAGAATCTTCAAATATCTACAGAAATATAAATACTCCCTAATTTGTCTACAAGAGACCCATATAGCTTCAAAGCATAAAAAATACTTGGAGAAACAGGTGCTTGGACAAGCATTTATTGCTTCAGCCAAAACTAAAACAAAGGGAGTGGTAATCTATGCCCACCCCAATCTTTGTCCAGAATTAGTATATAAAGACAATGAAGGAAGAATTGTAATTATCAGAACTAAAATATTGGGACAAAGGACAATAGTGGTTGGAATTTATGCACCCAATGAAGGGAAAAAATCCTTCTACGAAAAATTACACGATTTGATAGCCCAGCACGCAAAAGACCAAATTTTACTGATGGGCGACTTCAATGGAATTATTCTCCCATCTCTGGACAAAAAATCAAAAGCAAAAGACATTAATGATGGATGCTTGCCTAAAACTTTCTTTACCATGGCTTCAGAATTAGAATTACAAGACATTTGGAGAACAATGAATACAACAGCTAAAGAATACACCTTTTATTCAGCAAGACATGATTCACACTCCAGAATCGATATGATATGGGCCAGTAAATCAATCTTCACGCAACTACGTAAAATTCATATCTTACCTAGAACTTTTTCTGATCACAATCCTGTTACTTTTGATTGGAACAATAAACAAGCATTTAGATGGCGAATGAATGATAAACTTTTAAAAGATAACAAGATACAAAAGGAATTACAGGCTTTAATGAAAGACTTTTTTGAAATTAACCTTAATGGGGAAACTTCTTTGAATACAGTTTGGGATGCATTCAAAGCTGTTCTGAGAGGTTTTATGATACAGAAACATTCGGCCTGGAAGAAGACTCAATTGCAATTTACAAACAATATACTTTGGAACTTACAAAATTTGGAGCAGAAATTGGTAACGGTAACACAGGAAGAGGAGAAAAGAGAAATTCAAATAAAGATTTCTGCATCTAAACACCAATTAAATTTGGTAATAATGGAGGAAATGAATAAAAATTTGAAACTTGCTAAACAAAAGTATTTTGAATATGCAAATAAACCAGGAAAATTTTTAGCAACACAACTGAAGGACTCATTTCAAAAGAAGATTATAACAAAAATCCAAACTGTTAAAGGACCAGTTTATTCAACTTCAGAAATTCAGAAAGAATTTGTTTCATTTTACTCTAAGTTATATCAGAAAGAAAATACTTCAAAACAGAAAATAGATAAATTTCTAAACTCAATACAGATGAAACCTCTGTCAATGACCCAGAGAGAATGTATCGAAGCTCCAGTAACAAGGGAAGAAATACAAGAAGCAATACTGAGACAAAAAACGGATAAAACACCTGGACCAGATGGAATTACTGCACTATTTTATAGAACATTTAGTGACAATTTAGTTGGATTTTTTGGCTCACTTTACAATGCAATTTTGGATGAGGGAACATCCCCGGAGACTTGGTCACATGCATTTATATCATTGATACCCAAAGAAGGAAGAGATCCAGAAAAAACATCTAATTACAGACCTATATCGCTGTTAAATGTGGACTACAAAATTTTTGCTTCGGTTTTGGCATGTAGGATAAAACAATTTATTAAGGATCTTATACACGAGGACCAAGCAGGTTTTATACCAGGAAGGCAAATAAAAGACAATGTAAGAATTTTACTAGACTCACTGGAATATTATGACCAGAATATTCAACAAACTGCGGCTTTTGTATTTTTGGATGCAGAAAAAGCCTTTGATATGGTTTCTTGGAACTTTTTGAAACGGATTTTGGATAAATTGAATTTTGGAGATCGTTTTCAGAAAGGTATATCGGCTATTTATACCTCCCAACAAGCTAAAATTTTGGTTAATGAATCAATGTCAGATAATTGTCAAATCACGAAAGGGACTAGACAGGGATGTCCCTTGTCTCCACTTTTATTTTTGTTGGTGTTGGAACCGCTATGTGTGAAACTAAGAAGTATGGAGGACATCCGCGGGTTAAGAATTAAAAAACATGAATTTAAGTTGAGAGCATTCGCGGATGACCTACTGCTAATTTTGGAAAATCCAACACAGTCAATGAATATACTTCAGGAGACTTTGGACGATTTTGGAAAACTATCAGGCTTTAAAGTGAATCAAGAAAAAACAAAGATAATATTTAAAAATCTATCGGAAACACAGCAACAGGAATTTATATCATATACTGGCTGGGAGAAAGCTAACAAAGTTAAATACCTGGGAATTTGGATTACTGCAAAGAATAAAGATCTGATAACCAACAACTACCTCAAGTTATGGGGTAAGATTAAAACTGATATGATTATATGGTCAAACAAAAAATTGTCACTAATGGGACGTATTTCAACGATCCAAATGAATGTCTTACCGAGGATGCTCTTCTTATTCCAAAATTTACCAATAATATCACAAACTAAATATTTTGAAACTTGGAGGAAAGACATTTCAAACTTCATCTGGCAAGGGAAAAAACCAAGGACTGCTTATAAATACTTGGTGGATCTAAAAACTAGAGGAGGTTTAGCACTGCCTAATTTTCAACTTTATGCTGAAGCGGTAGCTTTAGTATGGCTAAAAGACTGGATGAACTTGTCAAATATACGTTTGTTAGACCTGGAAGGTTATAATAACTTAAGTGGATGGCATGGTTATTTGTGGTATGATAAAATTAAATTACAAGCAACATTTCGTAATCATATAATCAGGTCCTCTTTACTTCGTATCTGGATGAGATATAAACACATTTTGGAACCAGAAACACCGATGTGGATATCGCCTCAAGAAATGCTAACTCTGCGCCCACTTAGACCAGACAAATTTATTACTTATCAAGATCTAATTAAATGGGAAGGAAAGAAATGCTCACTAAAAGACTTTCAACTTCTTAAGGATGATTTACAATGGCTCCAATACTACCAAATCAAATCAGTCTTTGTACAAGATGCTAAAAAGGGTTTTTCTAAGGAAAAATCTTCTTTTCAAAGGATTTTACTAGATAATAATACAAAACTGATTTCTAAAATGTATAATCTCCTTTTAACAATATATTGTGAGCAGGATACGATTAAACCAACTATGATCGATTGGGCTCAAAATGTGGGACATGATATTGTTTTAAATAAATGGGAAAGATTATGGTCCAAAGATCTAAAAGGAATAAAAGCACAGTCAGTGCGAGAAAACATTTATAAAATGATGTATAGATGGTATTTAACACCCAAGAAAATTGCAAAGATTTATAAAACGATGTCCCCTATTTGTTGGAAATGTAACAAAGAAATTGGTTCCTTTTATCACATGTGGTGGACCTGTGACAAAGCCAAAGACTTCTGGGACATGATCTATAATGAATTGAGATTAATACTACAAAAGAATATACCCAAAACACCAGAAATGATGCTACTGAGTATGATTCCAGACGACTTAGCAATACAAAGAACTTTTTTGATTTATGCCACAACAGCTGCGAGACTGCTTTATGCAGCGAAATGGAAAGGGCTAGAAACTCCTGAGAAAAAAGACTGGATTGTTAAAATGTTTGAAGTGGCAGAAATGGCAAAACTCACAGCTATTCTAAATGAAGAAAATGACGTTCGGTTTTTGGGGGAATGGGGGGCGTGGATGCATTATTGTGAATATGAGTTAAAAATGGGAAGAATGGAAGAATACTTTCTAATCTGATCCAGAGGATTATCTCTGATTTTTTTTATAATGATTAAGTATAAGTATATTTACTAACAGACTATGGTATTTTTTTCTATATATGGTATTGATAGTTTATTAAGATTAGATTACCTACGACGGGATGAATTTTTTTTATTAAGAGGCAGATAGAGGTGAAGGGGAAGTCAAAAAACTTTTCCATTTTTCTTTTTTCTTTTTTTATTATATGATATGGAACTATAACAACTTTAGGTTAGAATTGAAATTTGATATTGTTATAGATGTTGTTCAATGTAATGGAAAACTTTTAGTATAAAACCTAATAAAATTTATAAAAAAAAAAAAGAGAGATCAGTTGTAATAGCAGGAGATCTCCAGCTAGTACCTGGAGGTTGGCAACCCTACTTTCTGGACTGGGCTGACCTTACATAGAAGGTGTGCATAACAGTATCAACCAAATAGACCACGGTTGTTAAACATACAGCCTGTGGGCCAGATCTGGCTCCTTGAGAGCTCTTATCCAGCCCGCGAGCCACCGAGGCAGACCCCCCCGCCCCAACTCTCAATCTGGGCTGGCGAGGCATGGCCCAGCCGACCAAGTGACATTTATGTCATATCTTTCCCTCGTGTTTGATACCCCTAAGATAGATAGCCGAAACACGTTTGGCATGTGGTTTTAGACTATCAACCTTGTATTTGTTGCCACATAGGCTTTTTTTAAAATATCTGCATAAGCGATTTATAATAAATATATTTTATAGTATAAATTGAGTTCTTTTCCACCCAGCCTTTGGGTACCCAGATTTGTCTTTAGGGGGGTTACCGCACTTTGTATTCCCAGCAATGTATTAAGAATTTTAAAATGTTATAAAAAACATCGCTTTAAAAGGGTTTTTGGATACCACAGCTTATAAATGGTTGGAAGACGTCTTCACAGCTAAAGGGGCCAAACAAAGTGCGAAACAGTATTTTTTATAATGTTTTCAAACTCTTAATACATCGCTGGAAATACAAGTGCGGTAACCCCCTGGGTTGGGTCTTCCCCCCACTCTCCTTTATACAGGAAAAAAGATACACCATCATTCTAACTTTGCCTAAAGTTGTTACATGCGTGCACTTTCTTTAAAACCAAGTGTTTATGTTTTCACAGCTGTCCAGTATACATATGAAACTGCCTTAGACTGAATCAGACCCTCGGTCCATCAAAGTCAGTATTGTCTACTCAGACTGGCAGCTGCTCTCCAGGGTCTTTCTCTTCACCTACTTGCCTAGTCCCCTTTACTGGAGATGCCAAGGATTGAACCTGGGACCTTCTGCATGCCAAGCAGAGGCTCTGCCGCTGAGCCACAGCCCCTTATACTGCCTTGGTCCATCAAAGTCAGTAATGTCTACACAGACTGGCTCTCCAGGGTCTCAGCCAGAGGTCTTTCACATCACTTATAACCCAATCCTTGCTGGAGATGCCAGAGATTGAACCTGGGACCTTTGCATGCCGAGCAGATACTCTACCACTGAGCCACCACCCCTCCCCTAAAAGCCATCCACTTCTTTGGTGGTGACTGCTTTTGCATCCATTACTACTCCTATTCCAGCACAGGCAACAAAGCAGACTTGGTAGAGGAGAGATTCTTGTTAACAACTTGGGTTGCCAGCTCAGGGTTGGAGAAGTGGGGTCTCGAACCCGGTTCTCCAGATTAGAGCCCACCTCTCTTAACCACTACACCACGTGGCACCGTAAATTCAACCTGAGAGATAACTCAGACTGTGCATGATCTACCAAACAGAAAAAAGGGCTCAAGGTGTGAGAAGCAAGCAAAGGAAAAGGAAAAACACAAACCACAATAGCTGCCATCACTGCAGTACTACTTGAGCGACTCCAGATAGCTACTCCCTGGCAGAGAGATCTTTCCTGAAGAGCAAATAATAAAATTGCAGCTTCTGTGTGTGTGCATGTGCGCGTGCTATTAATGAAATGCAAATTAAAATTGGGTGTGCATTAATGCAAAGAGTTGAATATCCATTTAATCAGATCCTCCCTGCAGGGCCCAATGATAAAAATGACAGACGACTCGCATTACTAATTCTGGACTTGTCGCACGGCGGGCACACTTACCTTGTAAACGAACCAGTGTAACGGCACCTGCCTGCTGGGCTGCAGGAGAACCCTGATGAGAGCTGAGCTGAAGAAAACCCTCCGGAGATCAATTTCCGCTCTCCAAGCTAGAGGTTTTAAGAAGAGAAGAGTTGGTTTTTATATCCCGATTTTCTATACCTTTAAGACTGGCTTACAATCTAAACTGGCTTACAATCTCCTTCCCTTCCTCTCCCCTCAACAGACACCTTGTGAGGTAGGTGGGGCTGAGAGAGTTCGGAGAGAACTGTGACTAGCCCAAGGTCACCCAGCTGGCTTCAGTGGAGGAGTGGGGAATTGAACCTGGCTTCCCAGATTAGAGTCCTCCGCTCATGAGGAGGAGTGGGGAAACAAACCCGGTTCTCCAGATTAGAGTCTGCTGCTCATGTGGAAGAGTGGGGAATTGAACCTGGTTCTCCAGATTAGAGTCTACCGCTCATGTGGAGGAGTGGGGAATCGAACCCAGTTCTCCAGATTAGAGTCTGCTGCTCTAGAAAGATAAGTAGGTCTGATGGCATCCATCCTGCCCTCCCTCTGAGGAGCTCAGGATGCCTTAATATGGTTTGCCCCTCTTCCATGTTATCCTCACCACAACCCTGTGAGGGAGGTTAAGCTGAGAGAGTATGAGAAGCCTAACGTCACCCCTGGCAAGAAGGGATTTGAATCGTGGTTCAGTCCAACATTTTAATCATGGCTCAGTGATAGAACATCTGCTTGGCGTGCAGAAGGTCCCTGGTTCGATCCCCAGTATCTCCAGTTAAGGATCAGGTGGGAGGTGATGCGAAAGACCTCCGAACTTGGAGAGCTCCTGCCAATCAGAGCAGACAATACTGACCTTGATGGAACAATGGTCTGATTCAGTATAAGGCAGCATCACGTGAACCTCTACACGACCCTGGTTGTCAGTATCATGGTGGTAGAACGTGCTGTCAAGTTGTCGCCCACTTATGGTGACCGTGTAGGGCTTTCAAGGCAAGAGACAAACAGAGGTGGTTTGCCATTGCCTGCCTCTGTATAGCAGCCTTGGACTTCCTTGGTGGTCTCCCATCCATGTACTAACCAGGGCTGACCCTGCTTAGCTTCTGAGATCTGATGGAATCGGGCTAGCCTGGCCCATCCAGGTCAGGGCGTCCGTACCATAGCTGCTCCCAAAGAATCCTGGGAGTGATTGGACAAACATCATCCACCTCACGGAGAAGGAAAGGCCCCCACAGATTATATGAGTCCACTACTATCATGCTTCCATAATCCAGGTTAGTACCACTGGTCACAAGTACAAAACAATAACTAGAAATATGGTCAGAGTCAATAATTCTGTGATCTAATGAAGGTGTATGCACAGACACACAACTATCGCTAATATACACACATATATGTAATCTATATACACACATACCTCTGTTCTTTTGATTAAATTAAAAAAAACTAATATGAAATTTAGTGTTCTAAATATTTCCATTGATTTCTGTTAACCAAAGGTTGTGACCCCAAGATAAATAACTATGCTGGCCCACCCTGGATATGCCAACTGTGCCAAAATAACTGGATAATGCCAAGCCCTCCCTGAATTTTATCTAGGGCTGCCCCATGTCCATGGGGGGGGGTAGATCTTCCACCCCTAGTGGGCCTTTAGCCCTCTGGCACTGCAGCAGGTGGCAGGAGAAAGAAAAAAATATATAATTGCCATTGGCGAAGTCATGATGTCACTTCGAGGAAAACTTGGAAGCGATATCACAGCCCTCTAGGAATTGCCAGAAACTCTATGGTAAGTACTTCCAATTTTACCATAGTGTTTCCAGCAATTCTGAGAGGTACCTTTTGTCACTTCTAGCTCTAGGAATTGCTAGGAACTCTGTGGTCAGAACTTCCAGTAAGAAGATGAGGCCTTACATTGATTCCTGGAGATACAGTTATTCACTTCCAGATTCCTCTGGGAATCACTAGGAACTCGATGGTAGGGCTGTTGAATTAAAAAAAATTCGGTATAGTTCGGATTCGGCCAAATTCGGCCCGTTTAGATTCAGGATATGCCGAAGTCCGAACTCCCCCACTTTGGGTCCGTTCAATTCGGCGAGAATTCAAAGTTCGGGGAAAAGATTCGGCCGAATAAAGCCATTAAAAACACAATCGCGCCTTTCCGCGGCTCTGGGGGGGCATTTTTGGGGTTAGAGGTCCCAAACTTTCAGCAGAGCTTCAAAGGATGTTTATTGAAAGACTCCCCAATTTTTTTAAAGATTGGGTCAGGGGGGGCTGAGATATGGGCCCTGAAAGGGGTCCCCACCACCCTTAATGTGCATCTCTCAGCAGAGCTTGCTGCCCATGCAGAAAGCTCCCAGCCCTGACAACAGCTGAGAAATTTGCAAAGCAACTGCAAAACAACACAACCTTGTAAAACAACACCTTTGCAACAGGGAAAACCAGAAGACACACAACTGAAACCTCCCCCCTCAAACCAGGGAGCGGGAGACTCGAGGGGGAACACACACCCCAGGCAGAACCGACGAAAGCCCCCTTTGGCTTCCCCCCATCCACAGAAACTGCTCCCTCCCCCCACACAAACAGACTCTGCTTTCCCCCCACACACACACACATACACAGGAGAAAAATTATAGATTAAAGCCCCCAAAGGGGTCTTACTGTGGCTGTCTTCTGTTCCATCAGGAGGGGCTTGGGAGGACTTGTAATCCAAGGTGATTCAAATTAGGCACGGGACGTTTTGCTCTGGAGATGCACACAGGATCGGCTGATCCATTCATCCCAATAGGGGAAAGGGGAAAGCCCATATCTCGGGACCCCCTGACCCAATGTTCACAAAACTTGGGTGGTCTCTTAAGAACACTTGTCTGAAACTCCGCTCAAAGTTTGGGATCTGCACCCCCAAAAATGCACCCCCTGCAGCCATGGAAAGAGAAAAGGGGGGAGGCGATATTTCTGCCCCCACTGAACCCATCTTTACAAAACTTGGGTGGTATCTTAAGAATGATTGTCTGAAGCTATGCTGAAAGTTTGGGGGCTATATTCCCCAAAAAGTGCCCCCTGCAGCCACATAAATGGAAAAAGGGGGGAGGGAAAAGGGGGAGAGCCCATATCTCGAGACCCCCTGACCCAATGTTTACAAAACTTGGGGGGTATCTTAAGAAGCTTCATCTGAAGCTCCACTGAAAGTTTGGGGTCTGTACCCCCAAAAATGCGCCCCCTGCAGCCATGGAAAGAAAAAGGGGGGAGCCCATATCTCGGGACCCCCTGACCCAATGTTTACAAAACTTGGGGGGTATCTTAAGAAGCTTCATCTGAAGCTCCACTGAAAGTTTTGTGTCTGTACCCCAAAAAATACGCCCCCTGAAGCCACAGAAAGGAGCGAATGTGCACAAGCACCCCCCACACACACACACGAGGATTTTGCTCACGCTCTCTCTCTCCAGGCCGGGCCACACATCAGCTGATTCCTCCAGTACTCAATCCTGACTGATTGGCCAGAAGAAGACCCAGCTTGGCCACCGATTGGCCGGGGGAGGAGAATGCTGCTTACTGACGGTTATGCTGCTTACTGACGGCCCCGAATTTGCCGGATTTATTCGCGAACTCCCGAACTCGCTGAATTTGCCCCCCCCCCCCGGTTGCCCGCCAGTTTTGAGTTCGGTTCCTCCCGAACTAAAAACCACCGAATCAGGGGAAATTCGGCTGATTTTCAGTTCGGGCCGAACCGAATCAACAGCCCTACTCGATGGTACAACCTTCCTGTAAATAGATAAGGCCTTATTTTTTCTTTTAATTTCTCTCCTGGGAAGCTACCCCCACCCCCAAAACCCTCCCTCTGGTTGCCAGCACTGCCTGACAATCCCAGTGTTCTCTAAGAACTGCAGAAAATGCGATGGTTTTACCTACAGAGGTGAGATGTTACTTTTGGGTTTTCCTGGAAGTGATGACATCCCACTACTGATGGTCAACCCTCCATGTTCCCATCCCACCACGTTTCCTGCTGGCTTGTTGCCAGGCCAGGCCTGGCAACCCTCATCTTACTCCATGTAAATGACTTATTTCAATCCCTCTGCCCCTGAGAATAAGCAGCATAGACTCTGATCTGGAGAACCGGGTTTGATTCCCCACTCCTCCCCATGAGCGGCGGAAGCTAATCTGGTGAACTGGATTTGTTCTCCCACTCCTACACATGAAGCCAGCTGGGTGACCTTGGGCTAGTCACAGCTCTCTCAACCCCACCTACCTCACAGGGTTGTTGCAGGGAGGGGGAGGGGGAGGTGGTTGTAAGCCGGTTTGATTCTCCCTTAAGTGGTACAGAAAGTCAGCATATAAAAACCAACTCTCCTCTTCATCCTCCTCCTCCTCCTCCTTCTTAACTTTGCCTGGGCCATGCCGACAATTGAACCAGACTCTGGGGCTGGGGCTCAGTGGTACAGCCTCTGCTTGGCATGCAATCCCTGGCACCTCCCTAAAAAAAGAGCAGGTTGCAGGTGATGGCAAAGACCTCACCCTGAGACCCTGGAGAGCTGCTGCCAGTAGACAATACTGACCTTGATGGACCAAGGGTAGGGTTGCCAGCTCCAGGTTGGGAAATACCAGGAAGTTTGGGGGTAGAGCATGAAGAGGGCGGAGTTTGGGGAGGGGAGGGACTTCAATGCCATAGAGTCCAATTGCCAAAGCGGCCATTTTCTCCAGGTGATCTCTATCGACTGGAGATCAGTTGTAATAGTGAGGGATTTCCAGCTACTACCTGGAGGTTGGCAACACTAACCAAGGGTCTGATTCAGTAGAAGGCAGCTTCACAGGTATTCGCTCCTATTTCCCTGGCCCTTTCATGTCAAGCCATAACCAACATGCATCTGCCAGGCATTAGGCGAGCAAAAAAGAAACTTTTTGGCATTTTAAGGGGGGGGGTGATTGCACTGGCTGAAAAGACAAAGAACCCTCAGCTTAAGAAGAGAACTCCATTTCCATCGTAGCTGGAGCTTCCGCTGCAGGCCAAGCGACTTCCTGATGCGGCTGTCAGTAGAAACCCTCTGTGAAGTTAATCAAGCCAGCCCCGCCCGTTCCCCGAAATCATGCCCTGGCCTGGACTTCAAAAGATTACAAAGGAATTCCTGAGGGGGACAAATACATTTGATGGATGACAAAGAGTCATCCGTTGAGATAATTATGTAAATGGACACCAAGTTACATTGGTAAAGAGAAGAGAAGAGAATGTGGAACGGTTTAGCACAGAGTCTGAGGTTGTTTATGCATGGGAGTTTCACTTGGGGTTCGATGCTTGCTCAACCCACACTTTTCTTTTGCGAATCCAAAAATTGCTGCGCTCCAGCAAAGTCACCAAGCTCAAATCCAGAATCGTCTGCTTTCCCACCCCTTGAAAATGCTGCCTTGTAATTTGCTGTAGTGTTTACTGTGAGAAAAACATACAGTTCCCCTCACCCCCCGGCAGAAACCCAAGTACCATTTTAAAAACCATTAAAAAAAAACAAGCTCTTTAAAAGGAA
Organism: Euleptes europaea; assembly: GCF_029931775.1. NCBI lineage: Eukaryota > Metazoa > Chordata > Lepidosauria > Squamata > Sphaerodactylidae > Euleptes > Euleptes europaea. The sequence continues at coordinate 111,368,035 of NC_079316.1, forward strand.
TGGGAGGTGTCATTACAAAACCCTTTCTTATGTGAGACAAACCTGATGGGAGACAAAAATCAGGAAGCATTTGTGTTCTTGCCCCTTGAAATGCTGCTTTGTAACTGGCTGCAGTGCTTACTGTGAATAAACTGCTACCCCGGCCCTACCCAGCTCCCCTGTCCCACACTTTGGCTTATGCATGGAGATGAGGACGATTGCACCTGGGCTGATCTCAGGGGAAATTGAAGAATCAGAATTTAACAGGAATGGGAAGACAAAGAATTTGCAAGGGCTGGCTGAGAGGTCATGTCTAATGGACGGAAAACTTGTGCATAACTCCAAGGAACAATCAAGTCAGTCTGGGGGCGAATGTGAGTGAAAGTACCCATGCGTACAGGACCAAAGTGTATCGTAGAGCAGTTGTTTTCAGACTGTGTGGCTAAGAATGCTGAGATTCCTGGTGGGAGGTTTCAGGAGGTGGGATTGGGGGGTGGCGATTGGCATCATCTATAGGGTTTCCAGGTCCCTCTTCATAACCAGCAGGAGGTTTTTGGGGCAGAGCCTGAGGAGGGCGGGGTTTAGGAGGGGACAGACTTCAATGCCTTAGAGTCCAATTGCCAAAGCGGCCATTTTCTCCAGGTGAACTGATCCCTATCAGATGGAGATCAGCTGTAATAGCAGGAGATCTCCAGCTACCACCTGGTAGTTGGCAATCCTAGTCATCAACATGATGACATCATTTTTGGTTTATGCACTTGCAGGAAAACTCTATGGTTTCCATGAACTTCAGGTAGAATAAAAAGAGAATCGAGAATTACTAGGCCTATAATTGACAGAAACAACTGGCTCCTAAAACGCAATCTGCAATAAACAAGCTGTATGCACAGCATGCAAATTTAACATGTTTGTGTGACAATAATTCGGTGAATTCAGAGCAATGGCAGGTAGACTCTTAGCCTTAGACTTAAATAAACTAAAATAGATTAACTGTTCCTTGAATTAAATACTCCAACAGCCCACCCCACTGAGACACACAAACAATCCCTGCGCTGTTTAAGCAGTTTTATTCAGACCTGCGCAAAGGAAATTATATCTCTAAGGAGGAAGCCATAACAGATTTCCTCCATACTGTTAAGACGCCTCAGCTCTCAGAAGAGCAAGGCAAATTTATTGAAGCCCCCGTTATAGCATCTGGAATAGAACAAATCATTACAAGAGATAAAAAACAAAAAGATTCCTGGGCTCCTCAGCGACCGTTCTGGATGGCATAAATCACTCTCAGAAATCCTGTTCTTGGTGCCAGCAGATCTAGCCAGTGATGGGCAAACACTCCCCTGCATGAACTGCTGTTTGATTGAAAATGGTGAGTAGCATTCTTGAATGTTGAGCACTCAGTACAAAGTGCTCAACATTGCTCTAAACTGGGTTGCCAATTTTTGCCAATGCAGGTTCTCAGAGATTTCTCATGGCTGTCCCTCCTCCATCATCCAACATTTGCTCAACCCACTTGATAGGGGTGAGGGGTGGGAGACGACTTCCAGAAAAGAAGATTTTGGGGGTGGGGCCTGAGGAGGGTGGGGTTTGGGGAAGATAGGGACTTCAGTGGGGTCAAATGCCATAGAGTCCGCCTGCCATTTTCTGCAGGGGAACTGATCTCTGTCGCCTGGAGATCAGTTGTAATAGTGAGAGTTCTCCAGCCACCACCTGGAGGTTGGCAACTCTAGCTCCCTCCCCTTCCCATACAGCACCCTCCCAAGTCTCTGCCCCCAAATCGCCAGGAATTTCCCAACTCAGAGTTGGCAACCCTATGTCTGAGAGTGAGTACAAACTGATTCAAGTCCATCAGCACCTTGGAGACCAACAAGATTTTTAAGTAGAAGCTTTCGATAGTTGAAGGTCACTTCGTAAATTGTAATTAAGCTCCTGTGGTAGACATGTGCCCATTTGGTAAGCGGCTATCAGCCTCTCTTCACAGCGGTCTGGGAGCTGCCTCATGCAGGCTACATTTATATATTTATCTACTTTCTACTTCATATCGAGTCTGCCTTGCTCACTGATGGTAAAAACAGTTCAATAAAAACTGTAAAACATAGAAGAAACAATGCAATAAAAACTGCATTCACATTCATCCCTTATTGACTTTGAGTCTTCCTTTCCATTTGCCGTCTTCTACTGACACTCTGCATGTAATGCCAGTCCAGTCCAGAAAAAAAATATTTTAACTACACTCCTTGGATGTGTGCTTATACAGTTCTACATATAGTTTAGAAACACTCACTTGGATTACATCTTATAATACATACCCGGGAAGACACTAAATTATTATATATGTTTTTGAAATTGTATGTGTGCAAAGTATATTGCATTAGATCACAGAAGAAGAAGAAGAAGGAGAAGAAGGAGGAGGAGGAGGAGTTGGTTTTTATATGCTGACTTTCTCCACCACTTAAGGAAGAATCAAACCGGTTTACAATCTCCTTCCCTTCCTCTCCCCACAACACCCTGTGAAGTAGGTGGGGCTGAGAGAGTTCAGAGAGAGCTGTGACTACCCCATGGTCACCCACCTGGCTTCATGTGCAGGAGTGGGGAAACCAACCCAGTTCTTCAGATTAGAGTCCACTGCTCCAAGCCACCACTCTTAACCACCACACCACGCTGGCCTGAGGGCCGAAACACTTTTGGCATGTGGTTATAAACCAGTGGTTCCCAAAGTGGGCAGTACCACACCCTGGGGGGCAGTGGGATTACCTAGGGGGGCACTAAGAGGCAAGTGGGCAGCAAGGGGGCACTAGAGGTGGGCCCCTTCAACTGTAATGTTGGATAGGGTAGGGGGCGCTGGGGTTGAGTTTGTGGAGTCAAGGGAGCGGTGGCCCAAAAAGTTTGGGAACCACTGTTTTAAACCATGAACCCTGTCTCTTTTGTCATATGGGCTTGTTTTTAATATATGCATAAGCACTTTATAATAAATATATTTCATCGTCTTATGTAAGTCTTGTTTGGTCACACAGTGAAGCTCCTTGTGCTGTCCTGGCCGCTGCTGCCAAAGAAACATTTTTAAAAAATCTGCTCATCCAATTCGAACTCTGATGGCCAATCAGAATTCTTGCTGGGCAAAAGCACCACCTGACCATGGTCACTTTCTAAAAACACTTGGTGGGCACCAGGAAATGTGTCGCCATTCACCTGGAGGTTTGGGGGGGCTCTCATGCTTAGGGTTGCCAGCCTCCACATAGAGTAGGGTTACCAGGTCCCAATTTGCCATCGGTGGGAGGTTTTTGAGGTGGACCCTGCGGAGGATGGGGCTGGAGATCTCCTGCTATTACAACTGATCTCCAGCTGATAGAGATCAGTTCACCTGGAGAAAATGGCCTCTTTGGCCATTGGACTCTATGGCATTGGAGTCCCTCCCCTCCACCCCCCAAACTCTGCCCTCCTCAGGCTCCTCCCCAAAAACCTCCCTCCGATAGCGAAGCGGGACCTGGCAACCCTAGAAATACCTGAAGATTTTGGGGTGGAGTCTGAGGAAGGTGGGGTTTGGAGAGGGGAGGGGAGGGACTTCAATGCCATAAAGTCCAAATGCCAAAGTGGCCATTTTCTCCAGGGGAACTGATCTCTATCTCTTGGAGATCAGTTGTAATAGCAGGAGATCTTCAGCTACAACCTGGAGGTTGGCATCCCAAATGTTTCACCATTCTTCATGGTGGGGAGGATGGGGAGAAGTTAATATCATGTTTTCAAAATATTGTAGTCCACCTTGAGGTCTTTGTGATCAAAAAGCAGGCTACGGATCTGAGGGATAAATTAAAAAGTGACTTGATTAGCATCAGGTGCTTATGAGACATGACTCAGAAGGTCTGGTAGTGTTGCCAGGTCCAGGTTGGGAAATATCTGGAGATTTTTGGGGTGGAGCCTGAGGAGGGCAGGGTTTGGGGAGGGGCTTCAACTGGTATAATGCCATAGAGTCCAATGGCCAAAACAGCCAATTTCTCCAGGGGAACTGATCTCTATCAGCTGGAGATCAGTTGTAATAGCAGGAGCTCTCCAGCTAGTACCTAGAGGGTGGCAACCCTAGTGTCACCCACGGGCACCATGTTGGGGACCTCTGGATTAGAGATTTGTGCAGGGTCTCCCCCACCCTCATCTGGTGCTTTAACCACTAAATGGCACCACAGTGGCTCTCAAGTCCACCAATCCAGTGCCTGCACCCTCTTGGCCATCGGTGGGATTTTTTTTTTTTAGTGGAGCCTGAGGAGGGCGGGGTTTCGGGAAAGGAGGGATGTCAATGGGGTGTGTAATGTCATAGAGTCCACCTTCCAAAGCAGTTGTAATAGCAGGAGATCTCCAGCCACCACCTGCTCACAAGTTGCTCACAAGCTGACAGAAGAAACAGGACCCTATTGAACCACCATACATGGCTGGTTGGCTGTGATCAGCTTGGTGGCCACAAGCTAGAAAAGGTTAGTATATTTCTGGGCACCTGGAAAAGGCAGGCAACAAGCAATGAAGGACGACTATCATCTAGGGTTGCCAGTAGGGTTGCCAGGTCCCTCTTTGCCACCGGCGGGAGGTTTTGGGGCTGAAGCCTGAGGAGGGCAGGGTTTCGGAGCGGATAGACCTCAATGCCATAGAGTCCAATTGCCAAAGCGGCCATTTTCTCCAGGTGAACTGATCCCTATCTGATGGAGATCAGTTGTAATAGCAGGAGATCTCCAGCTAGTACATGGAGGTTGGCAACCCTAACCATTACGTAGAATCAGAGTTAAACAAAGACGATCTTCCTTTTGCTGATTTGAAGAGCCCATTGCATTCCCCCGTGCGGTACGGTTTCCACATCTCTGCTTAGCATGCACACTGGAACCCCTGATTCTGAGTCATATAGATTTGTCTTTGTCTTTTCTACTAATTATTAGCTGCCGCCAAGCCGTCTCTGTGGGTGAACGCATACAGAAACAAAGGCGGCAAGGTTGTAAAACCTTTTATCTCTATCAGGGCATATTATTTGATAAGGTGCAACGCTAATAGTAACGCATGTCAAATGGTGTTTAGACAGATCACTGTGCTGGGAATTGGAGGGTATATTTGTCTGCAGACACCAGCGCCTGGAAGAGTCAAGAGAAATCTGTAATTTCTCCCCAGTGCGGTGCAAATGGCGAACCGTCTTCGAGCAGAAACTTTACAAATGGCTGCTACCGAGATAATGAGCCGTTTCTCCTCTTGCATTGTAACCTTACCCTGCCTTTGCACATTTGGAATGAGAGTCTGCTCAAACAGGAGGCAGAGGGGTATTCATGACTACTAGTCATGATGCATACCTATTCTCTCCAGGATCAGAGGAACATGCCTGTTGTATTAGGTGCTTTGGAACACAGGCAGGATGGTGCTGCTGCAGTCGTCTTATTTGTGGGCTTCGTAGAGGCACCTGGTTGGCCGCTGTGTGAACAGACTGCTGGACTTGATGGGCCTTGGTCTGATTCAGTAGAACTTTTCTTACGTTCTTATGAGGCAAAACATTTTGCTTCAGAAGCAAGGAAAACAAACGTTCTAAAAGAAAATCACTAAAACCCCATCCAAATTTCTTCACACAACACATATTTAAATTGTGGAACTCCCTGCCCCAGGATGTGGTGATGGCTGCCAACTTGGAAGGCTTGAAGAAGTGAGTGGGCAAGTTCATGGAGGAGAGGGCTATCCATGGCTCCTAGTCAAAATGGATACTGGTCATGTTGCTTACCTATTCTCTCCAGTCTCAGAGGAGCATGCCTATTACATTAGGTGCTGTGGAACACAGGCAGGACAATGCTGCTGCAGTGGTCTTGTTTGTGGGCTTCCTAGAGACCTGGTTGGCCCCTGTGTGAACAGACTGCTGTACTTCATGGGCCTTGGTCTGATCTAGCATGGCTTCACTTATGTTCTTGTGAAATGGAACTTAAAAATTGGAATATTTCATGTTGTTAGTGGTCAGTTGGCCCTGGATGGCCCAGATCTTGTCACATCTCGGAAGCTAAGCAAGGTTGGCCCTGGTTAGTATTTGAATGGGAGTCCACCAAGGAAGTCCAGGGTTTCTATGCAAAGGCAGGCAATGGCAAACCACCTCTGTTCATCTCTTGCCTTGAAAACCTCTAGAGGGGATCAGCATAAATCAGCTACAACCACCACTGATCAGTTGAATGTGGTCAGCAAGGGTTCCTTGCTTATTTGTTCATTTAATATCTTTCTAATTGCTTATCTACTGCATCCTCATTCCACCTTTGTCCAAAGAATCTGAGGGTGTCTTGCATGTAGGGTTGGGTTTGGAGAGGGGCAGAACTTCAATGCCATAGACTGAGGACCCTCCCCTGACCAAACCACACCCCTCCTAAGCTCCACCCCCAAATCTTCAGGAATTTCCCAACCCAGAGTTGGTAACACTACTTGTAACCCAGCTAGGGTTGCCAACCTCCAGGTACTAGCTGGAGATCTCCTGCTATTACTGGAGATCAGTCTCCAGCCGCTGGAGATAGAAATGGCCGCTTTGGTAATTGGGCTCGATGGCATTGAAGTCCCTCTCCTCCCCAAACTCTGCCCTCCTCAGGCTCCACCCCAAAAACCTCCCAGTGGTGGCAAAGAGGGACCTAACAACCGTAGACCCAGCCGACGGGGTTCCATGACTCCATCCATGGGTAGAAGACCACAGTAATGGAAGATGTAGGAATTCTGTTTTTCCCCACTCTCAGCTGTAATGTAAAATTTCTATTAAAGCATTGACGTCTCTCTCCACCCACTACCTTATTAGCATAAGGATGACAAACATGAAAGGTAAACATTGAATCAGAGTGCCAAGAATGATTTCTTCCAGTGCCATTTCCATGACTTTAAACCAAGAAGGAGGAGGAGGAGTTGGGTTTTATATGCCAACTTTCTCCACCACTTAAGGAAGAATCACACCGGCTTACAATCACCTTACCTTCCCCTCCCCACAACAGACACCCTGTGAGGTAGATGAGGCTAAGAGAGCTCTAAGAGAGATGTGACTGGCCCAAGGACACCCAGCAGGCTTCATGTGTAGAAGTGGGGAAACCAACCCAGTTCACCAGATTAGTGTCCGCTGCTCATATGGAGGAGTGGAGAATCAAACCCAGTTCTCCAGATTAAAGTCCATCACTCCAAATCACGATTCTTAACCACTACACCACACTAGCTTAACCACTCCACCAAGCTGGAGAAGCAGCAAAACAGGTAATGTGTGTTTAATTCAAGAGGATCCTCACAGTCAGCTTGGGGGGGGAGGTCAATGAGAGTGAAGTGGAGAAAGGAAGAAAAGCTGCATCCACCCCCAAAGATGGTTTAGGCATGTAACATTTTCCACTCTATTTCTCGGAAGCATGTTTTGCACATGCGATGGCTAAAAATAACTCTTGCATTAGGCAATGAGGAACAGCAAATGCCCAGGGAATGCCAGCTAGCCAGTCAGATGCACAAAATAACATTTTTATTTTCAGCCAGTACATCTTCGGCATAACTACATCAGGGCTTCAGTAGGCGTAAGAAGGACCAGGATCTACTATATTAGGTACACATGGTATACATTGCTGGGGTCTCTTGGTAAGGACTTTCTCAGCTGTCAAAGGCGGCTTCCACATGGGGAGATTGTCCTGCATGGAAAGCAGGAAGCCCCTGGATGAAAAGGGCATCTCCGCATCATGCTGTGCTCATTGGGGAGAGGCCGTGGCTCAGTGGAAGAGCCTCTGCTCAGCATGCAGAAGGTCTCGTGTTCAATCCCCAGCATCCCCAGTTAAAAGAACCAAGCAGTAGGTGATCTGAAATGCCTCAGCCTGAGTACCTGGAGAGCCACTGCCAATCAGAGTAGACAGTACTGATCCTGATGGACGAAAGGTCTGATTCAGTAGAAGGCAGCTTCATGTGTGCTCATGTATGGAACACGGCTTTAGGGGAAGGCCTGTGGTTCAGTGGCAGAACCTCTGCTTTTCACCAGGCAGGAGATGATGTGAAAGAGTTTTGTCTGAGACCCTAGAGAGCGGCTACCAGTCTGAGTAGACAATACCAACCTCAATGTATGAAGGGTCTGGAGTTGACAGTTCCAGGTTGGAAAATACCTGGCGATTTTTGGGGTGCAGCCTGAGGAGGACAAGCTGACGGGAGGGGAGGGACTTCAATGGGGTATAATGCCATAGAGTCCCCCTTCCAAAGTGGCCATTTTCTCCAGGGGAACTGATCTATGTCACCTGGAGATCAGATGTAATAGCAGGAGATCTCTAGCCACCACCTGGAGGTTGGCAACCCTCCAAGGGTCTGATTCTGATAAGGCAACTGTCAGCGAGGGCACACAATCGAGCCCTTCGTGTGTGTTCATGTGTGACCTGTGACATTCCGAGGGCTTTCTTCTTTAAACCTGCTGGTTTCCAGCTTGAAGGCGGCTCTATGGAGTGGCTGGGGTGTGTGTGTTGCTGCATGGAGAGCGTCCATGCGGACAACCCCTCCGTTGCAACTGCAGGGAAGGGGTGGAGCTAAGGTCAGCTTTCAAAGCAGCACTGGGCTGCCCGCTGCCTCCTGCCCTTCCCCCTGTCCAAGGGCACTTTTTCCTTCCCTGTTGAACTGCCCTTTTCAACAGATGAGATGGTGATAAAGGGGGGGAAAACAGCTTACAGCCATCACTAGGGTTGCCAAGAAATACCTGGAGATTTTGGGGGCGGAGCCTTAGGGGGGCAAGGTTGGGGAGGGGAGAGACTTCAATGGTGTATTATGCCACCTTCCAAAGCGGCCATTTTCTCCAGGTGAACTGATCTCTATCGGCTGGAGATCAGTGGTAATAGTGGGAGAGCATCACTTGGAGGTTAGTTACTGTAACCATCATAGCTACAATTGCCAGCTCCATGTTAGGACATCCCTGGAGATTTGTGGGATGGAGCCTGGGGAGAGTGGGGTTTGGGGCAGGGAGGGAGCTCATAGGGGTATAATGCCATAGAGTCCTCTCTCCAGAGCAGCCATTTTTTCCAGGGAAACTGATCTATGTTGTATGGAGATCAGTTGTATTTCCAGGACGTCTCCAGGCCCCACCTGGAGGTTGGCAACCCCAATCACAGCTAGATATGAAATTGGGGGGTCTGCAGAGCTCACCTCACTTTGAAGAGGCAGGTGACATGCTGCTGAAATGTGTACTTTGAGCCAAAGGAATGCAAACTTCAGCTGCACCTGTAGATATGACATATAGCAATATTTAACTCTTTTGACTCCATATTGTGACTCCTAATGCATTACACTGTAGTACTGGTGGTGGTGGAAAGCGCTGTCAAGTTGCAGCTGACTTATGGTGACCTTGTCATGTTTTCACGTCAAGAGACTAACAAAGGTGGTTTGCCATTGCCTTCTTCTGCACAGCAACCCAGGAATTCCTTGGTGATCTCCCATCCAAGTGCAAATCAGGGCTGACCCTGCTTAGCTTCTGAGATCTGATGAGATTGAGCTAGCCTGGACCATCTAGGTCAAGTCAAAAAATGACTAGAAGTGTTTTGCCATTGCCTGCCTTGCGTAGCAACCCTGGACTTCCTTGGTGGTCTCCCATCCTTGTACTGACCAGGGCCAACCCTGCTTAGCTTCCGAGATCTGTTGAGATTGGGCGAGCCTGGGCTACATGCCATTGTGTGCGTGTGTGTATGCTGTCAAGTTGCAACTGACTTATAGCGACTCCAGAGGCTTTTCAAGTCAAGATACAAACAGAGATGTAAGTGATCATGGACTTCTTTGGTGGTCTCCCATCCAAACGCTAACCAGGGCCGACCCAGCTTATCTTCCAAGATCTGATGAGATCAGGCTAGCCTGGACCACCTAGGTAAGGGCCACTTAGGGTTGCCAGCACTGGGTTGGGAATTTCTGGGAGATTTTGGGGGTGGAGCCTGATAAGAGTGGGGTTTGGGGAGGGGAGGGACTTCAATGCCATACAGTCCAATGGCAAAAGTGGCCATTTTCTCCAGGGGGGCTGATCTCTATTGGCTGGAGATCAGTTTCAATAGCAGGAGATCTCCAGCTACCACCTGGAGGTTGGCAACCCTAGCTTTGATCCTAGTGTTCAGTCAGCCACTTAACGCTTCTCTTTTTTTTCTCCTCAGGGATGACAGTAAAGTGAGAAAACTGGACGTCCCTTGTTACTAGGGTTGCCAGCTCTGGGTTGGGAATTACCTGGAGATTTGGGGGGTGGAGCCTGAGGAGGGCAGAGTATTGGGAGGGGAGGGACTTCAATGGGTTATAAAGTCATAGAGTCCACCTTCCAAGGGGACCATTTTCTCCAGGGGAACTGATCTCTGTCACCTGGAGATCAGTTGTAGTATCGGGAGATCTCCAGCCACCACCTGGAGGTTATTCAACCAAAGGGCAATCACTATGGCAAAGTAGACAAAATAGAAAACCAATGATATTAAAGCAAAATTTGTATTAATTTGTTCCTTCCCACACGTTATATAAACCACAAGTATATTCCAGGACCAACAATCACAAATCAAGACAGAATTCCGGTATTCATTCTGTTTCAAAACTTTCCTCAGTTGGAAATTGTTAAGGTCCATAAAAAGGTAAGTATTATCCTCAAATAATAATCTTGTATTTCTTTTCTTTTCCTTTTCAGGTGCTTCTTCCTTTTATATTGAAGAAGATGAAGCTCATAGGCAATGAAGCTCACAGGCACTCCCATGCTGGTTCTATTTAAATTAGTTAAACATAGTTTACAAAAATATCATTGGAAACCATACAGAGTAATGAATATACATGCAAAAACATAAATACTTACAGACAGCTTATCACGTCTTCTAAATCATTATAAATGCTCTCTGAGTCAATTTCTTTATATTTCAGGGGGATACTAAAAAGGAATCAAGTTCATCATTTATAGAAACGCCGACTCAGGTGCTTCCCAAAGACTGTCTTTACAAGAAGGCTGAATAGTCGCACACTGAGTTAAGACCATTAGGGATCACTGTGTCAAACATGGTAATGAAGTGTGCCTCTCTTTGAAGCAGAATCCTATCAATATTCTCTCTGCTATAACATTTCTTCTGATACTGCCAGAGGGCAAAAAACCTTAGATCAGAGTCTCGATGTTTAGCTTGAATGAAATGGGAGACAATCGGTGCTTCTAAAACGGAATTGCGTATGCGTGATAAATGCTCACCGATCCGTGTTCTCAGGGATCGATTGGTTTTGCCTATGTACAAAAGTTAAATCTGATCAATTGATACTATATGCTGTATAACAATAGTTTAGAGAAAAGTCAGCATAGGCTCAGAGTCAATATAAAATAATCAACTAATTACAACACATTTACCCCTTTATTAAATGTAGTCATGGCAATAGTACGACTAACATGTGAAGAAAACCTAAACGAACCGGTTACTTCACCGGAAAACCAATACAAACCCAAGAAAATTCCCAGGTCCAAATGCGGGAAAAATAATAATACCACACGTTCTTAGCTCAAAGAAGCTCATGGGTAGCAAGCATTCAGTTCAATTAGTCCAAAATTCATAAATCCAGCGCTTGGAACTCAGCGCGAAGAAATAAATGACGGCGACCACTCCAAATTTCAAGGGATCCAACAAAAAATTCAACAGCGGAAAATAAACAAAATGACACTTCCGGATACGTGTTCGTTTCGCACACCGGCTTCATCAGTTGTAGTTGCATAAATTAGCTCCAATTGTTATTAAGGGTCAGAGATCTCTGAAAAAAAGCATATATATAAAACACCCAACGATCATATGTGCTCCTCTGATACAAGAACACACATGTACATAGTCCAATATCGCCAAATAATTTGTATACAGCATTACATATTCTGTACAACAACACTCACCCTTATGGACCAGCGGACCTAGTTCGTGTCTCGCCTCTTCAGATCTGAGGGCTGGTAAGAAACCATCCCACAGGAAAGGTTTAAATAACAGACAACAGGTTTACAGCTGAGACAAATTAATTAATGGGTCCCTTAAAGGAAGCTAGACAAATCAAATTCATTGTTTAATCCTACTGGGGATAACGTTTTGAATAAATAAATGTATCTAGATTCCTGTTGGTGTAATATTTTAACAACATCCTCTCGATGATAATGTCTAGGTTTATATTGTCAAATGGCAAAAATAAGATATCATCATCCGTATGTCCCTTGTCTAAATAGTGATTAGTGAGGGGTGCCTCTAGGACCCTGGAGCATATCCTTGCTCGGTGTTCACTGATTCGGATCCAAAGTGGGCGTGTCGTTGAACCAATGTACATTTTTAAAAACGGGCAAATTACCGCGTGAATAATATTTTTAGGAGAGCAGTTAGTAAAGCTCTGTAGTGTGTATCTGAAATTAGAGCTGGAAGCGCTTACTTCCTTGATAGGTAAACAAAAACGACAAAGTGCGCATGCTCCGCACTTGTAATGTCCCCGGATGTTTATTCCTTGATTCCTTTTTAGTATCCCCCTGAAATATAAAGAAATTGACTCAGAGAGCATTTATAATGATTTAGAAGACGTGATAAGCTGTCTGTAAGTATTTATGTTTTTGCATGTATATTCATTACTCTGTATGGTTTCCAATGATATTTTTGTAAACTATGTTTAACTAATTTAAATAGAACCAGCGTGGGAGTGCCTGTGAGCTTCACCTTCTTCAATATAAAAGGAAGAAGCACCTGAAAAGGAAAAGAAAAGAAATACAAGATTATTATTTGAGGACAATACTTACCTTTTTATGGACCTTAACAATTTCCAACTGAGGAAAGTTTTGAAACAGAATGAATACCGGAATTCTGTCTTGATTTGTGATTGTTGGTCCTGGAATATACTTGTGGTTTATATAACATGTGGAAAGGAACAAATTAATACAAATTTTGCTTTAATATCATTGGTTTTCTATTTTGTCTACTTTGCCATAGTGATTGCCCTTTGGTTGAATAGCTTCTTATTGCAATCCAAGTTTTACTTGCAAGTTGTATTTACCACCTGGAGGTTGGCAACCCCTAGGACCACTGTGGTACTGCATTGCAATGAGCCGTGTCTTGGAAGAGAACATTTGTAGGCAAACAAAACGGGACTATGTTGTTCTATGTCAATATTTCTGCATGAAATCTCTTTGGCACTTCAACAGTATGGCTTGGCTCTTTCCATGCCCGAGAGCAAAGATGCCAGCAGTAATGTGACTTGTTTTTGCCTCCTCCCTTCCCCCAATAGCCCTCTGGGAGCAAAATGATGGCACTAGAGATCATTGGATCGGATCAGACAAAAAGCCATGGCGCTTGGGAGAGACTACAGTGAGGAGGGAGAATCAGCAGGGAGCATCATTTCTCCCTCCTCCATCAGTAGTCTAGACATTGTTCCCTTGAGGGTTGCCAGCTCCAGGTTGGGAAATACCTGGAGATTTTGTAGGTGAAGCCTGAGGAGCACAGAGTTTGGGGAGGGGAGGGACTTCAGTGGGGTACAATGCCATAGAGTCCACCTTCCAAAATGGACATTTCCCCACTGGTTGCCAATGCTTAGCTGGTAACCACTTAGAAAAATGTAGCTCTATGTAGGATTGCACTGTAAAGCATATTTTTCAGCAGCCTCGAAGCCTTATTGTAGAACAAGCTAATGTCATATGATGTCAGGGGAGATCCACAAACTACCAGTTTCTTAACCCTATAAAATATAAGGGAATGTCTCTAAATTGTAGATTCTATCACGACAGTTTCCTTGAATTGTTTAAAAAAAAAACCCAGAGCATTCTTTAATGTCCAATGAATAACAATGTGTCACAGTGTGCTTTTGTGTGTTGGGTGGTTAAGCATCATGTGTAAAGCATGGTGTAGTGGTTAAGAGCAGTAGTTTGGAGTGGTGGAGTCTAGGGCTGTCAATTCGGTTCGGTCCGAACTGAAAATCAACCGAATTTCCCCTGATTCGGTGATTTTCTGTTCGGACGGATCCGAACTCAAAACTGGCGGGCAACCGGGGGGGCCGAATTCAGCGAGTTCGGGAGTTCGCGAATAAATTCGGCCAATTCGGCCCCCCTTCAGGGGAGCCCGCTGAAAGGCACGGGCTGCCCTTTAAACTCATCTGAGCCTCCCAGCTGGGAGGCTCAGATCAGTTTAAAGGGCCCCCGAGCGCCTTCAGGGAATCCCTCTGAAGGCGCGCTGGGGTCGAATTTTCCCCCGAACTCCGGATCCCCCCGAATTACCGGGGATCCGAAGCGGGGGAGTTCGGACTTCGGCACGTACCGAACCCACAAGGGTCAAATTCGGCCGAATCCGAACTGTACCGAATTTTTTTTTTTTTGACAGCCCTAGTGGAGTCTGATCTGGAGAACCGGGTTTGATTCCCCACTCCTCCACATGAGCGGTGGAGGCTAATCTGGTGAACTGGATTGCTTTCCCCACTCCTCCACATGAAGCCAGCTGGGTGACCTTGGGCTAATCACATTCACTCAGGCCCAACTACTTCACAAGGTGTCTGTTGTGGGGAGGGGAAGGGAAGGTGATTGTAAGCCGGTTTGGTTCTTCCTTAAGTGGTAGAGAAAATCAGGGTATAAAAACCAACTCTTCTTCTTCTCCTCTTTGAATGAAGGCATAAAAACAGCAGAATTACACAATATTACCTCATGAGGAAATGGAAATGACTGCTAATTTACAGCGTATAATGGAAAAGGAGACACAAGACCGTGTCTGGTTAACCAGGGTGAAATATAACACCATTAAGGTTGCCAACTCAAGGCTGGGAAATACCTGGAGATTTTGGGGTTGGAGCCTGAGGAAGGCAGGGTTTGGGGAGGGGAGGGACTTCAATGGGGTATAATGCCATAGAGTCCAATGGCCAGAGTGACCATTTTCTCTAGGGGAACTATCTTGGTCACCTGGAGATCAGTTGTAATAGCAGGAGATTTCCAGCCACCACCTGGAGGTTGGCTACCCTAGTTCTCCTTCATCCCTGCAGCCCCTGGCCTGCAGGTCATTTTTTCCCCACATGGCTGCTGTAACTTTTTTGATGTCTCAGTGGGTTAAGAGGAGGGTGGAAAAGAATCAAATCTGAGTGCCGTTGCATTCCTGCTTCATGGGCTCCAAGCCCATCTTTTCAGTGATTCACATATTGGTCTGCAATATATTTTGCTGGCCTCTGTCAGGTTCAGTGGATGGGGATTTTGCCATTATTTGTGACTGACTTATTTTTACAGCTGGTGAAAAGTGAGCTGTAAGAAACTGTCCTGCTTTGAGTTTCCCCATCAGAAATCTGCTACGGGGTGCTGGATGTACTACGCATGCTAGCTAGAGTTTCACTCTGGTCGGCCAAAGGGTTTTTGGGTGCCCTAAACCAGAGGTTCCCAAACTGTGCTCCATGGAGCACTTGGTACTCTGCAAAACATCTCCTACTGCTCCATGAAGAGATTGGAAAGAAAAAAGACTACTGTCATTCGGTTTAGTATATAGGTGCTAGATGAAAATTAGTGCTCCGTGACGAATTTCTCTCCTGAAAAGTGCTTTATTGACTCAAAAAGTTTGGGAACCTCTGCCTAGACAAACTGAATTTGTCTAGGCAGGAGGGGGAGAGAAACTATCATTTATCAATTATGCTGGCCAATGGCCTTAACAATAAATGTAATGTAAAAAAGTCACCTCACCCTCCCCTCACATTTTCCCCACATTTTCAGGATGCTGTTTTACCTCGAGTTTAAAGTCTGCTTCGTTCCCAAATCAAAGCTGGTCCTGTGCATATTTGTCACTTCGGATTTTTATCCCCTCGCCCATTCTTGCTTCTCCCTCCCGCATTACTGTTCCCCTCATCCAGCCCCTCCCCTCAAAGCCATTTTTGAGTGCACAAGCAAGAGAATAATGCTAGAATACCATGAGGCTGCTTATTTAGTCAGTTTCACAGGGAGTGTGGGTCAGTTTCAGATCAAACAGTTGATAGAAGGCTGAATTAATCACAAACAATCTATGCAGCTGCTTTTGGTCAGTTTCACAGCGAGTGTGGGTCAGTTTCAGTTCTCAACAGGATGGAACAGAGCTGAGCTGATTTGCTGCCCTCTCCTTATACGCGTCCTCTTATAGGCATGAAAGCCTTTTCTTTTCTTTTTTGCGAGTGCAAGACTACCGATGAAACAATGAGTGCCACAAATGACCGTGTGGGTGTTTTTATGTTCTCTTGATCCCTGCATTGAGTTAAGCAGAAACAAATTGGTCAGGGGAAAGGGGATCCAGACCCTTCTCTGTTTTAACTGTAAAATGGCCCCTTGGTTCAGATCAAATGAAAGAATCCTGCTGCAGGTCTGGAGGGGGCTGGTGACATTTTTTCACAGCCAATTACAAAGCAGCGTTTTTAGGGGGGAGGGACTCATGCATGGTTCAGAAGCTTCGCATTTTCACAGGACTCCCTTGGTGGTTGCCCAACCAAGCACTAACCAGGGCTAATCTTGCTTACCTTCTGAGATCTGACCAGATCAGTCTAGCTTAGTCCATCCAGGTTAGGGCATCTGTATCTATGGACATATACTCTGATGGATCTGGTGCTCTGGCTTAGAAAAGCCTATGCTGAAATGAATTTTATTAAGCTTTAAGGTGCCATTTCTGAATGATTTTACTCCACCTTTAGAATCAGGTGTACAGCATGGGCATACTCTTTAACCATTGTATCTGGATGTCCAGATTGGAGCAGTGGAACTTTAAAACAGCTTCAAGTGGGGGGAGGGGAATTTGCAGGTTAGATGTGTTTTGGGGGCACAGAGTTTGCATTTAAAGAACCCCATTCCAAAGTAGCTCGAGTGTTAGGATCAGCCTCCCCCCCCCTTTAGAAACTGACAGCTGAAACAACTTTTTAAACAGAAATATACAACATAACATCAAAATAGCACCATTCCGGCAGGGAACACAGACACCCTCTACTCTTTGACAAAACTTAATTAAGCCTCGTCAAACCCCTCTTAGATAGGTAGGCATGCCTTCCTCTTCCAAGTCATCAGCAGGCATCTTAACCCTTTGTCGCTTCAAGGGGTGACACAGACAAAGGGGTATTCTTCACGGAGATTTGCTGCTGTTTCGACGCTGATTTGCATCGGAGTCAAATTTTGGTTATTCACTGCAGATCCGTGTTCCCCCCCCCCCCCCGCCTGAGCAAAATAAGCCGGGTTAAAAGAGAGGCAATCCAAACCACTTTTGAGATGATCTTTCCTGTG
The DNA here is from genome assembly GCF_029931775.1 of Euleptes europaea. Taxonomy (NCBI): domain Eukaryota; kingdom Metazoa; phylum Chordata; class Lepidosauria; order Squamata; family Sphaerodactylidae; genus Euleptes; species Euleptes europaea. The sequence goes on from NC_079316.1 coordinate 111,385,184, forward strand.
GACGGGTGTTTTGTTGCACGGATGCCCATGAAAAAATGTTTGCTTCGCTCCCCGGGACGTCTCCTTTCTCCTCCCCCAAGAACGGTGATTGGCTGGGGGAGTTTTGCGCTCGGACAAGAATACCGCCCCTTTGGCTGCCTGCCTGCCTGCCTGCCTAGAATCCTGGCACTTCTCTCCCTCCGTCCCCGCACGGCTTCCCCGCCCCTCGCCCGGGATGGGCCTTGGAGCTGGGCCCACACCTCCAAGCCCAGGGGGACGTCGGACAGACGGCTCCAGGGGGAGACCGGCGGGGCCACACCATGTGCTCCTCGCGCGCTGGGGGTGGTGGTGGTGGCAGCTCAGTCTAGGGCAGCTGGACCCGTGGGGGGGGATGTTCAAGGGAAGGGCCTGTTGGCCCCTCTGCCCCAGAGGGGAGGGGGGATTTTTGAAAAATCTGATGGGAAAAATGTGCATCCTGAGAGCTGAAAACCCAAGGCGAAACTCCCTCCCATCACTCTTCTGAAAGGGGCGGCCAGCCTGCTCTTATCTCCCTCCTCTCTCTCGATGCACTGTGGCCAATTCATGGCCGGCACGCAATCCAAGGGCCTACTTTCCTCTCCCCCCCCCCCATGCACACTGGCTGGATCAGGGCTGGTGCGCAAGGTAGGAGCCCTCCTGTCTCTCACGATGCAATGTGGCTGGATCATGGCCAGCGCACAATCCAGGGGCCTTCTTTCCTCTCCCCCCCCCCCGCCATGCACACTGGCTGGATCAGGGCTGGTGTGCAAGCTAGGAGCCCTCCTGTCTCTCACGATGCAATGTGGCCGGATCATGGCCGGCGCGCAATCCAGGGGCCTTCTTTCCTCTCCCCCGTCATTCCCACTTGCAGCTATACACTTCTCTGGGCATATGGATTCCCTGCCCCCCCCCCAATCCTGTCTATCATTAAAGGGCAATGGGTTCCACACATATAGAAAAGAGAGGGAAGCTTTGAGGAAAGTGCTGCCTTCCCCCCCCCCCCCCACAATTTGGAATCTGACTGTTCCAAAAGCAGAACAGAGCGAGGGTGGAAGAAAAATGGAGGAGACCAGAGGGTCTGGTGCTTGTTTTTTGCGCTGGGGCTGGTGAACCGCACAAGGTAATCTGCTGGGCGGAGTTGGGGCGGAGCTGGGGGCAGGCATAAACAATGAGCCTGTTGGAAAGGGAGGCCTCCTGCAAAAGGGACAGACCAAACCGTTGTCAAATACAGCGTGCTTTGTTCCCATGAAAAACCAAAACTACAGATAATTGATGGGGATAAATCACGGCCATGAAAAAAACATTTAAATTGTGTGTTTTTTTAGTCCGTGGCAAAACAGAAGCAAAATCTACCGTGAAAAATGCCCCAAAGAGTCTTGCTCACTCTTAATAAGACGGCGAAAGGAAAGTACTTGTGGATATGTGCATGAATATGAGCGTGTGCGCGCATGTGAAGCTCGAACACTTTCTGCAAGTACATAGTTTATACAATACAACCTGCTTAATATTTCCAGGAAGAAGTCAATACGGGGGAGGGGGAGGGGGAGCGAAACTATCGTTTATCAAAGCACTAATATGTTGTATTTAGGGAATAACGAAATGGTGTAAAAAGCCACCAAACATCACCACCTGCTGGAGATGGCTTGCTACAGTGTCAGGAACTCCTCTCCCCATTTTCTTGCTTACTTGAAACCTGCTGGGTCAAGTACAGAAACACAATTCTTCCTATTAAAGAATGAGGAGCTGAAGAGAACGGGATGAAGGAAATTAACATCTTCTCAACTCGATACCATCTAGATCTCGAAAAGCCTGACTTTTGAAAAAGTCTTATATTATAAAGGCACTTTGTAATGTACATTATGTTCATTATAAATGTGATGTACATTATAAAGGGACTTTATGCATTACAATGGTGTGAGAATCAGTGTGGTGTAGCGGTTAAGAGCAGCAGACTCTAATCTAGAGAACCAGATCCAATTCCCCACTCCTCCACCTGAGCAGTGGATTCTAACCTGGAGAACCGGGTTCGATTCCCCACTCCTCCACATGAGTAGCAGACTCTAATTTGGAGAACTGGTTTTGATTCCCCAATGCAATGCATTTCCTGTCTACTTATGTGCCCAAATGGCTCCTTGGATCAAAGATGAACCCTCAGACTTGCTGGCTGGATTTAGAAAATGCTTTCTCTCTGACAGAGACACAGATTCCTGCACAAAAACAGATCTAGGTGCGCTACTAAAAACTGCTCTCAGTTTGGAACGAAACAAGGCCCCAGTTTGCAATAATGAGATTATATTTGATATTAATTTGCAGCTATTGGAGAGGAGTTAAGAATACCTATTTTAATACAGTATTTAGCATGGCAGGGAGGGTCCAATCTGTTCCTCTTCAGTCCGTTTCTTTCGCGTGCCATTTTGCCGTTCAGAAATGAGCAGCTCTAACAATTACACTCACTGAGCAAATCACACACCTGATTTACAACTTAAACTGTTAATCTGCTATGTTTGATTGCGCAGTCTAGCTGCCAATTACTGGACTGTAAATTCACTGGATTCTTGTGTGTGTGCGTGTGTGTGTGTGTGTGTGTGTGTGTGTGTGTGTGTTAATGGTGCACTGGCACCGGAAAAGAGAAAACTCAGCTCCTAACAAATCATGCAGACAGATCCGGGGAGACAAATGCTGAGCTGAGGCGGCCAAACCCTACGGCTCCTTTTGGATCAGCAGCCCTTGATACTGTTGGTGGACATGGTGTTGTCGACATGATGCTTGGCCAGCGGTGGGAGCAGGGGTGTTGCCCGATATTCCTGTGAAAGGGTTTAATCATTCTCACCTCCTCTAGTCTCTTTGAATGGGAAAGACAACCGGCCATCTGTTTCAAGGAGATTGTGGTCTTTTATGCACGAGGAATTTTGACTTACTTTCTCCTCCAGTCTGACTCGGTTTGTCACTGGGGTTATGCATGAATTTTCCCTCCCTTAGAGTTGACCTTGTGCCCATCCTATGTAATGTCCGGGTCTTCCTGATCCTGTTGTAAAGTGATTCTTCCATCTCCCCTAAGATCAGCCTGGGTAAAATCGTCCCCATTTCCATGCATAAGTCAAAGTGCAAGAGAGGGGAGTTGTGGTGGTAGTGACTTTTTCTCACTGTAAGCACTATAGCCAATTACAAAGCAGTGTTTTCAAGGGGCAGGGATTCAAATGCTTCTGTATTCCAGAAACCCCAGGACTTTCTCCATGCCAAACAACAACAATCATAGCATTTTAGGATTCATAACAGAAAAGTGTGGGTCAAGAGAGACTTGAACCCCAGGTAAAACTCCCCTGCATAAAAGAACATAGTTATTTCCTGCAGCGCTCTGGTATAGCGGGGCCTCCTTGCTTGGCATGTCAGTCAGAAAAATCCAAGTTTTACCCAGAACTGACATCACGTTGAGGCTGATGGTGCCCCCCATGCCCCTCCCCTAGGGCTGCCAGTTCCCCCCAGCCACCAACTGGGGGAAATGGCTGCCCCATTGAAGTCCCCCCTCTCCCCAAACCCCACCCTCCTCAGGCTCCACCCCCAACATCTCCAGGTATTTCCCAACCCAGAGCTGGCAACCTTAGTTACTTTGGCACTCCATTCACATGTTATAGGTAGAGCTGCCACCCTCCAGATGGTGCCTTGCTTTCAACCAAGTGCCAAACACAATGATGATGCTATGTGGACTCTATGGCATTATACTCTGCTGAAGTCCCTCCCCAAATCCCTCTCCTCCCCAGAATCCACCCCCAAAATATCCATGTATTTCCCAGCCTCGAGCTGACAACCCTGGTTGTGGGCCAGCCTTCTCTAATGGCCAATATTGCCCCTTTCTATTGTATTTTGGAAACCAAGATCTTCCATTAATTGTTATTTTTTTTCTTCACTGCATATTTAGGTTGATGGTTATTAGAGGCTGTTTATGCATGGGTACTTTCACTCACATTCGCCCCAGTCTATCTCAGTTGTTCACTGGAGTTATATATGAGTTTTCCATCCATTAGAGATTACCTCACTGCCAGCCCTCAGAAATCCCAGAACTTCCCATTCCTCTGTTAACCCAATTCTTCCCTCTCTCCTGAGCTCAGCCCAGGTGAAATTCCCATGCATAAGGCAAAGCGCGGGACACACAAGCTTGGTTTCTCTCACAGCCAATTACAAAACAGCGTGTAAAGAGGCAGGGATTCAAATGCTTCCTGCATCCTGGGAGTTCTTTCTGAGCAGAAGAAAGGCTTTTTAAAACCTTAAACGGATTTCCCCCCTTTCAGATTGCTCCATTTTTTTGTTTGTTTTTTGTTCTTAAAATGCTTTTTTATGCAGCAATTGGGTTTTTTGGGGGGGATTTTCTCTCAGAGTAAGCTCTACAAAGTAAGCCAATTACAAAGCAGCATTTCAAGGGGTGGGGACTTGATTTGGGCTTGGAGATTGCTGGTGCAGAGATCCCCAACAGGAAAGGTAACACATCAGTTCTTTCAGCTAAATGACTTCCACAGGCAACTTTAAAAATGCCTTCTTTCTTTTTGTAGCTGCTTCATTGTGTCAGCCTTCCTCAAGTCAAAGGAGCATGTGTGAACGCTTTCGCTGCAAGGAAAGCTCCTTTCAGTGAAAGCATTCACACATGATCCTTTGACTTGAGGAAGTAATTTAGCTGTGGAAGTCATTTAGCTGAAGAAGCCACAACGTGGTGAAAATGCTGACACATTCCGGAAGGCGCGTTTCTTCCCTCCCCCTGCTTGGGAGTTGGGCTGCTATTTTGTCAGCAAAAGAACTGATGAGTTACCTTTGCAACCTTGATAAAATGCTAGTTGTTCAAGTTTACAGAAACAGAGGATCTGTATGGACTTACCTCTTGGAGGCTGGCAACCCGATTGGTATGGTAACCCATCCAAGGCTGACCCAGGGTTTTTTGGCACCCTGCGCAAACTATGACCTTGGCACAACTTTAGTTCAGTATTCCCTTTTCTACAGTGGCTAGCCAGATGTTTTTTGAGATACCAGCTAAAATCTCACAATGTGATTTTATCACACAAAACTGCTAAAATCACACAAAGCTGCACCACGAGGGAGTTGGACTGCTATTTTGTCAGCAAAAGAACTGATGTGTTACCTTTGCAACCTTGATAAAATGCTAGTTGTTCAAGTTTTGGAAACAGAGGATCTGTATGGACTTATTTCTTTTGTTTTGTATTGTTGTAAGAGTAGGTTTTCTTATGTGTATAGGTTGTATGTTGTGTTTGCACATTGTAATTGAAGATGTGCAATACATGTTGAGAGGTTTAGTCTACTGCTGTTTTATTTTTGTTGCATAGCCTACATACAGCACTGGTGAATTATTCTTTTGAGCCTCCAAGAGGTGGCTGGAGATCTCCTGGAATTACAACTAATCTCCAGACTACATAAATCACTTATTTATTTATTATATATGTATTTAAAACACTTATTCCACTTCTCCTGGAGAAAATGGCTGCTTTGGAAGGTGGACTGCAGGGCACTATACCCTGCTGAGGTACCTCCCCTTTCACTTGGGCTCCACCCTCAAACCTTCAGGTGTTTCTGAACCCAGAGTTGGCAACCCTACCATACCAAATAAATTTGAACTTGTGGGTCACCATACCAAAAAGGTTGGGAGCCGCAGCCCTAGAGCAAATGGCTGCTCTGGAGGATGGAGTGTATGGCATTATACCCAGCTGAGCTCCCTCCCCTCCTCAAAACCTGCCCTCCCCAGGCTCAATCCCCAGATATCCAGGAATTTCCCAACCCGGAGCTGGAAACCCTTGCCCTTATGGCTCAGGGGGTATTACATCTGCGGAAAAAAACTACTTGGAATACACAGGTCTTTTATGCATGGCTGTTTCTCTCGCGGTCACCCCTCGGACGACTTCAGTTCTTTCTGTTGAGTTTGCATGCCGTTTCTGACCGTCAGAGGTCGCCTCGCTCTCCCCCTGCCTTTCCCCGCATTTTGCCTGCATATTAGAGACCTGTTTTATCTCGAATTTGAAAACACAGGCAAAATGCGGGGAAAGGCAGGGGGAGAGCGAGGCGACCTCTGAATCAGAAACGGCATGCAAAATCAACACAAAAGCACAAAGTCATCCAAGGGGTGACGGCGAGGGAAACAGCCATGCAGAAACGACCATACTCATCATCTGCATCAAGTTTTACATTTCAGCACGGTGAGGCAAATGTTACAGTTCTTCTTCTGAAACAGCAACAGTTCTTGGAGTGGCCGAATAGCAGGTCACAGTTGTGGTTTTTTGATATGTGCAGGTGACAAATTTTGTTGTGGCTGTGACATCAATGAGTTGGGTTGCAAATGTCAATAGACAGACGTTTCATCTGCTATCCATGGGAGAACAACCTTCCCACATTCCAACTGAATCATTTGATGCTAAGTGTTCAATGAGATGTCGAAGGTAGAATTACAGCTGTTGCATTATTTGACTAGGGTCTGTTTTGTGGTTTTGGATGAAGAGAGAGAGATACCGCAATCCAGCAATGTTGTGTTTAGAGCTCAATCAAGTAAATTTCCAAATGACATGCCTTCCTTTAAGTAAAAAACAATGAGTTTATTCAGCAAACAAGTGTGTTGTTAAAAGACCCACTTAAATCCAATGGACTTCTCACATTGAAATACGCAATAGATACATTCATTTCATTTCTTTCTTTCTTTGTTTCCTCCTTGTTTCCACATAAGTGCTTGAAGCAGTTTATTATAAAGAACCAGTGTGGTGTAGTGTCTAAAGCAGGGGTCCCCAACCTTTTTGAGCCTGTGGGCACATTTGGAATTCAGACACGGCATGGTGGGCGCAGCAACAAAATGGCTGCCACAAAATGGCTGCCAGAGGAGGTGGGGCCAGCCACAAAATCATCGCCACAGCTTAGCTTCAGTAACACAGTATAGATCCTCGTGCTGTGGTGGCAGCTGCTGCCAAAGCAACATTTTAAAAAATCTGCACAGCCAATCAAATCTCCAGTAATCATTTTGCCCTTGCTGGGCAAAAGCCGTACCTGGCTTCACCCAGTTCCTAAAAACAGTTGGTGGGCATTGGAAAAGGTTTTGGTAGGTGTCATGGTGCCCACAGGCATCACCTTGGGGTCCCCTGTTGATGTTGCTCATCAACAGAACAATTTTCCATTCCTTTTGTTGTGTAGGATAGAGTGAGCCATATTGAGCAGTATCCTAACACCATGTGTGTGGAAGTCGCTGTCTTCCCACATTCCTCTGCCTTGGTGCAACTCCTTCTGACCCCTGGAAAGGTCAGTCCCAAGGTCAAGGGACCCATCTTCAGCATTGCCACTCACTGGATGGCAGCCAGTGGGAGACAGGGAGCAGGGACATGGGGAGGGGGGTGGTTGCTGTTGATAAAACCATAGAGTTTCCAGCAATTCGTAGAGAGGCGGGATGTCACTTCCCTCCCACACAGTAATAGCCTTTAACATATTTGAAAGGCCACACCTTTTCCACAATTAAGAAAAAATCCTGTATATGTTTCCTTTTTCAGAAGAATATGGATAATACCTGGGCCTTCTCTCCAAAGCTTAGGCACAGTTCAATGCAGATTTCCCTTGCCTATTCTTCAGGGGACTTTTCATTACAATAATCCTCATTACTGTCAGTTTTGAAGCTCAGGAGCATGGCTAAAACCACAGTACCTTTTGGCGGTTGTAAACACTCCTGCGAGCTTGCTCATGCTTATTAATAAGGCAGGTTTTGAGGAGGGGTGGGGGAAAGCCATCCAGAAAATGATTGAGGGGAAGAAAAGTTTTTCCATACCTTTTAAAAATAATATGTAAATTAGAGTTTCTCAGAATTACAGGAACAGAAAAACAGCACTTTTAAAATATTTCCCCTGGATCCTAGTCTACAGAAGTTTCTAAAAAGCCAGGACTTAAATAATAATAATAATAATTCCTTGCTAATTTATTTCATTTATTTATTTAATTCGTATATTTAATTCCTTTCCCCCAAAAGTGATTTACAGCATTCTCCTCTCCTCTATTTTATCCTCACAACAACCCTGTCAAATGGGTTGGGCTAATTTCTGACCCCATTGCCAGAATTTGCTGTGTAAAGGTCTTGTTTTTTTTAAAAAAAACATTTTTTTAGCCGAATTTATCTCTCAGCCTGCTTTGTTCTGGTCCCAATTTTAAATCAAGCACAAGAATGTTGGAATAGGCAATGCTTGGTATACAAAGAAGAAGAGCAGAAGACCCCGGTAGCAAGAGGATAGTTAGATAGGACAGCAAGGTCAGCACCTTCTCTTCTGCTAAGTGTCTTTCCTTGTCTGTCTCCAGATTGCTATTCTTCTTGGACGTTCCACAGAGTCTCTCTCTCTCTCTCAGCTAGTTATGTAGTTAGGAGACTATGGCCTTTTATGCATAGGTTGTTCCTGTTGCAGTCACCCCCGACTACTTCGGGGATTTGTTTTCATTATGGAGAGCCTCACTCTTCCTTCCCGTTTCCCCCACATTTTCAGGATGCTGTTTTAGCCCGAGTTTTAAAGTCTGCCTCAATCCCAAATCAAAAGCCTGGGCGTTCCTTGAGTTTTTTCTCCCCACACTCATTCTCCCTCCCACGTGTCTGTCCCCCTCATACAAACCCTCCCCTAGCGAGAGAAACCATGAGGCTGCTTATTTGGTCAGTTTCACAGCATGTGTGGGTCAGTTTCAGTTCTTGGCAGGAAAAACAATTAAAGGGCATTCAGCACCCGAGCAGAACATAAGAGGAGCCTCTGGGCTCAGGAAGAAAGGAGGAAACGTTGCTTGGCGCTGAACTCCATCACAAAGGCAGCAGTCTACAAGACCCTTCTACATCCTGTGGGAACGGGCCAATGGAAGCACTCAGTGTAGGAGCCAAAGGGTTATTATGCCTATCCTCGCTGGTTTGGCAATTTTTTCATCTGAACTGAAATATTCTTAGTTAGGGAGAGGCGGGAGAGAAGCAAACCTCTCTGCATAAATAGTGTAAATTACCATGCAAGTGTGTCTATGTTCTTATGACCCCTGCATTAAGATAGTCCGAAACAAATTGGTGGTTTGGGGGGTTGTCTGGACCCTTCTCTGCTTTGGCTATAAAATGACCACTTGGTTCGGATCAAATGAAATAATCCCATAGCAGGGCTGGGGGGGGGGGGGGACTGGTGACGTATTTCAAAACAATACACCACAGCCAATTACAAAACAGTGTTTTCAGGGGGGAGGGACTCACACATGGCTCAGAAGCTCCACATTTTCTCTGGGAATGCAAAATTGATCACAAGGTACCCCTTGGAGGTCGGGAAATTCTTAGGCATTCAAGAATGGAGATTGAGGAGGGAAATGAACTCAGCAGCAATGTGATGCTATACAGTTTACCCTCTGCCTTTTTTTTTATGGAAACTGAGCTGTGTGGTCTGGAGATACAATGTGATTCCGGGGGATCCCCAGGTTCCACCTTGCCTGGCATCCCTAGCTTAACCTCATTTCCTATATGAAATCAGAGGTGACACCCTCGTGTTGGAGTGACACCCTAAGATTCACCCCAAACTCTATGAAACCATAAAGGTTTGAGTGAATCCTAGAGTATCATACTGATGAGATGACATCACTTCTGGTTTCACACTTCAAGTGACATTGTAATGCTGAACCAAGGGTTGCCAACCTCCAGATGGGGCCTGCATCAGAATTACCACTGATCTCCAGACAACAAAGATCAGATTCCCTAGAGAAAACGGCTAATTTGGAGGGCAGACTCTATGGCATTATGCCCTGCTGAGCTCCCTCCCATCCACATCCTCTACAGGTTTGCCCCCAAACCCTAGCCATACCCCCCATTTTCCCCCAGCAGTGAGAAAAAAGGGGTCCACACGAGGTCTCCCACTATAGCGGAAGATGAGCAGCACATGGAGTAGCACATGAGGGGAGGGAGATTAGCCATAAGACCTTGAATACCTTGGTAAGGGTAGTCCCCTGAGCAAGCACCGGGTGATTACTGACCCATGGGGTGACATCACATCCCAACGTTGACTAGGCAGACTTTGTTTACTGGGTGGTTTGCCATTGCCTTTTCCAGTCATCTATCCTTTACCTCCAGCAAGCCGGGTTCCCCTTTTTACCCACCTTGGAAGGATGGAAGGCTGAGTTGGCCTTGAGCCAGCTACCGGAAACCAACTTCCATGAGGATTGAACTAAGGTCATGAGCAGAGCTTCGCCTGTAGTACTGCAGCTTACCATTCTGTGCCATGGGGCTTGCATTACTTCTTTTGTATTATTATTACTTATTATATATTATTTATATTAGCTCTGCTCAAATGCTCATTGCTGAAGAGATGAATGTGACAAGGATTCCTCGAGCTTAGGGCGGTTTAGCTTGGAAAGAAGATAATTAAGGGGAGATATGATAGAGGTTTATAAAATTATGAATGGTATGGAGACAGTGGACAGGGAGAAGCTTTCTCCCTCTCTCATAATACTAGAACATGGGGTCATCTGCTGAAGCTGGAGGGTGAGAGATTCAAAACAGATAAAAGGAAGGATTTCTTCACACACCGCATAGTGAAATTGTGGAATTCCCTGCCCCAAGATGTGGTGATGGCTGCCAACTTGGAAGGCTTGAAGAGGGGAGTGGACATGTTCATGGAGGAGAGGACTATCCATGGCTACTAGTCAAAATGGATACTAGTCATGATGCATACCTACTCTCTTCAGTATCAGAGAAGCATGCCCATTATATTAGGTATTGTGGAGCACAGGCCGGATAATGCTGCTGCAGTTGTCTTGTTTGGGGGCTTCCTAGAGGCACCTGGTTGGCCACTGTGTGAACAGACTGCTGGAGTGGATGGGCCTTGGTCTGATCCAGCAGGGCTTTTCTTATGTTCATATGTTCTCACCAAAAAGCAGACAGTGAAAAGAGAAACACATTGGGTGATGACTGATGGGCAGACAGATATCCTGACACATTGACCAGATGGATAAACCCCACAATGTAATGATCTCCTCAAAGGAAAATCCGTTTCCCTCTAGTTCACTGCAAAGCAGTTGAGCTGGAGAATTTGTTTCAGTAATAGGAAGGGATTACACGTGCAGATGAATTTACAATATGGGCAAATCCCAGGAATCATCCACGCTGCTCTACGGAAAACCGCGTGCTTTGGGAGAAACTCTTCCAGAAAGTTGAGCTAAGTTAAGTCATGAGAGTTCAGTTCCCCTCCACCACTTGACTCTCTCTTCAGAATTAGGAACTGAACTCACCATTCTGAATCATGTAGAGCAGGATGGATCTTTCTTTTTAAAAAATCCTCCACAAGTATGCTCATAATAGGGGATTTGCTGCCTTTTACATGAATATAAGAGATTGGCAGAGGTCAACTGAGCTCGAAGATTCCTGCTGAGCTGCCGCTATGAAGACAGGCAGCCCGCAGAATGACGGAGGTGTGTATGCTCTATGGCTATTCAGAGAAGACCGGGGGGGAAAGAGAAAGAGGAAAAAGAGACAAACCTGCTTATTGATTCTCCTTACATCCTCCTTAATAGAGCAGTCTTTTCCAGACAGATGAAGTGGGTTGTTTATTTTTTCCCTCTTTTACTCTGGTTCGTGGGAAGCCCTTTATTTCGGATATTTCCAACTGCGTGTGTAATTAATTGTAGGTGTATTAACAACCCAGGACAACTGGCTTTCCATTCAAATTAAAGAAAACGAGGGTATTCTAAACTATATGACAATTTAATAGGTTTTTGAACCAGTAGTCAAAAGTGCATTTATTGAAAAGGGGAAATCAGAAGGAGGATGATATATAAACATGAGTGCAAGTGTGTAATTTGCACCAGGTTTTTGTTAAGGACTTGTCTTGTAGAATATGTTATCTTTGGCCCATTTTGCTCATTATTATTATTATTTGCCATACAGAGATCTCTGAATAGGAAAAGGAAACATGTATATTGTTGCTTGTGAATTGAGGCACAGGGGTCTTCTTTCTTGAGAGCACACAAGTTGTATTTGGTGCACAACTCAAAATCCCTGCAGATGTTTTTAAGGAGTTGCAAAAGAGGGAGATTGCAGGCTTATGCTTCCCCTTCTCATGTTCATGTTCGCCGGTGGTGAAGAGGGACCTGGCGGCAACCTTATGTGGAGGGGATGTGGTGCGGCCTTGCATGTACCATGGTATCACTTCAGGGAGAAACCTGGAAGTGACATCAGGTAGCTCCAGAAATTGCCAGAACTCTATGGTAAAACCATAGACTTTCCAGCAATCCCTTGAGCTACCCAACATCAATTCCAGGTTTTCCAAGGAAGTAACTTCGCTGTACACACAACAGCAACCTTTTCCCCCTCCTGCAGCTGCTCAGAGAGGTGGTGAGTAGGGCTATGCATTTATTTATTTTTTTCTGGTAAATTTCTGGTTCAGCTTAAATGGACCCTATTTTTCCCCAGGAAAACCAAAATAAGCCAAATACCTATATCGGTAAATGGGTATTTGGGTCCATTATAGTCAATGGATTTTTTTTTCAAAGCTCCTGTGTGGGCATTTTTTGAGGTAGAGATACCAAATTTTAAGAGTAGCTGCAAGGGACTCTCCTTGCATGAACCCCGAAGCATGGTAAAGTTTGGGACAGGGGGTCCAATTTTATGGGGCCCCAAAGGGGTTGCCCCCTTCTCCATAGGAAAACATTGTGAAGATGGTGTGAACGAAAGGGTAGGAAGATGGCGCTGGCAACTGAGCACAGGTGGTGGGAAGGCTTGCAAATGAGAGATGGCTGCACAGGATGATGGGGGCATGCAGGTGGAAAGGTGGAAAGGAAGGCAACAGGAAGGCCATGGGGGTGGGAAGACGGGGGCCCCGGGCATTGACCAACCGAGGCCCTCCAAAACCTGGAACCAGCCCTGCAGCTAAGACTAATAGCTGCTCCTGCTATGGATGTTTGTAGGGTTGCCAGGTCAGGGTTGGTAAATACCTGGAGATTTGGGGGTGGAGCCTGAGGAGGGCAGGGTTTGGGGAGGGGAGGGATTTCAATGCCATAGAGTCCAATTGGCAGAGTAGCCATTTTCTCCAGGGGTACTGATCTCTTACAGCTGGAGATCAGTTGTAATAGCAAAAGATCTCCATCCACCACCTGGAGATTGGCAACCCTATGCCCACAATTGGAAAGATTCTTCACCAGCTTGGACACCGTCATTACCATAAGCTTTCTGTTCCTTCAAGACAAAAGACAAAATTCTCGAGTAACCTAGCCATTGAGTGCAATATCACATTTCAAACCTAAGCGTCATCTGCATTGGAGTGGCCAATGCTGTACAGATCTCCCTTGTCGAAGCCATGGCTAGATTTATTTATGCATACATAGGGTTGTCAACTCTGAGTTGGGAAATACCTGGACATTCTGAGGGTATAATCTGAGGAGGGTGGGGTTTAGGGAGGGGAGGGACTTCAATGCCGTAGAGTCCAATTGCCAACACAGCCATTTTCTCCAGGGGAACTGATCTCTGTCGCCTGGAGATTAGTTATAACAGCAGGAGATCTCCAGCCACCCCCTGGAGGTTGGTAATCCTAGATGTTTGTCATGTGAGTTTTCATGTTAGCCTCACCACACGTAAATGTTCTTTAAATATTTTTTCACCCAGAGAGTGTGTGTGTGAGAGAGAGCTTGTTAAGTTTGATTCCCCAATGCCAAAAAGTGGGGGTTACTTAAATTCCATGAGTGCTGCCGCCAGATTTACGACCTTGCACAACAGACAAATAAACATCACCTTGATGTCTAACTGAGCAGAGAGAATGATGCACAGCAAACAATTTATCTGATTAATTTTGTCCCTTTTGTTTGTTTGTTCCTGAATAATCTGCAAACAGACATCCGTTTTTAGGAGCTTAATTATTCTGTGATGAATGAAAGGCAAACACATACTCAGAAGCTGAAGGGCTGCTCATGAATTATTTCTCCGGGCTACTGCATCGAGGAATATTCCCATGATCATGTGCAAATGACACCAGAAGTAGGGGACCTAAGCCAAAATTATTTGCTTTTGTCAGGGCTGAAAATTGGCCCGTGTTTCTGGCATTCATTCAGCAGCCTACTCAAAATTTTTGTCCGTGTTCAGCTGTGTTTTGAATTGTGCAGCTGAAACCATCTTTACATAATTGACAGCCAGTGTGATACAGTGGCAAGACTCGGGTTCAAATCCCTATTCAGCCACAAAGTACGCTTTGCGACTTTGGCCTGCTTGCTGACTTTCATGCTAATTTTCCTCCTAAGTAGGTTTGCCAGCTCCAGCTGGGGAATACCTGAAGATTTTGGCAGTGGAGCCTGAAGGGTTTGGAGTGAGGAGGGACTTCAATGCCATAGAGTCCAATGGCCAAAATGGCCATTTTATCCAGGGGAACTGATCTCTGTCACCTGGAGACCAGTTGCAATAGTGGGAGATCCCCAGCCACCACCTGGAGGTTGGCGACCCTAATCCCAAGATTCTAGTCAGGGTAAAAAACTGGAACCATACTGTCGTAGCCCAGACCTTACCAGGCAAGGAATCATCAGAGGAAGAACCATTAGGGCTATGCAAACAAAACAAAACCCCCCCGGAAAATTTCTGGTTCAGGTTTATTGGGCCCAAATTTTTTTGGTAAACTGAAAATAAGCCGAATACCCATACTAGTAAATATGGGAATTTGGCTTATTTCCAGGTTTACCGGAAAAATTCAGGCCCATTTATGGGTTGTTGTTTTTTAAGCTCCTAGGAGGCATTTTTTGAGGTAGAGCTCCCAAATTCACAGTGTAGCTTGAAGGGACTCTCCTTGCACAACCCCCACAGTTTGGTGAAGATTGGGTAAGGGGGTCCAAATTTATGGGGTCTGGAAGGGGTTGCCCCCCTCCATAGAAATATATTGTGAAGTTCGCAATATTTCTCTATGGAGGGGGGTGACCTCTTCCAGACCCCGTTACTACCTTGCTGGATCAGAGGAATGCAGTAGACATAGTTTATCTCAATTCCAGTAAGTCTTTTGATAAGGTTTTCCATAATATTCTTGTTGAAAAATTAGGAAAATGTGATTTAGATCCTGTTACTGTTAGGTGGATCTGTAATTGGTTGACAGATCACACCCAAAGAGTGCTTGTTAATGGTTCCTCATCCACTTGGAGAGAAGTGACTAGTGAAGTGCCTCAGGGATCTGTTCTGGGCCCTGTGTTGTTCCACATGATTTGGATGAAGGAATAGAGGGGGTGATTATTAAATTTGCAGATGATACTAAATTGGGGGGGGGGGGTAGCCAATATGGTGGAAGACAGAGCCAGGATACAGGATGATCTTGACAAGCTGGAGAATTGGGCTAAAACCAATAAAATGCTTTTCAACAGAGATAAATGTAAAGTTCTGCATTTATGTAGGAAAAATGCATAACTATAGGATGGGGGAGACTTGTCTTAGCAGTAGTGTGTGCGAAAAGGATCTTGGGGTCTTAGTAGACCAAACACTGAATATGAGTCAGTAGTGTGATGGATGTAGACAAGCTGGAACGTGTCCAGAGGTGGGCAACAAAGATGGTGACAGGTCTGGAGGCCAAGTCCTATGAGGAAAGGTTGAAGGAGCTGGGTATGTTTAGCCTGAAGAGGAGAAGACTGAGAGGGGATATGATAACCATCTTCAAGTACTTGAAGGGCTTTCATATAGAGGATGGTGCTGAGTTGTTTTCTGTTGCCCCAGAAGGTCAGACCAGAACCAACCAGCTGGTGATGGGGGATAGGGTTGCCAGATCCAGGTTGGGAAATTCCTGGAGATTGATTTTGCCTGGGTCACCTGATATATGCCACTGGAGGGGGCTTCATTGTGGTGGGACTGGGGGGAGTAATGGGTGCATTTTTTGGAGGACTGTGCTAGAGCGTCCCCGTCCCTTATGGGGTAAACCTAGAAGTGACGTTCACTGCCCCCCTTCCACTGGCCTGTTTCCACCCTTCAGTCAGCTGAGGGGTGGCGGGAAGCCCCCTTAATTGGTGGGCAATTTCCGATTACCTGGTATCTGGTGACCCTATTAATGACACGGAATCTCTCTCCAGCCTTTGGAATATGCTATCCAGCAGTTTGCATTGGGATATAGAGAGGCAGAGAGCTTTTAGCTGCAGATAGCTGAAAAGTGGAATGCAGCCTTTGGGGAACAGAATGATTGTTCTTTGAAAATCTAATGCAGGATTAGTGATCGTACTACCTGCTGTAAGGGATCTGTTTGTATTCACAGTACTCTGCTTGTATATTTGTAAATAAACAGATATTAGTTTTTTAAAAGACCATATGCATATTGTGCTTTCCTCTAAAGCAAACTAAATATTCTAGTATTACGCCTGGATTTCTCCATGCTTAGAGATGAGGGGAGTCTGCAACCCTAGTTTTTCTACTTGATATCCTATAACGATATCACAGATTTTATCTCAGGTGTGTCTTTAATATCATTCTACCCCAGGCATAGGTAGAGACTCTATCCAGCATGCAGCTTGGAGAGGGAGCATTCCTCCTAGCCCCACTGCCTGCTTGCTCCGACTCCATGGACAGCACAGACAGTGGGGCTAGGACCACCCCCCTTGCCAATTTTTTTGGGCATTTTTCGGGTTCAGATTTATTAAACCCGAAAATTTTCAAACAGTCTGGGTTTTCCCGATTTTTTGGGGAAATTTTCAGGTTTAACCCGAACCACAAAATAATGGGGTTGGGGAGCGGAATCAGTGTGCACCCCTTGGCATAACTGCTGATGGAAAGTCCCATCAAGTCATAGCCAACTTATGACAACCTCATAGGGTTTTCAAGGCAAGAGATTCCTGCTTCTATGTAGCAACTCTGGACTTCTTTGGTGGTCTCTCATCCAAGTACTAACCAGGGCTTAGTTTCTAGAATACACCAAGATCAGGCTAGCCTGGGGCAGGGCAGGGCATAAATAGTAACATAAATTAAATGGAATATAAACTTTCCTTCTGAGTATAACACTTCCCAGCTTAAAAAGTTAAATGCTATAATACAATAGCTGAAAAAAATCTATTGCGAACTCAATAAATGTACTTAATGTGTGGGGATTGCAGGACCCCCATGGACAAAGCCATGTAAAATAAGGGCTGCAGAGAAGGAGAAGGAGACGGAGAAGGAGAAGGAGAATTGGTTTTTATACCCCACTTTTCTCTACCGTTAAGGAGTCTGAAACCAGCTTACAATCGCCCTCTCTTCCTCTCCCCACAACAGATACCTTGTGAGGTAGGTGGGGCTGAGAGAGGTTGGAGAGAACTGTGACTAGCCCAAGGTCACAAAGCAGGTTACATGTGGAGGAGTGGGGAATCAAACTTGGTTCACCAGATTAGAGTCGGGATTTCACACAAGACGATGTGGAAAGAGCAGTCAGATCCAAGCCACCATAATCCCAATCTTTTAAAAACCGTGCACCATCTCTGGTTTTAATGTTCTGTGAATTGGTTGTATTAATGAGATGTATATGTGATCGGAATTTTCCTGTTGTTACCCTCCTTGAGCCCGGCCTTGGCTGGGGAGGGCGGGTTAGAAATCTATAATAATAATAATAATGATGATGATGATGATGATGATGATGATGAACTGAATGTGTTAGGAGAATTAAAATGGAAGGTTTTTGATCACAGGGATGCTCGCACATGATTCCTTGGAGAAAAGTCTGCTCAGATCATGAGGCACTCAATTCAGCAAGTCGACTTTTAATAAACAGACCCAGTATCGACAGGGCAACGGGGCTGTATGTTGCTTCCCTAATATCATTCACCAGCCTCCCAATAAATTAAATTAATGATGTTTGGCTGACATAAGCCTTCCAGCCATGAAACTCAAGTTCCGCCCTTAATAGGTAGATGAGGGACTTGCGAGCAGCATGGAACTCATCTGTAGTTTTGACCTCGTGCCGAAACAGAGCCCTTTCTTAAGAGAAAGAGGGAAAGCTTCGCATATCTGGGACCCTAATTTAACTGAATGTGGAGATGTGATTGAGGTTGTGTCTGTCGGCGGTGCGCTGTGCTCTCTGTAAGGGCTCAGCATAATGACATCCTGTAAAATTCGTTGAGTTTTAATTTTAAAGGCTTACTCCAAGATGGAGCATGAGGGGCTGTGGCTCAGTGGTAGAGCATCTGCTTGGCATGCAGAAGGTTCCAGGTTCAATCCCCGGCATCTCCAGTTAAAGGGACAAGGCAAGTAGGTGATGTGAAAGACCTCTGCCTGAGACCCTGGAGAGCCGCTGCCGGTTTAAGCAGACAATACTGACTTTGATGGACCAAGGGTCTGATTCAGTTTAAGGCAGCTTCATGTGTTCATATGTTCATTGAGTAGGAAGAAGGGAGTCAGCCACAATTCAGAATCTGATCTTGGGTGTTTCTTTCCTCTCGCCTATGGGAGGGGCTGTGGCTCATTGGCAGAGCACTTGTTTGGCATGCAGAAGGTCCCAGCCCAGGTTCAATCCCTGGCATCTCCAGGGGAAAGGATTAGGTACCAGGTGATGCAGAAGACCTCTAAGACCCTGGAGAGCAGGCTGCCAGTCTGAGGACACAAGACTGGCCTTGATGGACCGACCGATGGTCTGGTTCAGTATAAGACAGATTCATGTGTGTTCATGTACAAAGCCCTGCTTTAGGGGAAGGGCTGTGGTTCATTGGTAGAGCATCTGCATTTGACATGCAGAAGGTCCCAGGTTCAATGACCAGCATCTCCAGCTAAAAGGACCATGAAGTAGGTGATGTGAAAGACCCTGAGACCCTGGAGAACTGTTGCCAGCCTGAGTAGACAATACTGAACTTGATGGACCAAGGGTTTGATTCAGTATAAGGTAGCTTCATGTGTGTTTTCACTTCTAAGCATCTATTCTCAAAATTAAGTTGTGTGGGACATGTCCCCAAGTCATTTTGGGATTGGATGTGATTTTGATTATTGGGCTCAGTAATATACTTAGTTAAATGCAGGAGATCTTAGGATTGGTGCTTATTGATACAATCCAAGACACATCTTTTTTTGATAGTGTTAAAACAAACAGGGTTGTTGTTGTTTTTGGGTGGATGAAGGAATGGAAAAAACTACAATCCCCCTTGTTGGTGTGAAAATACACATGCATAAATTGAATCATGTCCAGACAGTTCAACACCTATTGGCAGACACCGAGGGATGCTGCCATAAGGCACGCAGAGACACTTAAGTCAAATGTTATTTTTTTTACCCTTTTATTAATGTGGCTTTTAACAATTGAAGGAGGCAATGGTTGCAGACTTGAGAATAAGAAGAGCTGTTTTTAATACCCCACTTTACCATAAGGAGTCTCAAAGTGGCTTACAAATACCTTCCCTTCCGCCTTATGGTTGCCAGCTCTGGTTTGGGAAATACCTGGAAATTTTGGGGGTGAGGCCTGAGGAGGGCGGAGTTTAGGGAGGGGAGGGACTTCAATGGGGTATAATGCCATAGAATCCACCTTCCAAAGCAGCTATTTTCTACAGGTGAACTGATCTGTAATACCAGGAGATCTCCAGCCACCACCTGGAGGTTGGCAACCCTACTCTCCCCCACAACAGCCACCTTGTGAGATAGGTGGGTAGGTGGGGCTGAGAGGTTTTGGAGAGAACTGTGACTGTCCCAAGGTCACCAAGTAGGCTTCACATGGAGGAGTGGGGAATCAAACCCTGTTTTCCAGATTAGAGTCCACTGCTCTTAACCCCTACATCACACTGGAGCGGCAGCTGCACCCTGCATGGGCAGTGTTCTTGTTCTTTTGCAGCTGGACACATTTGATTTGTTCGGATGAAGCTGAACAGTGTTTCCAGCATTCATCTCTGATGATCGCTACCTCCAAGCATGGCCAAAGGTAAATGAGGGGGTAATCAACTGTACTCAAAACCACTCAAAATGCTATTCATTTTCTATTACAAATAAATCAACAATATGATCATATACGGTTCTTGACTTCAACATGGGCATTCTGTGAAAGGTGAGTTTGATTTTCCAACATCTTATGTGAGAGAGAGAGAGAGAGAGAGAGAGAGAGAGAGAGAGAGAGAGAGAGAGAGAGAGAGAGAGAGAGAGAGAGAGAGAGAGAGAGAGAGAGAGAGAGAGAGAGAGAGAGAATTACTAATTTTCAGGTACTTATTGCATTTCAAAACCCGACAAACCCCATTAATTTCTCTCCAGCTTTCCCGTCTTCTTTGGGGCATAGTGGAAACTTATGATTTCAATGCCTTTTGGGGGTTGTAATCCAGGGGGTTTTAGACAGCTGGGAAGAACGTTCTGAACTGGTTCATACTGGAGACAGAAAATAGTTTTGAAGAGAATGTAATGCGGTGGGAGAGAGAGATCTCTTCACAGTGCATACACATACATTTCTTTTGTTCCACTGCCACCTCTGGGCCAACAGATTTTTTCCACTTTTGGAAACTATACAAAAAAACCTGCAATAGCAGAGCTTTAATTTGGGTGCTTATACACCACAAGCAGCCATCCACCAAAGCAGCCGTTTTCTCCAGGAGAACTGATCTCTGTCATCTGGAAATCAGATGTTATAGCAGGAGATCTCAGGTCCTCCTTGGAGGTTGGTAGCCTGAATCAACCCTGGCGATCAATGGGGTGACAGATGTCGCAGCCAGATTGCCCTCACATTCTATGCCAATAAAGGTTTGGATGGATGGTTGCTAAACCCTACCAGGAACTGAGCTCCCAGCATGGAACTCATAAGCACTGTGTGTGAACGAGATCTTGGGATATGGGTGGACCGTAAGTTAAATATGAGCCGGGTTTTGCCTGTGTTTTCAGAGACCTTTTTTATCTCGAATTTGAAAATATGGGCAAATTTGTGGGGAAAGGCAAGAGGAGAGCAAGGTGACCTCTGATGCTCAGAAATGGCACGCATAATCAAAACAAAGACCCCAAGTCACCGGAGAGGTGATCATGAAGGAAACAGCCATGCATAAAAGGCAGGTGATTCTCTCCTGTTATAATCATTCATGTTGGCGACTGGCTCCTGGTAGTCATCAATGAATGAATAGAGTAACCAACTAGCACTTCATTGAATTCCTTCAGTTATGCTGTTTCCCCCTCAGATGCAAGGAAGTGTGGATAGCGTCTTGCCCAGGAAACATCAGGGTTTTTTTACAGGTTTAAAATAAAGCAGGGCTTTTGTGTTTGGAAGGAATGGGCTGTTAACTGTCTGTGCCCAAACAGGGGACAACTTCACATGAAAGGTAGCTGAAATGTGGAGAAACTTTAGTGTGAAAGCAGCCCTTGGCAGGCTGAGATTTTTTTACGCCCACAATTTACGTCCAGAAATTCCAAAGAATCACACGAAAATGCAAAATTTTGTTCCTGATAAAAGCTTCACAGTTAATTTCTTTCTTTAAAAAAAAAAAAAAGGAGGAGAAAGAATGCAACAAGATTTCTTACCATTTTTTCTTGTCCTGGAGCAGAAACAGAGGTCTTTTATGCATGGGAGTTTTACCTGGGATTAGATGCTCGTTCAACCCACACTTTTATGTTGTGAATCCTAAAAAGGCTATGCACCAGCAAAATCACCAGCAAAAATTGGGAAGTATCTGAGTCCCCACCCCTTGAAAACGCTGCATTGTAATTTGCTATAGTGCTCACTGTGAGGAAAACATCCAGTTCCCCTCTCCTCCCGGTGGAAACCCAAGGGCCATTTTAAAAACCACTTCACAAAACAGAGCTTTTTAAATGGAATGGGGTGAGGGAGGGGGAGAAACCCAAGCATCATTTTAAAACCCATTTTATGTGAGACCAGTTCTGCTCAGAAAGAACTCTGGGTGGGAGACAAAAATCAGGAAGCACCTGAGTCCCCGCCCCTTGAAAAGCTGCTTTGTAATTGGCTGTAGTGCTTACTGTGAGAAAATGTAACACACACCCCAGCTCCCCTCTCCCGCATGGAGAGGAGGACGATTTGACCCAGGCTGATCTTGGGAAGATCGAAGTATCGGGTTTTAACAAGATCGGGAAGACCCAGACATTGAGCAGGCTGGACATGAGGTCATCTCTAAGGGATGAGAAACTCATGCATAACCTCAACAAAAAACCGAGTTCGGCTGGCAGAGAAAGTAGTACCCATGCATAAAATACCAGAGACACAAGGGTCATAGTATAGATAAGAGGAGAATTGGCCATGGTACATGGCATAAGGGCACCATGGTGCAGATTGGTAAGCTGCAGTACTGCAGTCCAAGCTCTGCTCACAACCTGAGTTCGATCCCAATGGGAGTCGGTTTCAAGTAGCCAGCTCAAGGTTGACTCAGCCTTCCATCTTTCTGAGGCCGGTAAAATGAGTACCCAGATTGCTGGGAGTAAAGTGTAGATGACTGGGGAAGGCAATAGCAAACCATCCTGTAAACATAGTCTGACTAGTAAACATCAGGATGTGACGTCACCCTATGGGTCAGGAATGACCTGGTGCTTGCACAGGGGACTACGTTTACCTACAGTGTGGTCATGCACCCTTATTCAGTGCCAGAAACCTCACTCAAACCCTGCCAAGGATCATCAGAAATATTCCGACAGGTTTCTATCAGGCACCGTAGAGAATAGAAACTGGCTCTGTTTTCATATGTAATATGTGACGATTCTGTAATTATGCATTAGAAACTATAGCCAGTGATTTCTATATTCCCTGATCGCCATTTTCCTGCAATGTCTAATCACTTTTTTCCAGTAATGGCTGAAGTATTGAAAGCTGTTAAAGAACAAGTGTCGTGTCCAGGAGTGGTTAACCGTATGGAAGACCATTCCGTCTTGGTTTTATGAACAACCAATGATAGTGCAAATATTTTTAAAGCAAACATGAAAGGAGAGAGTTTTTGTATTTGGGTGCTCAGTAGCCATTGGGGGAAGAATGGATGTCTTATTCACATTGGTGCTTTGAAAAGCTTCAGTGAAATAGTTTAACAAAAGGGGAAAGTGTTCTGTAGAGAAATAAGGGTTTTTTCCCCTTACAGGGGAAAGATATGATATAAGTAACTACAAAAGCATCAAATTCTAGGGTCACACTGTAGGGTTTAATCTAATTAGCAGAGTTGATTGAAAGGGGTCGTTCCATTCAATGAAAATAAAAATCCACAGGAAATAAGGCTGTTAACATCGAGATATTTAGGGGCAAACGGCAAACAGGGAGAATCTTCCAGTCGTGATTGGATTGAATAGAACAAAAAAGGGGATAAAAATAGCTCTGCCCCCCCACCCCAACTCCTGTGTGACCACCGATATAGAGAGATTTAAGTCATATTTGATATGTAGACTTTGAGCCTTAAAAACTAGAGCCGTAGTTGACAGGGCTTATTTCTATTTGGGTCTGTCTGTGCTCAGGTTTGGGGAAGGAAGGGGTTCTGGAAGCTGGTGTGTTTGTGATCATGAAACTGACTTAGGGCTAATGTTACAACCTTTTAACCATCCCTGCTGGTGCGCTTTTAATAGCAATCGGATATGCTGTTAAAGGGATATGATAATCATCTTCAAGTACTTGAAGGGCTGTCATATAGAGGATGGGGGAGAGTTGTTTTCTGTCGCCCCAGAAAGTCGGACCAGCACCAATGGGTTGAAACTAAATCAAAAGAGTTTCTAGCTAAACACGTTCTGGCAGTTTGAGAGTTTTCCTCGGTGGAACAGGCTGCTCTTAAGCACTGTGCCATGCTGGCTCTCTGCTGCAAGTTAGAGCAGACAATACCGAGTCTGATGGACCAGTGGTCTGACTAGGTTTATGGCTGTGTGTCAGACATGGTCTGAGAAAGGAACGTTGTGGCTTCTCCAGGGGCTGGCCTTGGCCAGCTCTGTGTCCGGTAAACAGTGTGTTTAGACTGCTCTCTGTGGGAAGTCTCCCAGCACCCTGAGAGCTCCTGGGAGGAGGGTTGCCATGGTATCCAGATCTACCCCGATTTGCCCTTTGCTCTTCCATATATGCCCTGAACTGATCCCATAGTTTTCACTAGTGTCCATTTGACTCTTGGCTTCTGTTAACCTGTGGATTTTCCAATAAATCAACTCTTTTTAGACTGCCTGTCTGCTGATGTCTGTTTATGGGGTTATCACGGGACTAGAGCTTACACTGTGTCATATATTCATATTGCCTTTCCCTGAAGCATAGGGAGTATGTCCCTACATGAGTGGTGCTAGGCAGTGTTCCCTTTCTTCCCACTCTGTGCTGCGTTGCCCACTCCTGCGGCATGACACAACAGGGAACATGGCATGCCCCCGTCCCCCTCCCCATGAGATTTTCAGTTCCCTTGTTGACAATGCCCTCTTGCCAAATCTTATGGGCCGCATAGGGTCCTAATGTAAGCACACCCAGTACTTGATCCCTGATTGGCTGGGAGCCTGTGGAAAGGGTGAATAAAATGGCGTCTGAGGAGCAACGGAGAGGGGAACTGCAGTGCCTACGGACAGCCATAATATACATAAAGGGTTCCGGAAGAATCAGAAATTGTACTATGATTATGTGGCCAAATAATGTATGTGTAAAGAACCTGTAAAAGGAAATGCTACTGTAGTTATTAAGTAGTGATGATAAGCAATTTACTATATATAGACTAAGGAAACTAGATCTCTTTCCTAGCTTTGATAACTGTATATTTTAAGCATTACAGGATATTATAATGCTTATATGATACCATGCAAATAGGTAAAAGCTTATGCTATTAATATTAATCAGAATAAATTTGTAGTGTGTGAGTGTGTGTGTGTGTGTGTGTGTGTGTAGGGTCGCCATGAGTCAGAAGCGACTTGACGGCACTTAACACACACACACATATATATGAGGTACAGTATACTACTAGTATTAAGTAATAATTAATAATTGTACAACAATAATAATTAAACATGACAACTTATTTAGCTGTGTCTAGGATTTGAGTATATGTCTGGATACTTCTTGCTTGGGTAAAGAAATATTTTTTCTTAAAGATTTTAAGAGAAATTCTTAATAATAATAATAATAATAATAACAATAATAAAATAATAATAATAAATAAAAAACAGAATGATTTCGATGTGCTCCAGATAGTAACAGAGGAAGGTCTTGTTGCAGATATGTATGTATAAGGTGTGCTTTTTTGTTGATGTATATTTTGTGCTAGGTGGATTTAAAAATAAAAATTTATTTTAAAAATATATGTAAAAGGTATACCGGGAGACAATTTGAACCCTCAAACATCTCCCCCTTTATCCTGCCCCCTCACGCACACTCGAGGCAAAACCTTGCCCTGTTAAACAAAGCTGTACTAAATACGCTGTGAGAGGTGCTCAAATTGTACAAGGTTTGTTAATAAAAGCTAATTTTTTTGCATCTATTTCTTACTTCCTTTGAACCTTAACCTTACGGGACAATTACAATAGTGACAAGTAGGATTGCCAACTCGGGTTGGGAAATTCCTAGAGATTTGGGGTTGGAACCTGGGGAGGGCAGAGTTTGGGGAGGGGAAAGACCTCAGCAGGGTATAATTCCATTCAGTCCACACTTTGAAGCTGCCATCTTAGTAGTAGAGCTAACCAAGCCACTGGTGGGGATGGGGAATCCCCCACCCCCCAGGTCCCATTGGGGGGGGGGGGAGCAGCCGCATGTACTTATCAAACATTCATGCAGGAAATGACAACGAGTAGTTCTAGGTATTGCCAGAAACCCTTTGTTTTTTTCCACAGAATGAAATGAATGTATGAATTTCGGTAAGTACATGAGGCTGTATTTTTTTAAATAAAAAAAATTCTACTGCAAATGCTGTGCCCTCTTCTCCCATGACCCTCCTACTCTGTAGTCTGGATATCAGTTGTACTTTCGAGAGATCTCCAGGCCTTACCTGAAGGTTGGCAACCTTTGTTGATAAGCTTTGTGAGGTGCTGGAGAAGGAGGCAGCCAATTTTCCCAGCCTGCTTTGTAAACTGCCAGAAATTGGATCAAAGGCTCAGATTGGCTTCCAATTAGATGCCAGAGTTCTACTTTGTTCAGACTTCTTTACCTCTTGACGCTTTCCTCAGTCTCTTTGCCTCAGCAATTTTCCATCTCTTTTCTCATCAGGAATCCTGGCTCATCCCCACTGCTTAGCACTCTTAATTTCGCTCTCCATTCTCTATTATTACTTAACTGCAATGGCATTATATAATTTTACAAAGCCTTTTGAATTAGTTTCTATGAGAGACACATGCACAAAAACGCAAGTATTGTACTCTGCTGCATTACATCTCTGTCTAGACTCTTATCTGAAGTCTACTTCATCTAACTATTAGCTTTCTGTTCATCCGACAGTCAGTCAATAAAGGGACTTTTGGGGAACCTTGTTCATGCACGGCTTTCGCATAGAAGTCATACATTGAGGTAGGCCACTGAAATAGGGTTCCCAACTGCCCGGTTGCAGTGGGCAATTGCCCGCCAATCATTCAGGCTGCTCGCTGACTAGCTGATGGTCAGCGGGCGAAAGTAGCAAGGGAGGTTAAAACGCGTAGGGGTGTTTAGCATGGAAAGAAGGCAGTTAAGGGGAGACATGATAGAGGTCTATAAAATTATGCATGATATGAAGAGAGTGGACAGGGAGAAGCTTTTCTCCCTCTCTCATAATACCAGAATGTGGGGTCATCTGCTGAAGCTGGAGAGTGAGAGATGCAAAACAGATAAAAGGATGGATTTCTTCACACAACGCAGAATTAAATTGCAGAACTCCCTGCCCCAGGATGTGGTGATGGCTGCCAACTTGGAAGGCTTTAAGAGGGGAGTGGCCATGTTCATGGAGGAGAGGGGTATTCATGGCTACTAGTAAAAATGGACACTAGTCATGATGCATACCTATTATCTCCAGGATCAGAGGAGTATGCTGATTATATTAGGTGCTTTGGAACACAGGCAGGACAATGCTGCTGCAGTTGTCTTGTTTGTGTGCTTCTAGGGGTATCTGGTTGGCCACTGTGTGAATAGACTGCTGGACTTGATAGACCTTGGTCTGATCCAACATAGCCTTTCTTATGTTCTTATGAAGACGATCCCCCCCGCCCCGCACACGCATTCCTGGTGTGATACCAGGTTTACCCTGGAAGGTCTGGCATCGTGTGGGATGCTCTAGCTGTAACCTCTGAAAAGACCACAACCCTGCGGGAAAAAAATATCTCACCTGGGGTAAGAGGGGACCTGGTAACCCTACGCTTAAACAAGCATTCCCTGTACCTGGACCATTCTACTGTGAATGGAGGGCAACCAGGGTCTTTTCATATACAAACATACTTTGTTTTTGTGCTTCGTTTTATTGCGCTTTGAAGATACTGTATTTTTTTACAAATTGAAGATTTGTGGCAACCCTGCTTCAAGCAAGTCTATCGGCACCATTTGTTCCAGCAGCATGTGCTCACTTCGTGCCTCTGTGTCACATTTTTAGCAATAAATTATTTTTAATTAAGCGATGTACATTTTTTTTAGACACGATGCTATTGCACACTTAATCGACTACAGTATAAACATAACTCGACCTCGCCTAGGCATATCAGCAGCTCCCGGACTCTTATATTTCTACCATGCCTTTTTGCCCAACAAGTCGTCCGTGGCAGAGCCACTGCACTGCCTCCTGGACAAGACAGCCCTCTGGTCCTGGGGGGAATCCTCAGCAGAGCGCATTCATGGCTGCCAAGGGGCTGCTCTCCTCCTCCAGCTTGCTCGTGCATTTCAACGAGCGAAAGCCAGTGATCCTGACCTGCGATGCCTCACGTTCGGCATCGGCGCAGTCTTAAGTCACAGTATGCCAGATAGTCGGGAGTCCCCGATCGTTTTCTACTGCCGGACCCTGTAGCTGGCCAAGCGAAATTACGCTCAGATCGACAAGGAGGCTCTGGCTATCGTGGAGGATGTGAAGAAGTTCCACAATGTCTACGGTTGGCATTTTGCCATCATCACCAACCACAAGCTGCTCCTGGGCCTGTTCGTGCCAGATCTCCAGATGCCACAGATCCTGTCCCCCCGCATGCTCCGGTGGTACATCTTCATGAATGCCTACTCCTTCAAGTTCATCCACCAGCCTGGTCAGGGCATCAGGCACGCAGATGCCCTCAGCAGCCTGCCGCTCACTGATCAGGACCCTGACCCTGCACCTGCCCATGGTGTCATGCTCCTCGAGTCCCTACCAGAGCCGCCGCGGCATGCATCCGACATCGCCGCCCACTCGATGAAGGACTGCATTGTCGCCTGTATTCTCAACTGGACGTGGAGGGGGTAGCCGGCAGAGTGGCCGGCAGTGGAATTCGCACCCTTCAACACCCACCAGCATGAGCTATCGGCCCACAAGGGTTGCCTGCTGTGGGGAAGCCGAGTCGTGATCCCTGCCAAGCTGCGCAACCAGGTCCTGGAGGCCCTCCACGCCTGCAACCCTGGGATCGTCCAGATGAAGACTCTAGCTCGGAGTTACGTGTGGTGGCCAGGCATCGATGCGGCGATTGAGGAATGGGTCAAGCGCTGCCAGACATGTCAGGAGTTGTGGCCCAAGATGCCTTAAGCCCCAGTCAAGTGCTGGAAGTCCCCACATGCCCCATGGTCCCACATCCACATTGACTTCACGGGGCCCTTCCAGGGGAAGACATTCCTGGTCGTGGTGGATGTATACTCCAAGTGGCTGGAGGTCTTGCCCATCACGTCCATAACAACCCAGGTCATAGTGAAGGTGTTACGAGGTATCTTTGTAACGCACCGCCTGCCAGACACCGCCATCTCGGACAACGCGGCCCAGTTCACGTCCACGGAGTTCCAGGACTTCATGACATGGAACCTGGTAAGGCATGTTACCTCGGCTCCCTTCTACCCCTCCACCAATGGGCAAGTGGAGAGAATGGTGTGCACCACAAAGGACACGCTTGGGCGGCTCATCCACGGGGAATGGGAAGTGAGGTTAGCGGACTTCCTCCTGACCCAGCGCGTCACCCCGTGCACCTCCACCGGCCGCAGCCCGGCGGAACTCATGGGCTGCCGCCTGAAGCTGCTACTAGACTGGTTTCACCCTGACTTGGCCTCTAACCGTCCCCCTGGCCGCGAGACACCAACAGCTTCCAGAACCCTGGAGCTGGAAGCACCAGTCTACGCACGGAACTACAGCGCTGGCCTGCATGGGTACCCACCACAGTCAGGGATGCCACCAGGCTGGTCTCGTACAGGGTGGCCACCCCGGAGGGGTGGGTTCTGCGGCGCCATATCAACCAGCTGCAGTGCCAGATCACGTACAGTCCCTCCGCACCTAGTACAGCCTCGGGAGCCACAGCAACAGAACCGCCAGTACTGTCGGATAGCGAACCCGAGGGGCACACCGCGCCAGCAGGAGGCGGAGACTCAGTGGAGTCGGCCTGGGAGCAACTGGGCCTCCGGGAGCAACAGGACCTCCGAGAGACCCCAGAAGTCCCAGAAGTCGCCGAGTCAGAAACGCTGGCCCCTACACCTGCACCACACTGATTGCACCGGTCCCGGTCCAGGCTGGACTACCTGAAGGACTTTGTCAGCTGAGTGGGTGGGCTCCGGCTTAGGGGGGAGGGGTGTTATGTATGCAGTGGGAAGCTGCAACTCTGTTGAGTTTGGAGTTTCTCCAGGCTCCTGCACTTTGTGTCCTTATTGGCTGTAAGGGCTGCAGCTGCCCAATCATGGACTTGAGCGCTTGTGTGTCCTTATTGGCTGCAAGGGCTGCAGCTGTCCAATCGCGGACTTGGGGTGTGTAGCCTGCGCGACTGAGTGGGGCATATAAGCGAGGGTTCGTTACCCAGTTCCGGAGTTCTAGTTCTCAATAAAGCATTGTTGTTGGAACTCCGTCTCCTGGCTCATGTATTGCCCATGTGACTTAACACTACCCACCCAACAATGACCATAAACTTGTGAGGGTTCCCAACCGTCCTGTGCAAATTCCATAAAATCACTTGCTCAGACTGTAATGAAGAAACAAGGAACTTTATTGGAAGCTTCAGGTAGTACAGGCCTTACACTAGTAAAGTTGCAAGTGAACACAGATTCACAAAGACAGAATTATAACCCCTACAGGGAAGCAGATGTCAAACGTATGTTATGGGAATCTACGAGATAATTGTGCATGGTACAAAACATCAAAGAACTCAGAGCTTGTTAGTACTATCTACCCACCAAGGCCACAGTGGTGGAAGGGAGTCAGTGAGAGCAAGGGAGGGATGTGGGAAGAGGGAAGAGACATTCCAACCTGGGGACCGTCAGACGCTGCGCCTGAACCAAGGAAAGTCAAGAGGCCTGGAAAGAGGCCTGGACTGCTTTTACGAGTCCAGGGAGGGGGGGGGAACATACAAGGCAAAGGCCTATTCAAAGCAAGGCAAACAGACCCTCACATTCTGCCCCCCTTAAGGCCCCCCTCCCCCGAGTCCGGGCGGACGAGGCTTGTCAGGATAGGCAGAGTGAAACTCTCGAACCAGGCGGGGAGCCGCCACATGGGGAGCAGCCACCCACTCATCCTGGGCAGACCCCAGGTGCTTCCAGCGGACCAAATAGAACAGTTTTCCCTTTTTCAGCTTAGAGTCCAACACTTTAGAAACTTCAAGATGCAATTCCCCTCCCACAACTGTAGGAATCTCGGACTTAGGGAGGGGGTGGAACTGAGGGGCAGCGACGTACGGTTTAAGTAGGCTGATGTGGAACACCAGATGTACCCCTCGAAGCGACTTGGGAAGTTCCAACTCTACCGTGACGTCATTGATCACCCGGGTGATGGGGAAAGGACCTACATACTTGTCACTAAGCTTTTTGCAAGGCCGAAGTGACCGTAGGTTCTTTGTGGAAAGGTAAACCTGCCCTCCCACCTTGAGTTCCCATCCCGGAGACCGATGTTTATCGGCCTGGTCTTTGTACTTGCTCTTAGCCCTTTCCAGGTTTTTCTGCAGCCAGGGCCAGGTGGTCTGCACTACTTGTACCCAATCCTGGACCTCCTGCACCCCTTCAAGTTCAGGAGTGATGTTAGGAGAACCGAAGGGCCCAAAGTCCTTTCCATAAACCACGTGAAAAGGACTGAAACCTGTGGAGGAATGGGGGGCAGTATTGTAGGCATATTCAGCAAAAGGCAGTAGGTCTACCCAATCGTCCTGGTGATAATTGACATAACATCTTAGATAGCATTCTACTACCGCATTGACACATTCGGTCTGACCATCGGTCTGGGGGTGGTAGGCTGAAGAGAGTCCTTGCTCTTCCACTCCCATGACTTTCAGGAAGGCCCTCCAGAATTTGGCTACAAACTGGGCCCCTCTGTTGGAGAGGACCTTCCTCGGGATCGAATGATGCTTCACCACGTGATTAATAAACAGTTTAGCCAACTTCTGGGCCGATGGTAGCCCCGCACAAGGAACAAAATGAACCTGTTTAGAGAATAAGTCTGTTATCACCCACAGTACAGTTTTTCCCTGACTAGGGGGCAAATCCGTGATAAAATCCATGGCGATCACTTCCCAGGGCATGGTCGGGGTCTCCAGAGGCTTTAAGAGTCCAGGAGGCTTTCCCATCCGTTTCTTGGCCGTGGCGCAAATGGGGCAGCTGCGCACATACAATTCCACATCGGCCCTCATACCTGGCCACCAAAATTGACACCGCAATAGATGCAAAGTCTTTACAAACCCAAAATGCCCAGCAAGTTTGGCCCCGTGAACCAGTCCCAGTACCTCTTTTCGGAGCACTTTGGGGACATAAGGCTTACCCCCCTGTAACCACAAGGAGCCCTGTTGGTCGAGATTTGCGGGGAGAACCTGCAGATCCGCCTCCCTCTGAGAAGCGTCTCGGAGCCGCTGTTGAAAAGCCTCCGGGATTCCCTTGAGGGGGGGGAACTCCTGGCGGTGGGACTGGGATCGGGTGGTCACTGCAAGTCCCGAGACCTCCCCTCTCTGTTCAGGGGTAAACAAGGAATCCACCGGCCAGTCAAAGTCATTGCGGTATTGGGGAAGCCTAGAAAGAGCATCCGCTAACGCATTGTCCTTCCCTGGCACATGTTTTAGGACAAAGCGGAATTTGGCAAAAAACTGTGCCCAACGAATCTGTTTCACGGTGAGCTTTCTAGCCCCTTTTAAGGCCTCTAGGTTCTTGTGATCGCTGCAAACCTCAAAAGGGATCTCTGCCCCTTCCAGGAAATGCCTCCAAATGGTGAGGGCATGTTTAACAGCAGCGGCCTCCTTCTCCCAAATAGCCCAGTTGATTTCGGATTGGGAGAATTTCTTTGAAAAATAGGCACAAGGTCTCAGCTGACCGTTCTCGTCCCGTTGCAAGAGGGCCCCCCCCCCATGGCGACGTCAGAGGCATCGACCTGGACCACGAAAGGTTTTTCACAATCGGGGTGCGCAAGAACGGGTTCGGATGAGAAAAGCAGCTTGAGCGTATCGAAAGCCTGCTGGCAGTCCGAGGTCCATTGCAACCGAGCCGAGGACAAGGTGGCTCTTGCCCCTTTCCCTTTCGTGCGCAGGAGCGAAGTGAGGGGGAGCGCTACTTGGGCAAAATTAGGGATGAAGTTTCGGTAAAAGTTAGCAAAGCCCAAAAACTGCTGTAAATGCCTGCGCGTGGTGGGGGGGTCCCATTCCATTACTGCCCGAACCTTTTCGGGATCCATTTCTAAGCCTTGATGGGAAATCACGTACCCCAGGAAGGTGATGGAGGGTTGATGGAAATCACATTTAGAAACCTTAGCAAACAGTTTGTGCTCGCGCAGCCGTTGCAGCACTTCGCACACCAGTTGTACGTGCTCCTTCATGGTTTTCGTATAAATGAGAATATCGTCCAAGAAAACCACCACCCCGCGGAACAATAGATCATGAAGTACTTCATTAATTAATTGCATGAAAACACTCGGAGCCCCCGAAAGTCCGAACGGCATCACTAAATATTCAAACATTCCAAAACAACTGGAAAAGGCAGTCTTTGGTTCGTCCCCTTCTCGTATGCGGACTCGGTGGTAAGCCTCCACCAAATCCAATTTGGTGAAGATTCGGCCCTCTTTCAATTGTGCGAGAAGGTCTGGAATGAGAGGGAGGGGGTATGCATTAGACTGAGTGACCGCATTCAGTCTACGGAAATCAATACACAGTCTCAAGTCTCCCATCTTTTTCTTGACAAAGAAGGCGGGGGCCGAGTATGGAGCCTTAGACGGGTGGATAAAGCCCCGTGCCAAATTGGTGTCCAAATAATCTCGCAGCACCGCCTTTTCACTAGGACTCATGGGGTAGACCTTTCCCTTGGACAATTTGCCATCCCCCATTATCTCGATAGCACAGTCCGTCGTGACTGCGCGTCGCTCTGCGGGAGCGACCAATGGCGGGGAGATTCCAGCCAGGTCTCCAAGCGGGTGGGCTTGGACTTTGCACCCAAACCCGATCCTGAATCGGCTCCACTGGGCGTCTTCCCAGTCGACTTCCCTTCCGAAGGAGCCAGGTCGGGCTCTTTGGGCGCAGCGTCGTCCTTCTTGTCATCATCATCCCCGTTGCCTGCCATAGCTGTCCAAGAACGGTACAGGAGCAGGACAACGAGGCAAAAGACTTGCAACTTAATGTGAGGGTTCCCAACCGTCCTGTGCAAATTCCATAAAATCACTTGCTCAGACTGTCATGAAGAAACAAGGAACTTTATTGGAAGCTTCAGGTAGTACAGGCCTTACACTAGTAAAGTTGCAAGTGAACACAGATTCACAAAGACAGAATTATAACCCCTACAGGGAAGCAGATGTCAAACGTATGTTATGGGAATCTACGAGATAATTGTGCATGGTACAAAACATCAAAGAACTCAGAGCTTGTTAGTACTATCTACCCACCAAGCCACAGTGGTGGAAGGGAGTCAATGAGAGCAAGGGAGGGACGTGGGAAGAGGGAAGAGACATTCCAACCTGGGGCCCGTCAGACGCTGCGCCTGAACCAAGGAAAGTCAAGAGGCCTGGAAAGAGGCCTGGACTGCTTTTATGAGTCCAGGGAGGGGGGGGGGAACATACAAGGCAAAGGCCTATTCAAGGCAAGGCAAACAGACCCTCACAAAACTAAATGGAGAAGTTCCCCAAATTTTGGCAAGGCGCTCCTTCTCTCTCCCCACCCCCAACCTGTGAACCCTTCACTGGAAACAGAGCTCTCCTCACCATGCTCTTTGACTGATCAAATTTTATAGGTGTGTCACAGTCATAGAATTTAGAAGTACCTTTCTTCTAGCTGAACAGATTTTCTCCCATGTACTCCTGATAGATATTCATGTCTTTCCACCTCCTGTTGTACCATAAATTAGCATTTCGGTATGAAGGGATCACATTTTTCATCCTGTACACCGTACTGCGAATGGGAAAGGAGGAAGTCTGGAATTTCAAGTACAACAGGGTCCTTTGGAGGGAGGGGTGAAAAGCTGAAACAGTCGGTGACATCAACAATTCCAGAAGGGTATGTAACAACACATTACAGAATTCTATTTTCTATAGAAGCAGCAGGGGATCTGCTCAGAAAAATATATCACAGGAGGTTGAAGGGTGAGTGGATTTGAGTCCAGCGGCACTGGATAGACCAGCAAGGTTTCCAGGTAGGGTTGCCAACTCCGAGTTGGAGATTTTGGGGGTGGAGCCTGAGGAGGGCGGGGTTTGGAGAGGGGAGGGACTTCAGTGTCATGGACTCCAATTGCCAGAGTGGCCATTTTCTCCAGGGGTACGAGTCCCTGTCATCTGGAGAACAGTTGTAATAGCGGAAGATCGCCAGCCACCACCTGGAGGTTGGCAACCCTATTTCCAGGGTATAAGATTTCAAGGGGGCATGAAAGGGCTGACCTTAAACTTACAAGTAGGGTTTATTTATATATTTATATAGTTACCTGGATATATGTTTAAGACGTGGAAAGTTGTCAAATAGAAGCATCGTAGGATAGCCATTGAGCACCAACTCTTCAAAAAATCTTCAGTAAAGGGATCTGAAAAAAGAACAAAAGAAGAAGAACAGAAGATTAATATTTATTATATATGGACTATTATTTACTAACTGATGAAAAGTTATATGAAACAGGATATTTACCGGAAGCCTGTCTGTGATGAGAATGGTCCTAACAATATTTTGTTAAATGTCTTTGTGAAGGAACAAAAGACCAATACAACATTATATTTATATTGATATCATTGGTTTGTTTTATGTAATAGCCATAGTGATTGCTTATTGTTGAATAACTATATTTTGCAATCCAAGTTCTACTCTAATTGTAACCTCCAGGTACTAGCTGGAGATCTCCTGCTATTACAACAGATCTCCAGTTGAAAGAGATCAGCTCACCTGGAGAAAATAGCCGCTTTGGCAATTGGACTCTATGACATTGAAGCCCCTCCCCTCCACAAACCCCGCCCTCCTCAGGCTCCACCTTAAAAATCTGCAGGTATTTCCCAACCCAGAGCTGGCAACCCTACTTTCCAGGCTTATTTAAAGCCAGACAAATAGTTGTTATTCAAAGTACCTGGAAAGCATCAGACAAATGAGAAGGATGCATGGCTTCCTCCTGTACTGCCCAGGCCACCAGGTACAATCTGCCTCTCATGCAGGGCTACTATGAGGCCTGTCATAGCGGGCAACCTCCCACCTTGAGCCCTGGCTCCTGTAGCCACTTAATGGAGCGAAGGGAGCAAATTGCAGGGAGGAGCAGAGCTGTGCTGCGTTGTGAAGTCACTTCTGGTTTCGGACCCAGAAGTGACGTTAACAGCATTGTTTGATGCTTCAGGGCAGGGGTTGTCGAACTCATTTGTTACAAGGGCTGGTTTTGACATAAATGTCACTGGGTCAGGCCAGATCAGGATGGGGGAGGGGCTACTGCCTTGGCTGGCTTGCAGGTCAGATAAGAGCTCACAAGGGGCAGGATTCAGCCCCCGGGGCCATATGATTGACACCCCTGCTATAGGGATTTCCCAAATTACCATAGAGATTAGGGAAATTCCTAGAGTATTGCCTGCATTATGATGTCACTTCTGGGTATGAAATGGTAAGTGAGGTCACGGCCTGGAACTATTGGTTTTTGAAGTTTCCGTCCCATCATTTCTCCTGGAGGTTTGCCACCTAGGGGCTGGCAATATAACCCTCAAGCCCTGCAGAACTGAGGTGGGTGGCAGTACGGTTGCCAGCTCTGGGTTGGGAAATACCTGGAGATTTTGGAGTGGAGCCTGGGGAGGGCGGGGTTTGGAGAGGGGAGGGACTTCAATGTCATAGAATCCAATTGCCAAAACAGCCATTTTCTCCAGGGGAACAGATCTCAATTGGCTGGAGATCAGTTGTAATAGTGGGAGATCTCCAGCCACCAGCTGGAGGTTGGCAACCCTAGTAGTAACTAGAGGCAGGGCATTTTCTGCGGTAGTTGGCTAAATCTCCTGTAATCACAGTATTTCAACACGCAGCCACAAAAATTCCTTTTGTTATTTTTATAAATTATTTTTCTTATGCTCACATAGACAAGCACTTCCAGTTCACAGAATCATCATTGTGAACAAAGTAACCTTGTAATATTACAACTAACAAAAGCTTATCAAGTAACTATAAAGAGACAGGATCGAATCACTGTTCGTCAGAGTCACACAAGTCTCTACAGCAACACATTCACTTGCTGCGATCCTCTGTGTCGTATAAGCATTGGGCTCCTCCGTAGTCAGCTGGTGGCTGACCAATAATGTCTCTTTCTCTCTTTCTCAAGGCTGTATTGTCATCCATGTGCAGCAAGCACCGTGGTAAAAATCACAGCCAGAAGTTATATCAATAATAATGACAAGCCACCGGTTTAAGCTTTGTTTCACTGGTGATTGCTTCATCAGATTAATAATTTCTACATCCCACCACCATTTTGTGGTTCAAACATCCAAATCTGTCAGCCTTGTAGGCGCCTATATCATGTTTGAACCACAAAATGGTGGCCGGATGTAGAAATTAATAATCTGATTGTGAGGGTTCCCAACCTCCCTGTGCAAACTCCATAAAATCACTTGCTCAGACGGTCATGCAGAAACAAGGAACTTTATTGGAAGCTTCAGGTTAGTATAGGCCCTACAATGGCAAAGTTGCAAGTGCTAGCAATTTCACAAAGACAGAATTATAACCCCTACAGGGAAACAGATGTCAAATACATGTTATGGGAATCTACGAGATAATTGTGCATGGTACAGGAACATCAAAGATCTCAGGAAGCTCGTTATTGCTATCTACACACCAAGGCCATAGCTGGTGGGAGGGAGTCGGAGAGAGCAAGGGAGGTGGATGGTGGGAATCTGGGGCCTGCTGGACACAGCGCCTGAACCAGAGAAAGGCAAAAGGCCTGGACT
The DNA here is from genome assembly GCF_029931775.1 of Euleptes europaea. Taxonomy (NCBI): domain Eukaryota; kingdom Metazoa; phylum Chordata; class Lepidosauria; order Squamata; family Sphaerodactylidae; genus Euleptes; species Euleptes europaea. The sequence goes on from NC_079316.1 coordinate 111,422,432, forward strand.
GCTTTTATGAGCCCAGGGGGGGAGCACACAAAGCAAAAGCTTACAGGCCCTTACATTCTGCCCCCTTTAAGGCCCCCCTCCCCCGAGTCCGGGTGGACAAGGCTTGTCAGGATAGGCAGAGTGAAACTCTCGAACCAGGCGGGGAGCCGCCACATGGGGAGCGGCCACCCATTCGTCATGGGCGGGCCCCAGGTGCTTCCAGTGGATCAGATAGAACAATTTTCCCTTCTTCAGCTTAGAGTCCAACACTTTAGAAACTTCAAGATGCGATTCCCCCCCCCCACAATTGTAGGAATTTTGGACTTAGGGAGGGGGTGGAAGTGAGGGGCAGCGACGTACGGTTTAAGTAGGCTGATGTGGAACACCGGATGTACCCCTCGGAGAGACTTGGGGAGTTCCAACTCCACCGTGACGTCGTTGATCACTCGGGTGATGGGGAAAGGACCTACATACTTGTCACTAAGCTTTTTGCAAGGCCGAAGTGAACGTAGGTTCTTTGTGGAAAGGTAAACCTGCCCTCCCACCTTGAGTTCCCATCCCGGGGACCTATGTTTATCGGCCTGGTCTTTGTACTTGCGCTTGGCCCTTTCCAGGTTTTTCTGCAGCCAGGGCCAAGTGGCCTGCACCACCTGTACCCAATCCTGGACCTCCTGCACCCCTTCAAGTTCAGGAGTGATGGTAGGAGAACCAAAGGGCCCAAAGTCTTTTCCATAAACCACATGAAACGGACTGAAACCTGTGGAGGAATGGGGGGCATTATTATAGGCATATTCAGCAAAAGGCAGTAGGTCTACCCAGTCGTCCTGGTGGTAACTGACATAACACCTTAGATAGCATTCTACCATAGCATTGACACGTTCGGTCTGACCATCGGTCTGGGGGTGGTAGGCTGAAGAGAGTCCTTGTTCCTCCACCCCCATGACTTTTAGGAAGGCCCTCCAGAATTTGGCAACGAATTGGGCCCCTCTGTCGGAGAGGAGCTTCCTCGGGATCGAATGATACTTCACCACGTGATTAATAAACAGTTTAGCCAACTTTTGGGCCGATGGTAGCCCCGCACAAGGAACAAAGTGAACCTGTTTAGAGAACAAGTCTGTTATCACCCACAGTACAGTTTTTCCCCGACTTGGGGGCAAATCAGTGATAAAATCCATGGCGATTACTTCCCAGGGCATGGTCGGGGTCTCCAGAGGCTTTAAGAGTCCAGGGGGCTTTCCCATTCGTTTTTTGGCAGTGGCGCAAACGGGGCAGCTGCGCACGTATAACTCCACATCGGCTCTCATACCTGGCCACCAAAATTGACGCCGCAATAAATGCAAAGTCTTTACAAACCCAAAATGCCCCGCAGGTTTGGCCCCGTGGACCATTCCCAGCACTTCTTTTCGGAGTACTTTGGGGACATAAAGCCTACCCCCCTGCAACCAAAAGGAGCCCTGTCGGTCGAGATTTGCGGGGAGAACCTGCTGATCCGCCTCCCTCAGGGAAGCGTCCCGGAGCCGCTGTTGGAAAGCCTCCGGGACTCCTTTGAGGGGAGGAAAATCCTGACGGTGGGACTGGGACCGGGTGGTTACTGCAAGTCCCGAGACTTCCCCTCTCTGTTCAGGGGTAAACAAGGAATCTACCGGCCGGTCAAAGTCATTGCGGTATTGGGGGAGCCTAGAAAGAGCATCCGCTAATGCATTGTCCTTTCCTGGCACATGTTTCAGGACAAAGCGGAATTTGGCAAAAAACTGTGCCCAACGAATCTGTTTCGCGGTGAGCTTTCTAGCCCCTTTTAAGGCCTCCAGGTTTTTGTGATCGCTGCAAACTTCAAAAGGGATCTCTGCCCCCTCCAGGAAATGCCTCCAAATGGTGAGGGCATGTTTAAAAGCTGCGGCTTCCTTCTCCCAAATGGCCCAGTTGATTTCGGATTGGGAGAACTTTTTAGAAAAATAGGCACAAGGTTTCAGCTGACCGTTCTCGTCCCGTTGCAAGAGCCCCCCCCCCCATGGCAACGTCAGAAGCATCGACCTGGACCACAAAAGGTTTTTCACAATCAGGGTGCGCGAGAACGGGTTCGGACGAGAAAAGCCGCTTGAGAGTATCGAAAGCCTGCTGGCAGTCCGAAGTCCATTGCAACCTAGCAGAGGACAAGGCGGCTCCCGCCCCTTTCCCTTTTGTACGTAGGAGCGAAGTGAGAGGGAGCGCTACCTGGACAAAGTTAGGGATGAAGTTTCGGTAAAAGTTAGCAAAGCCCAAAAACTGCTGCAAATGTCTGCGCGTGGTGGGGGGGTCCCACTCCATTACCGCCCGAACCTTCTCGGGATCCATCTCTAAGCCTTGGTGGGAAATCACATACCCCAGAAAAGTGATGGAGGGTTGATGGAAATCACATTTAGAAACCTTAGCAAACAGTTTGTGCTCGCGCAGCCGCTGCAGCACCTCGCACACCAGTTGTATGTGCTCCTTCATGGTCTTCGTATAAATGAGGATATCGTCCAAGAAAACCACCACCCCGCGGAACAATAAATCATGAAGCACTTCATTAATCAATTGCATGAATACACTCGGAGCCCCCGAAAGTCCGAACGGCATCACTAAATACTCAAACATTCCAAAACAACTTGAGAAGGCAGTTTTTGGTTCGTCCCCTTCTCGTATGCGGACACGGTGGTAAGCCTCCACCAAATCCAATTTGGTGAAGATTCGGCCCTCCTTCAATTGTGCGAGAAGGTCTGGAATGAGAGGGAGGGGGTATGCATTAGACTGAGTGACAGCCTACGGTAATCAATACACAGTCTTAAGTCTCCCGTCTTTTTCTTGACAAAGAAGGCGGGGGCCGAGTATGGTGCCTTTGACGGGCGGATAAAGCCCCGCGCTAAATTGGTGTCCAAATATTCTCGCAACACCGCCTTTTCATTAGGACTCATGGGGTAGACCTTCCCTTTGGATAATTTGCCATCCCCCACTATTTCAATGGCACAGTCCATCTCCCGGTGGGGGGGCAATTCGTCGCATTCCCGCACGTCAAACACATCGGCAAACTGGGAATACTCGTTGGGGAGCTGGGGCAGGGAAGCTTTGATAGAAGGGGCCCCCACGAGGGCGGCTGTGGGAGTTTTAAGCACTCGGTCTTTATCATGGAATTCACATAGGTTGCGGGGAAAGGTGAGCGTCCGCTCGATCCAGTCTATGGAAGGATTGTGCCCCAGCAACCAGTTCATCCCTAAAACAACGGGCTCGGCAATGGGAGCGATAGTAAAATAAAGCCGTTCCCAATGCTCCCCTACGGCCATGACGACCGCGGCGGTGCGGTGAGTAACAGGCCCCTTTTTAAAGTCACTGCCATCCATCTGGGAAAAGCGGATGGGTTCAGGTAGCCGCTTTCGCTTAACTCGCAATTGTCGGGCAGCCTCTTCGCTTATCAGGGTGCGGGCACAACCTGAGTCAACTAGGGCCGTAAATTCTAACATGGCCCCCCCTTTTGGCAACGAGAGATTGACCTTTACATACACATTGTCTTCCTGAGAGCTTACCATCAGTGGAGCTCCTTGCACAACGTTCGTAGCGGTCTGCTGAGGAGCCCCCTTTACAGCAGACCGACGGCGTTTTTTGCCGGCATGTCCCAGTCCTCCTCCTTGCTGGAGGAAGCAGACACGGTATTTGTAATCCGTGACTCCGATGAGTCAAAGGTTTCATTTGTAATCCGTGGCCCCGATGGGCCAGAAGTGCCCGAGGCTTCGACCTCGGTGCGTGCGTGCAAGGCCGAGGGTGCGCCTTGTCGGCTCGGTGCGCCGCTCCGGCGGCGAGGTTGCCCCTCGGGAGGGGGCTTCTCAGGTTCGGTCATTGCCGGACGAAATGGTCCCGGACATCCGGGTTGGGAAGGGCATTGAGAGGCAAAGTGTCCTCTTCCCCCGCAAACGAGACAGGCCCCGCTCTCAAAGCGTTTGCGGCGTTCGGTCACGGATGGTCCTCCCCCCGAGGGGGGACGAGAGTCCTTCGGACCACCGGGCCTGTCTCCATGGGTCTTGGTCTCCCGTCCGGTGCGTTGCCGGGACAGGAGCAGCAGCTGCTTTCGGTTCTCGATGTCAGCGGCGTGACGAACCCACCCTTCAACATCGGGAGGGTTACCTTGCATGAAAGCCCAGTGTTGCAATTCCGGGTTCAAACCTTCGCGGAAATACTGTACCCTGGTAGCTTCACTCCAGTCCAAAATCTTACTCGAGAGCGACTGAAATTCGCTTGCATACTGCGTGACCGACTTAGTCCCTTGACGCAGTTGTAGCAAGGCGGTTTTTGCTCGCTCACCCAAATGCGGGTCCTCGAAACGGTGTCGAAGGGCGATCATGAAGTCATCAAGACTTCGCAAGACCGGGGAGCGGAGCTCATACTGTAGTACCATCCAGGCGGCCGCCTCACCCTGTAGAAGAGACGCCACGTATTGGACCCGGGATTCTTCCGAGGTAAAGGTCCGGGCCTGTTCCCGCATAAAAATGTCCACTTGTACCATAAAAAACGTCAGCTGGTCACTTGACCCGTCATACGTGATCTTCAGGTCTCGGTGGGCCGGTGGAGCGGGACGGATGGGAGGTGCGGGAGCCACAGGTGGGCCTGGTTGCTGCCCTCTGTCCGCCAGAGCCACGGGTGGCGTCGGAATCTTCAGGTCATCCATGGCTTGAGCCATGTCCAGAATCACCGCGTTCATGGCATCCATCCGGTCCAGTAATTCCTGGCGCTCCTCCTGCCAGCGCTGCCGCTCCTCATCCATCTGGTGAAGCAGCAGGGCTTCCTTTCGGGCGGGATCGTCCTCGAACCCCAACCCGTGAACCGCAGTCCGTCGTGACCGCGCGTCGCTCTGTGGGAGCGACCAACCCCGGGGAGACTCCAGCCAGGTATTCAAGCGGGTGGACTTGGGCTTTGTACCCAGGCCCGATCCCCAGTCAGCTCCACTGGGCGTCTTCCCAGTCGACTTCCCTTCCGAAGGGGCCGGATCGGGCTGCTTGGGTATGGTGCTGTCCTTCTTGTTGTTGTCATCCCCGTTGCCTGCCATAGCTGTCCAAGAACCGTACAGGAGCAGGACAACGAGGCAGAGGACTTGCAACTTAATGTGAGGGTTCCCAACCTCCCTGTGCAAACTCCATAAAATCACTTGCTCAGACGGTCATGCAGAAACAAGGAACTTTATTGGAAGCTTCAGGTTAGTATAGGCCCTACAATGGCAAAGTTGCAAGTTCTAGCAATTTCACAAAGACAGAATTATAACCCCTACAGGGAAGCAGATGTCAAATACATGTTATGGGAATCTACGAGATAATTGTGCATGGTACAGGAACATCAAAGATCTCAGGAAGCTCGTTATTGCTATCTACACACCAAGGCCATAGCTGGTGGGAGGGAGTCGGAGAGAGCAAGGGAGGTGGATGGTGGGAACCTGGGGCCTGCTGGACGCAGCGCCTGAACCAGAGAAAGGCAAAAGGCCTGGACTGCTTTTATGAGCCCAGGGGGGGAGCACACAAAGCAAAAGCTTACAGACCCTTACACTGATGAAGCAATAACCAGCGAAACAAAGCTTAAACCGGTGGTTTGTCATATTGTTGATATGACTTCTGGCTGTGATTTTTACCACGGTGCTTGCTGCACACGGATGACAATACAGCCTTGAGAAAGAGAGAAAGAGACATTATTGGTCAGCCGACACCAGCTGACTACGGAGGAGCCCAATGCTTATACGACACAGAGGATCGCAGCAAGTGAATGTGTTGCTGTAGAGACTTGTGTGACTCTGATGAACAGTGATTCGATCCTGTCTCTTTATAGTTACTTGATAAGCTTTTGTTAGTTGTAATATTACAAGGTTACTTTGTTCACAATGATGATTCTGTGAACTGGAAGTACTTGTCTATGTGAGCATAAGAAAAATAATTTATAAAAATAACAAAAGGAATTTTTGTGGCTGCATGTTGAAATACTGTGTGATTACAGGAGATTTAGCCAGTACTTGGAGGTTGGCAACCTTAGACAGGGAAGCAGAATCTCGGTCAGATCAGCGTAGCTGAGAGATTAGTTGGCTTCTCCTGTTCAAAATATGGTAAGAGCTGGTTCAATTGCTTCTTGCAAGGCATAACTTGATCCAGAGTTGGGCTGAGGTTAGGGTTGCCAACTCTGTGTTGGGAAATTCCTGGAGATTTTTTTTGGGGGGGTGGAACCTGGGAATGGAAGGGTTTAGGGAGGAGAGGGACCTCAACAGGGCATAATGCCCTAGCGTCCACCTTCTAAAGCAGCCACTTTCTCCAGGGGAACTCCTCTCTGTAGTGTGGAGTTCAGCTGTAATCCCAGGGAAACTCATAACATATGATTAGTATACAGTTACAAAGGCAGAAGAAAACAGCATTCATCTTCATTTTCTGTTTCTTTTCATCATTCATCCCTTTTTAGGAAGCAACACAGTTCCTTAAATTCCACATGCCCAACGGCACAAAAATTCATGTCATACCATATGACGTTTTGGGACCCTGCACAAAATCTGTCTAGCTGCACATTAGAATTAACTATGCTAAGTGCCTGGGAATTGGATCCTCAATATGGATTTCTGGGCACTTGTCTTATCCAAAGTCCATTTGGATTGGCAGATCCAGGTTGGGAAATTCCTGGAGATTTGGGCATGGTGCCTGGGGAAAGCAGGGTGTGGGGAAGGGAGGGGAGGGACCTCAACTGGGTATAATGCCATAGAGTCCACCCTCCAAAGCACCCATTTTTCTCCATCTCTGATGTCTGGAGATCAGTTGTAATGCCAGGAGTTCTCCAGGCCCCACCCAGAGGTTGGCAACCCTATGTGGAAGCCATGCGGACTTCATAACATGTGAATTGGCCTAACTGCCCAGAGAGCCCAAGTGCAGCTACCTCTGATGGGGTTTAAATGCCAGTGTGGTGTAGTAGTTAGGAACAGCGGACTCCAATCTTGAGAACCGGGTTTGATTCCCCACTCCTCTACATGAGCGGCAGATTCTAGTCTGGTGAACCGGGTTCGATTCCCCACTCCTCCACATGAGTGGTGGATTCTAATCTGAAGAACCGGGTTTGATTTCCACTCCTCCACATGAGCGGCGGACCCTAATCTGATGAACTGGGTTGGTTTTCCCACTCTTCCACATAAAGCCAGCTGGGTGACCTTGGGCTAGTCACAGTTCTCTCTGAACTCTCTCAGCCCCACCTACCTCACAAGGTGTCTGTTGTGGGAAGAGGAAGGGAAGGGGATTGTAAACTGGTTTCATTGTCCTTAAAAGGTACAGAAAATCAGCATATAAAAACCAGCTCTTCTTCCCCTTCAAGCTGGAATGGTCACAGCTGAGACACCAGACTAAGATGTGTCCATCCCCTTCAGGGATCAATGGCCACATCAGCAGAAGAGAGCATCCCTGCTGTGTTCCTTCCCCTTCCCAAACTCCACCCCCATGTCCCACCCCCAACTCCTGGAGTTGCCAACCCATGGAGAAGGAAGAGGAGGTCAGTTTCTCAAATCTCAGACCATTGTCAAAATGTCCGGAGCTCCATTACTTTGATGTAACCAGTGTGGTGTAGTGGTTAAGAGTAGTGGTTTGGAGCAGTGGACTCTGATCTGGTGAACCAGGTTGGTTTCCCCAATCCTACACATAAGGCCACCTGGGTGTCCTTGGGCCAGTCGCAGTTTTCTCCGAACTCTCTCAGCCCCACCTACCTCACAGGGTGCCTGTTGTGGGGAGAGGAAGGAAAAGAGATTTGTAAACCGGTTTAATTCTCCTTAAAAGATAGAGAAGCATATAAAAACCAACTCTTCTTCTTCTCCCCCTCCCCCCACAGCCTTGACACACATCACCCCAAACCATGGCTTTCTTCCTTTCCAAGTTAACATCAACATCATTATTAATGCTCCTGCCAGGGCTGTCAGCCACACTGAATGATATTTTTGGGTACTTGCAGTAACTGTGCGTGGGTATTCCTTGGTGTCCAGGTCCTCTCGGTTGTGGCTGTCGGGGCACGCTCTCTGCAGGATCCCTCTTGGCACGGGAGTGTTGTCTTTGGTATCATCCAAGGCTGGCATCTGCATGAAAGCAACACTGGAGTCTAACAAGAACACCCACTTCTTTACCACTTGTCTTGGACTGCTGCCCAGTAAATGGCTCTAAGTGTATATTAAACCAGGTCTGTGTCTTCACACACACCCCAATGGTGTCTAGCTAATTTGTCACAGGGAAAATATTCTTCCTAACCCCAAAATGGCAAGCTGTCAGATTTTGAGCCTTAAGCAAAACCTTCCCACTGCACACTGTAAAAATAAAAAAAATAAGGTGGCTCTAGAGAGATGTAGACTGGCTTTTCGATGAAACATGTTGAGCAGTATTTCACAGATGCCATGCCACTGGCAAATTCAGTTTTCTTAGTATCGATGTTCCCTTGGCATAAATGTGACGCGGAAGCCAAGCGGATTGGCAGTCATCTCCAGAATAACCATCAGAAAGTCCTCTGCTACTTAGAAAAAGTGTAGTTTATTTTACAGTGCAAAGATATATACAGATACTCCTTTCACACTCTCCGTTCATAACATCCCGCATAGAACTTTAGTTTCACTCCAATATATACACCTGGTGGTCGCAGCCACCAATCACAGTAGATACCTAATCATCCTGCCATTGCTACTGCATTGCATCAGCCACCTGGCTATAACTGGATCAGGCCAGCTTTCTCTAGCTCCCCAGGTACTTTCCAGGCTGATTACATCATCCTTAGATCTCACTGATCTATCCTGACCTGTCAAACGAATCTGACAGACTTGTAATCTTGACACTCCTTCTCAAGGATTTCAGATTAGTTTGATTAGCTTCATGAATCTATTGCAATCCACAATTTTTGTAAATAGATCTGCCACATTACCAGCACTGGCACACTTTACAATATATACCAAGCCTTTGTTCACAGCTTCAATTACATTGACATATCTTATTCTTATATGTTTACAATATATACCAAGCCTTTGTTCACAGCTTCAATTACATTGACATATCTTATTCTTATATGTTTACTTCTGCCTTTAAAGTTTTGCTCGGTCGCAAGTTGTAGCGCTGATTGACTGTCAGTATATATTCTTACTGGTAATTGTACAGACACATTGAGTTCTTTCATGAGATAGACAAACCATTCCACCTGGTTTATGCATTCACTCACAGCACTATATTCTGCTTCACATGAACTCATGGCTACAAATGACTGTTTCACAGATTTCCAATGTATGGGTGCTTCACAACACATACCCGGTTGTTGATTTTGCGCTCCCCTGATCTGCCCATGATGCGTCTGCATAAGCAGTCAGTTCCCCATGACATGCATTCACGCATAACTGTTTGTTCACAGATCCCTTCAGGTATCTGAGTACACGCTTAGCTGCTTTCCAGTCACTCTGCTTTGGTGACATATTCTTTCTGCTCAGGCAATGTACCGCCTGATATATGTCTGGGCGAGTCCAACAAGCAAGATATAACAAACTTCCTATCAGGGACTGATACAGAGATTTGTCACACTCTTCTTGTTCCTGAGACTCTTCACACAAATAACCTGTGACCATTGGGGTTTAAGCTGCATTAGCATCAAGCATGCTAAACCTTTCCAGCAACTGTTTTATTTTTTCTGTTTGAAACAAGTAAAATACACATTTACTGTCTCTGTTTATTTTTACCCCAAGATAATTTCTTATCTCTCCCAAACATTTCAGTTTAAAGCGTTCTCCAAGCTGTTTCTGAAATTGTTCTTGGTCACTCTCATTATTGGTTATTACACACAAATCATCCACGTAAATTAACACGTATGACTCCTTCTGACCTGTGCACCTTGAAAACAAACAAGGATCAGCAATACTTTGTCTGAAGCCTAATTTTTTAACAGCATCAATTAAGCATTTGTGCCACTCTCTGGCGGATTGATGTAAACCATATAAAGCTCTGTTCAGCTTTAGTACTTTGGCTTCTTCCCTTAATTCAAACCCTGGAATTTGAGTCATATATACTTCCTCTACCAAAGATGCATTTAGATAAGCTGTCTGAATGTCATAGTGGAAAACTTTCAGACCTTTCAACACTGCAATTGCCAGGGCTGTTTTAATGGTTTCACAACGAACCGTGGGTGAAAAAGTTTCATCAAAGTTAACAAATTTCCTTTGAGCAAACCCTTTACAAACTAGTCTGGCCTTTCTTTGTACAGTACCGTCAGCCAACTGCTTGAGTTTGTAAACCCACCTGCAACCTATCACAGGTTGTCCCTTTGGTAAATGCATTGGTATAATTACATTGTGCTCCTTCAAAGCATTCATTTCCACCCCCATGGCTTGCAGCCATAAATCTCTCTCTCTATCATCAAGAGAAAGCACCTGCTTGTAACTTTCAGGCTCAATTACAGACACGTGGTTGATTAAGTCACAATCTTCAAAGCCATACCTTTGTGGAGGTACTCCTTTATTACTTCTGTCTGACCGTCTGACTACCGTGCCACTAGACTCCCCTCCTTCTGGAGTCTCAACCTTTACTGTTTCCCTGCTTGCAACAACTTCAGGAAAAACACTTTCATCTGCCTCTGGCTGTTCATTAGCCGGCAAAAAACTTCTTCAGAAACCTTATCAGTGCCATGTAATCTTGGCCAATTAAAAGATTCTCCGAAGTTCGCAGATTTGCTAAATGACACCTGGTTCTGCTCATTAGCAAAGCGATAAGATTTTGCTGCATTCTGATATCCCAGAAAAATCAGCGGTTTGGATTTCTTGCCACCTGCTCTGCGGTTCTCTAAAGGTATATTCACCCAAGCCTTTGTACCAAACACTCTTAAATGCTTTAAAGAGGGATTTCTCTTGTACAATGCCTTATAGGGAATATTGTTAATGCTGGAGGTCCAAAGTCTATTCATCAAATAACAAGCCACCTTGATGCCTTCCCCCCAGAACCTGGGTTTTAGATTAGCATCCTCTATCAAAGCTTGCAACATTGACTTTAGGTAACCAATCCTCCTCTCAGCCACACCATTCTCCTGAGGAACACAGGGATTAGCCAATCTGTGCTCAATTCCCTTGCTCTCTAACCACTGGGTAAATGCATTAGAGACAAACTCACCGCCTCTGTCAGATTGTATACTGGATACCTTGAGGTCTAGCTGCCTTTCCACCCTCTTAATGCAATACTTGATGGTTTGACATGCCTCACTTTTCTGCTTCAGCAGATACACCCAGCCATAACGAGAAAAATCATCAACAATACACAAAGCATACCGGTTCTTAGACACACTCTCAGGAAATGGGCCACAGAGATTTAAATGAGCAATTTGCAGAGGTCTGGTTGCCACCCTTAGCCACTGGACTACGTCTGCTTTTAACAGATTTGCAGATAGTGCAATCTAGGAAAGAATTACACCCATTCAGCTTAATGTCATCCTTCCCTAACACACTCAGGGTCTTCTTTAGAATGGAATAGGAGGCATGCCCAAAGCGCCTATGTAGAAGGTGTATGCACTCATTATGTGGATTTTTGTTCAAAGACTCCACTACCATAGAAGTTTCTCCTGTCCTTCTATGCACCACATAGGCATCCTTTTGCAAGTGCCCTTTTAACATTACAACCTCTCCCTGGCTTATCTGGCAGGTGTTTCCTTCAAACTGCACCTTAAAGCCAGCCTTAGCCAGCACAGAAACACTTAGCAAATTATGCTGTAACTCAGGCACACAAAGTACATCCTGAAACATATAATTCAACTCTGAGAAAAACACCTCCCCTTCAGAGTGTACCTTTAAGTGTTTCCCATCTGCTAGACTTACATTAGACTTAGCAGACTGCTTTTGGTTAACCAACATGGAAGCTTTGTTAACAAAACATTTACTTGCCCCACTGTCCAAAAGCCAAATGTCCTCTTTGCCTCCAGCTTCTGCCAGCACAACAGCAGTGTAAGTTCCATTCACTGACTGTCTCTTTGGTTGCTTTTTCCTGGCCAACTGGGGACAATTTCGTTTCAAATGTTGCGAGGACCCACAAAGAAAACACTTTCTGATGAACATCACGCATTCCTCCTCTTGCTTGTAGCTCCTACTCTTCTGGTCTCCCTCATGTGCTGGCGTCTGAGCCATCTGCGCAGAGTAGAACGCTGCCCTTCTTGGGTTGTATCCTTGGTGGGCTGCTGACATCGGCGTTGACTGTGCATTGCCTCTCTGCCTGGGATGATTTACACCGAACTGCACGGCACTTGACTCCCGTGACGACTCTGACGTTCCTCTCAGGTGAACCATGAACTCTTGGGCTGCAGTCATCTGCTTACGTCCTTCCTCCCATCGTTCCTCGTCCTCCAGAATCCGTCCCGTCACATATTCATAGGTTAGCTGCCCTGCTGCCAGACTCTCCAGCGAGGTTACCAAATCATCAAAGCTCGCATCCAGAGAACTCAAAAGCAAATACACTCTGTCTTCTGCAGCTATATTCTTTCCTCTCAACTCCAGCTGTCTAAACAACTCTGCCAGAGTCTTCAAGTGGGCTGCGGCCGACGTGTGCAGTGATTTATTGCATCTATAAAGTCGCCTCATTAACGTTAGCACCGTGCCTGCCGAGTCCTGGAGATACACTGTTCGTAGAGAATTCCATGCTAAGTTTGCATGCTCCTTCCCCACAACAAAGACAAGCTGGTCATCTCCCACCGACAAGGTGATATTGGCAAGGGCTTTTATGTCCTTGGCAACTTCGGCTGCTGTGGTAGGGAGTCTTTCCACAGCGTCCCATAAATCTTCCCTTTTCAGATATTGCTCGAGCCTCACAGACCAAACGTGGTAATTCTCAGAAGTGAGCTTATCCACCGGGATAAATTATTGTTGTGCCATTACTCACACACAGCAGTCACTCTTCTAGTAGCTTCTGAAAAATCCTGGACTTTGCTTATCTACCACCACACATAAACCTGCGCAGTGTAGCAGAAAACACTCCTGTAACGTAGAGGAGCTGGGCCCAGAGCCCTGACGTGGAAGCCAAGCGGATTGGCAGTCTTGTCCAGAATAACCATCAGAAAGTCCTCTGCTACTTAGAAAAGTGTAGTTTATTGTACAGTGCAGAAATATATACAGATACTCCTTTCACACTCTCCGCTCATAGCATCCCGCATAGAACTTTAGTTTCACTCCAATATATACACCTGGTGGTCGCAGCCACCAATCACAGTAGATACCTAATCATCCTGCCATTGCTACTGCATTGCATCAGCCACCTGGCTATAACTGGATCAGGCCAGCTTTCTCTAGCTCCCCAGGTACTTTCCAGGCGGAATACATCATCCTTAGATCTCACTGATCTATCCTGCCCTGTCAAACGAATCTGACAGACTTGTAATCTTGACAAAATGTTATTTACTTCTTAATGTATACTGCAACTGATCAGGGTTTGGAGTGATTTGAATGCCCTCGTGCTCTGGGTATCTGCTGTTCCCTTGTAGCCTGTAAAACAACTGGGGAAAAAAAGGGGGAGAAGAAACTCAACCTGGGAGTAAAAGGAAACCGAAGAGGTTGAGCTAGATTCTACATAAAAGATCTACAAATCTATTTTTATTATATTGTGCACAAATATATGTTAAAAAACCACCAGGCCTACAATATGGGCTCCCTAAAAAGCATGAACAAATATTAACAACATGTACTTGGTTATTATGTCAATACATAAAATGACCAAACTTAGACCAAAGGCATTTCGGCCTTATATTGGCCTTCTTCAGAGGTCATAAGGAGCCCCATTGCGCAGAGTGGAAAGCTGCAGTACTGCAGTCCAAGCTCTGCTCACAACCTGAGTGCTTGCATAGGGGACCTTTACCTCTCCCTTTTACAGTGGTCATACATAAAACAATTTTATAATATACATCCTGAAATCTATATACACGTTATACAAGGTAAAAGATTTATAAAAGCCGTTTATTTTGTGTGGCTTTATGTAGAAATATTTAGTCCATGTGTGTTAAAACATGGTTGCGAGCTCACACCTAGTATATGATATCAAGCGTCTCTGGATGTGTATAACATCAACAAGCATGAAAGGAAGAGGATTTCTAAAATACATCTGCTTCACGGAAATCCCAAGACAATCTCCAAGAACCAAAAAGAATATAGGAAGGTTGACAATGAGGAAACTGAAATTGTTCCAGACTTTCTATTCCTTGGCTCCATCATTGACCAAAAGTGAAACTGCAACCAAGAAATCAGAAGGAGATTGAGATTGGGAAGAGCAGCCATGAAGGAGCCAGAAAAGATTCTGAAGTGTAAGGATGTGTTGCTGACGACCAAGATCATGTTAATCCATGCCATAATATTCCCTGTTACTATGTATGGGTGTGAAAGCTGGACAATGAAGAAAGCTGATAAGAAGAAAATAGATTCCTTTGAAATGTGGTGTTGAAGGAAAGTGTTACAGACACCCTGGACTGCCAAACAAAAATCATTGGGTTCTAGATCAAATCAAGCCTGAACTGACCCTAGAAGCTAAAATGACTAAACTGAGGCTGTCATACTTTGGTGACATTATGAGAAGACAAGTGTCCCTGGAAAAGACAATCATGTTAGGAAAAGCTGAAGGCAGCAGGAAACATGGAAAACCCAAGAGATGGATTGACTCTATAAAGGAAGCCACAGTCCTCAGTTTGCAAGAACTGAGCAAGGTTGTTAAGGACAGGATGTTTTGGAGAACATTGATTCATAGGGTCACCCTGAGTTGGAAACGACTTAACGGCACTTAACACACACAATTCTGGGCATTTGGACATAAAAATATATCCATAGCAATGCTCTAAATAAAGAGTTGCCAGCTCGGGGTTAGGATATACCTGGATATTTTGGGGGTGGAGTCTGAGGAGGGTGAGCCTTGGGGAGGGGAGGGACTTCAATGGGGTGTAATGCCATAGAGCCCACCTTCCAAAGTATACATTTTCTCTAGGCCCTGGGGAACTGATCTCTGCCACCTGGAGATCAGTTGTAATAACTGGAGATCTCCAGCCACTACCTGGAGTCTATATAAGCTACCACATATAATTCAAGACAACACATGACAAAATGTACATCAAAAACCCACAAAAAACCACATATACAATATGGTTGTATCCTTACCCAGAGTGGGACGTGATTTGGCTCTGTACCCCTTGTGGGACAATTGAAGTTACCTACATTATGATAATGGAATATATAGAAAGATATGCAGGATATTGAATGAAGGACTGAAGAATTGCTTGATAAGCTAAGAATTTGAAACGGCCGTATGCTCCATAAACTGATGGCCTTTATTTTGCTACATGATATCTGCTTTCAATAAGAAGATTCTGTACTCATCATTGAGACAACTTTGATAAACAACTTTTGTACATATGTATTGTATATATGGTTGTTTGTGGGGTTTTGATGTACATTTTGTCGTGTGTTGTCTTGAATTATATGTGGTAGCTTATAAAGAATTTTTGCACTTTGTTTAAATTGGTTTCGCTTCTGTACTGATTTCCAAATCCCTTGATACTTGTACAGTGGTGTCTATTTCGTTCTCCCACTACCTGGAGTCTGGCAACCCTATCTAAATAACAGAATAACCAGAAGTGATCCCCAATGTGGCCCCTGCATAGGATTGTCAATGCCAAGTTGGGAAATTTATGGAGATTTTGGGGGTGGAGCTGAGGTTGTTGTTTTTGTGTGTGTTTGATCTGCCCCACCTTTGTGGCAGCCATTTTGTGATTGGTCCTGCCCCATCTTGGCCACTATGCTACACCAACTATAAAGTCACGAGGTGTCTGTTTTCATGCCAGCATAAAACAGCAGATTTAACCACTGGTAAATTTCTAGGAGAGACTTTGGGGGGTAACGCCAGCCTTGAAACCATATTCTTTGACCTGAATGATCTGTGCACTAATCAGTAATTCCCAAATAATTCTGTAAATATTTATTTATGCATACTTGGGTTGTCAGCTCCATGTTGGAAAATATCTGGAGATTTGGGGGGTGGAGCCTGAGGAGGGTGGGGTTTGGGGAGGGGAGGGACTTCAATAGGGTATAATGCCATGGAGTCCAAATTCCAAAGCATCCATTTTCTCCAGGTCAGCCAATCTCTGTCACCTGGAGATTAGCTGTAATAGCAGGAGATCTCCAGCCACCACCTGGAGGTTGACAACCCTATGCATAGATGTTACTCCAGCTTTCTTCTAAGGAGCTGTCCCCAGATTTCCAGGATGTGTCAGTGGTGACCAAGATAATTCCTGCCATAGTATTCCCTGTTACCATGTATGGGAAAGTTGGATAATGCAGAAAGCTGACAGGAAGAAAGCAGATTAGTTTGAGATGTGTTGTTGGAGGAGAGTTTTGCAGATACCGTGAACCGCCAAAAAGACTTATAAGTGGGTTCCAGATCACACAAGATTGAAAGCTCCCTAGAAGCTAAAATGACTCAACTGAGGCTGTTGTCCTTTGGTCACATCATGAGAAAGCAAGACTCACTGGAAAAGACAATAACGCAAGGAAAAGTCAAAAACAGCAGGAAACGAGGAAGACCCAAATAAGATGGATTGACTCCATAAAGGAAGCCAGGGCCTTCAGTTTGCAAGACCTGAGCAAGGTTGTTAATGATAGGTTGGTGGCCAATTTTCAAACACGTAGCACTATTTTTTTATTAGTTATGCTTGTGTGTGAAGTGCCGTCAAGTTGCTTCCAACTCATGGTGACGCTATGACCCCGGCTCAGGTCTTGCAAACTGAGGGCCATGGCTTCTTTTTATGAGTCTCCCAATTGTACTGCTTATGGTATACCATAAATTCTGTTTGAAACCCCTCCTCAAATTCTCCCCTCCTCAGGCACTGCCTCCAAATCTCCAGGAATTTCTCAGGCCAGCGTTGGCAGCCATTAGGTTTGCTAACCTCCAGGTACTAGCTGGAGATCTCCTGCTATTACAACTGATCTCTAGCAATGGCAACCCTTCACCAGCCTGCTGTTTTCCGTACTTGCATCTACAGTGTGGGATTTTTTTTCTCCTTGACGGAAAGAGTTGCCAGCTCTGGGTTGAGAAATACTTGGAGGTTTTTGGGGTGGAGCCTGAGGAGGGAGGGTTTGGGGAGGGACTTCAAGGCTATATTGCCAAAGAAGTCATTTTCTCCAGGTGAACTGAGCTCTGTCCGCTGGAGATCAGTTGTAATAGCAGATGATCTCCAGCTAGTACCTGGAGGTTGGCAACCCTTTTGACAGAGGATATCAAAATGTGTTATCGTGAGCCGACAGCAGGCTTTTAGGCACAGAAACAACAGTCCAGTGTTCTATTCATCGAACTTAATTCGGCGTCAGGCAGCAGCGATTGAATTTGCAGACTGAGCGGGCCTCATGCAGGTCTGTTTTTGACTTGGTTATCCATGGAGACTTGCTTGGCTTTTTAAAAAAGACAGGCTGGAGGAGTCTTTCAGTGGCAGGCTTAAATTCCCTTTGACCGAGCATGGCTTTGACAAGGGCTTATTGCAACCCGGCTTTCCTTGCAGGCCTAAACGGGCTTGCCTCTCATTACCAATAGATCTCGGCAGTGGTACCATTTTTGCTATGCTAGTCACATCCAGTCCTCCATCCATCCAGGGATCACGTACGGGGTACCTGTTAAGAATGCAAGTCACATCGGCCCCTCGGCTGCCGCAGTGAACTGATTCGTGCCGGAGACTCAATGTGAGTAACGTGGAGCGAAGGCCAAGAAATACAGGATCTTTTCTGTGTCACACAGACGCTAGGTGCTCACTCCTCTTGCAGGTATCTACACGTCTCCCTGTCTGAAGAACCATCTCTTGGAATGAACAAGAAATAGCTCCAAAAGGAGGTGTTGCGGGAAAAGTCAGGGGATTTAATCCAGAAGCAGCTTCAGTGCTGTGACATTCTTCACCCTCTTATTACTGCCAATGAGTAGGGTTGCCAGTGGGAGGTTTTTGGGGCGGAACCTGAGGAAGGTGGGGTTTGGGGAGGGGAGGGACTTTGATGCCATAGAATCCAATTGCCAAAGCGGCCATTTTCTCCAGGGGAACTGATCTCTAGGGGAGATCTCCTGCTAGTACCTGGAGGTTGGCAACCCTCCCGATAAGTATAACTTTTCCAGCTGCCAGGGAACACCAGCCATTATGCTAAACAGATCACTTTCAAAAGAACTAGAGTTCTTAAGCACTGTGATGCTTTTCTGTCATACTTTTTTTAGTCCTCCTACACAGGCTTCCTCGGGAGGGGGTGGGCACTCCTTCTTTGGAGGTTTTGAAGCAGAGGCTAGATGGCCATCTGTCAGCAATGCTGATTCTGTGAACTTAGGCAGATCGTGAGAGGGAGGGCAGGAAGGGTTGTGTCAGTGCTTGGCTCTCGTGGCCCTTTCTTACATGCCCAGGGTGATGCTGTTCACCACTTGGGGTCAGGAAGCAACTTTCCTCCAGGCCAGTTTGACCAGGGATCCTGGAGAGTTTTCCCTCCATTTTCTGGGCATGTAGGGGTCACTGTGGATGTGGGGAGGGAGGTAGTTGTGAATGTCTTGCATTGTGCAGGGGGTTGGACTAGATGACTAGGGTTGCCAACCTCCAGGTAGTAGCTGGAGATCTCCTGCTATTACAACTGATCTCCAGGCAACAGAGATCAGTTCCCCTGGATAAAATGGCCGCTTTGACAATTGGACTCTATGGCACTGAAGTCCCTCACCTCCCCACCTCCCGCCCTCCTCAGGCTCCGCCCCAAACACCTCCTGCCGGTGGTGAAGAGGGACCTGGCAACCCTATAGATGACCCTGGTGGTCCCTTCCAAGTGTATGATTCTATGACATGTGCAGTCGCTAGAGTTGCCAAGTCTGGATTGGGAAATTCCAGAGATTTTGGGATGGAGCCTGGAAAGGGTGGGGGAGGGGGAGGGAAGGAACCTCAGTAGAGTCTAAACCCCCTAAAGTCCACCCTCCAAAACTGCCATTTTCTCTAGGAGAACTGGTCTCCGTGGTCTGGAGATCAGCTGTAATTCCGGGAGATCTCCAGGCCCCACCTGGAGGTTGGTAACCCTTAGCAATCTCTATTTTGTGTGAACAAAGCATAGTGGTACGCACAAATGTTTACTGTACATTCCACAGACCTGGGTTCCTCTCTTTTCCCTCCTGCCTCTTCCCCCCTTCCTTAGTTTTCTCCAGCACAAAGAACTAAATTGCACAGGAAGGTGGAAATGTGATTGTAAACCAGCCTTTCCCCACAGCCGTCAATCGATCCAGAAATCCAGCTACCAGTGCACTTCTGCACACATGATAAAGCAGATGCATTGACCACATGCATTCCAATGGCAGGAGAAGGGCTGGAAAGCATTATTAGGAGGCACATGTAAATTTAGTGCACATTTTGGTCTGTCCAGTCCTCTGGGCAGAGATGTGAAAGTCGGGGTAGGGGGCACTTCTGTTACTTTCTCACATTCCTATAGAGAGCTCAGGGAGGCTTATACAGTTCTCAATCCCACCAATTTATCCTCCCAACTACCCTGTGAGTTAGATTAGAATGAGAGAGGGGATCATCTAGCAAGCTTTATGGCTCAGTGTGGATTTGAATACATCCCCCTCCATCTTAGACTAGCACTCAAAAACACACCTTGCTTTCAACAAACTGCCATATACAATGTTTACTAGGGTTGCCAGCTCCAGGTTGGGAAATACCTGTAGGCTTTTGGGGTGGAGCCTCAGGGAGGCGGGATTTGGAGAGGGGAGGGACTTCAATGCCATAGAGTCCAAATTAGGGCTGTTGAAAAAAAAATTTGGTAAAGTTCGGCTTTGGCAAAATTTGGCCATTTTTAATTCGGGACGTGCCGAAGTCCAAACTCCCCCGCTTTGGATCCGCGGAATTCGGTGCGAGATCCGGAGTTCAGGGGAAAATTCAGCCAGGTCTTTGAAGTGCTGGGCGCCGCCTGCCCAGGCGGCACCCACCACTTCAAACCGAGAGTCGGGAAAAGGTGGGGGTCTTTAAAGAGCCCCCCCACGGGCCTTCACGGGGCTTCCATGAAGGCACGCGGGGGGCTCTTTAAACAGATCTGCGCCTCCCAGTTGGAAGGCGCAGATCTGTTTAAAGCGCCCCCCACGAACCTTCAGAGAAGCCTGTGAAGGCACGCGGGGGGGGGGGGGGACAGATCTGTGCCTCCCAGCTGGAAGGTGCAGATTTGTTTAAAGCGCCCCCCGCGCGCCTTCAGGGAAGCCCCATGAAGGCGCGCGGGGGAGAACAGATCTGTGCCTCCCAGCTGAAAGGCGCAGATCTGTTTAAAGCGTCCCCCACGCGCCTTCAGGGAAGCCCCGTGAAGGCACGCGGGGGGGGGGGGGAACAGATCTGCGCCTCCCAGCTGAAAGGCGCAGATCTGTTTAAAGCGTCCCCCACGCGCCTTCAGGGAAGCCCCGTGAAGGCACGCGGGGGGGGGGGGAACAGATCTGCGCCTCCCAGCTGGAAGGCGCAGATTTGTTTAAAGCGCCTTGCTGGAAGGCAAGAGTCCCTGGAGCCTAAGTGGGGAGTTTAAAGACCCCCCGCCCAGTTTCCCGGGAAAAGGCGGGAAAAGGCAGGTTCGGGAACGCTGAACCTGCTGAATTTGTTCAGCAATCGCCCCGAATTCAGCAAATTCGGGGCGTCGTTTTCCCGCCTTTTTTCAGTTCTGTTCCATCCAAACTGAAAACCCCCGAATTGCGGAAAATTTGGCTGTTTTTTCGGTTCGGATGAACCGAATCGACAGACCTAGTCCAAATGCCAAAGCAGCCATTTTCTCCAGGTGAACTGATCTCTAGTAATAGCGGGAGATCTCCAGCTACTACTTGGAGATTAGAAACCCTAATGATTATGCTATATGGACTCTATGGCATTATTCCCTGCTGAAATCCTTCCACAAACCCTTCTCTTCCCCAGAACCCACCAGCAAAATCTCCAGGAATTTCCCAACCTGGCGACCCTATGGCTGGAGATCAGTTGTAATTCTAGGAGATCTCCAGGCCCCACTTGGAGGATCTGAGAGCCGGCATGGTGGTGTAGGGGTTAAGAGCGGCAGGACTCTAATCTGGAGAACCAGGTTCAATTCCTCACTCCTCCACATGAAGCCTGCTGTGCAATCTTGGGCCAGTCACAGTTCTCTCCAAACTCTCTCAGCCCACGTGGGGGCAAGCAATGGCAAACCACCTCGGGACATCTCTAGCCTTGAAAACCCTACGAGGTTACCATAAGTCAGATGCGACTTGATGGCACTTTATACCACTACTTGGAGGATGACAACCCTATGTTTCTGAACCCTCACACTAGTAGAAGAATTAAAAATTTCAAAAATAAAAGGAATAAAAGGGAGAGAATCGTTCCAAGATGCTGAGATCTCAGGACCACACAGTATCTCAGCAGCCATTTTGAATTGCCCAGGCATCTAAAGACAACAGTCTGGATACCTAATTAATCCCTAACGGATGCTGCATTTTAGAGACTGTGGTGAGTTCAGGAGGAAAAAAGGAATGGGCAGGCGAAGAAGACAAGAGGAGGGGAAGAAACAAAGCCAGAGTAGAAGGAGGAAAGACAAATGGAGAAAAGAGTGGAGGCGGGGGCTGGAAGAGGAAAGCAAGAACAGAGGAAGGACTGGAGGGAAGGTGACAAATAGGGTTTCCAGCCTCCAGGTGGTGGCTGGAGATGTCCTGCTGTTACAACTGATCTTCATCAACCCATTTTCTGGTCTTTGAATCATCCATGAACCAGCTGTGAAGATGTGGGACACAGAGTCGTTTGCATGAATTGAGTCTTACACCGAAGATCAACCACAAATCAGAAGGAGGATCTGACCATGACATTCCTGGGTCTAGGCAAGAAGACTCCTTTCCTTGATTTTAAACTGATGTGCGTAATAAACATCTCTGCCCTAGGATGTGATGATGGCTGCCAACTTGGAAGGCTTTAAGAGGGGAGTGGACATGTTCATGGAGGAGAGGGCTATCCATGGTTACTAATCAAAATGGATACTAGTCATGATGCATACCTATTCCCTCCACTATCAGAGGAGCATGCCTGTTATATTAGGTGCTCTGTAATACAGGCAAGATAATGCTGCTGCAGTCATCTTGTTTGTGGGCTTCCTAGAGGCACCTGGTTGGCCGCTATGTGAACAGACTGCTGGACTTGATGGGCCTGGGTCTGATCCAGCAGGGCTTTTCTTAGGTTCTTGTTAAAAAACAAAAACAAAAAAGGAAGTATTTCTTCACACAACACATAGTTAAATTGTGGAACTCCCTGCCCCAGGATGTGGTGATGGCTGCTAACTTGGAAGGCTTAAACAGGGGGGTGGACATGTTCATGGAAGAGAGGGCTATCCATGGCTACTAGTCAAAATGAATACTAGTCACGATGCACACCTATTCTCTATGGTATCAGAGGAGCATGCTTATTATATTAGGTGCCATGGAACACAGGCAGGATAATGCTGCTACCGTCGTCTTGTTTGTGGGCTTCATAGAGGCACCTGGTTGGCCATTGTGTGAACAGACTGCTGAACTTGGTGGGCCTAGATGTGATCTAGCAGGACTTTTCTGATGTTCTTATGTTCCCATACTTCCCCCTAACCAGGAACACTGAAGTCAGCGATGTGAGTCTTTAGAGATTCAAGCCAATGGCGAAGCCCCCTCTATTTCCCAATCAGTGGAGGGCGAAATACCATGAAAACTGTCTTGATTTACAGCTTCCCAGTTCCGCCATATTGTTAAGCAAATGGCTTCCCTAAGTGGAACGTGCAGTTTCTGTTGACAGAAGCCAATTTGCAGCCCACATGCAAGCCGTCTCGGCTTTGAATGGCTGCTCCCAGTTTTCAGAAGCAGCAAAATGTGGCAAAGCAACAAATGCACCAATAGTTACACTGGGGGAAGAAATCAGGCAACATACATTTGCTCTTTCAATTATCTGTATACTGGTATCTCCGTCTCTCTGGATGGCTCTCTGTCTCGGTCTCTGTCTCTGTCTCTCTTTCTCTTCTCTCTCTCTCTCTCTCTCTCTCTCTCTCTCTCTCTCTCTCTCTCTCTCTCTCTCTCTCTCTCCTCATTTCTAATTTCACCCCTCTGCTTGGCAACAAAATATGAGCATCTGGGCAACTGTCTGAATGACAGAAAGACAGAGTGAGAAGGGTGTATTTGTGATCAAGTCTGAAGCAGTTATAGAATTTTGGAGAGGTGGTGTAGGTGACAATTGTAGAATCATTTAAATCATCAACTTAGGACAACTTAGGCAAACTCATTAGTCAAAAGAGCCAAATATCAACAGTACAACGATTGAGATTTCTTTTGAGACTTGATATCTGTTGTGGGGAGAGGAAGGGAAGGTGATTGTAAGCTGGTTTGGTTTTTCTTAAAAGGTAGAGAAAGTCAGCATATAAAAACCAACTCTTCTTCTTCTTGTGTTCACTTGAAATTTACACTCTCCAGTCCTTACTTCCTGATATGAGTGGACCGCTTGTGCTTACTAAGCAGGGTGGAAAAGGCAATTTGTGCATGATCAAAGGCATCTTTTTCTTATTTACTCATTTAATATTCCTGGACATTTTCTGAGCCTAAGTCCTTGTGAGCCTTATTGGCAACTGACTAATTAACAAATCCCATTTGCACCTGACAGAGTTGTCAACTGGTCAGAATTTTACCAGTCCAGCTAGGAAGGTCCTTGTTTTGTGTGCTCTGTTATATATAGGGTCAGAGACCCTGAAAACGTAGATCTGTGGCTCCGGGGTAGAGCATCTGCTCTGCAGGCACAAAGTCTTGGGTTCAATTTCCTGCTCCTCCTTTAAAAGCAATAGGTGAGGGGAAGCCAGCATGGTGTAGTAGTGGGTAAGAGCAGTGGTTTGGAGCACTCCTCCACATGAGCAGCAGAGGCTGATCTGGTGAACTGGATTTGTTTCCCCACCCCTACACATGGAGCCAGCTGGGTGACCTTGGGCAAGTCACAGCTCTCTCAACCCCCCTACCTCACAGGATGTCTGTTGCAGGGAAGGGACGGCGATTGTAAGCCGGTTTGATTCTTCCTTAAGTGGCAGAGAAAGTCGGCGTATAAAAACCAATTCTTCCCTTCCATTCACCTCCTTTATGCACCCTTTAAAATGGGGCCCATTCCACACACACCCAATCTTTGTGCCCAAACGAACAGGAACTACGCTCACACATGCTAATCCCGCCAGAGGAAGCCTGGCTGCGTTGAGCTCCCCCCGCCCCGCTCCCTGGGCAGAGGTGGGCAGCGACCCCCTCCCCTCTGCCCCTCTCCCACCGCCCCTGAGACTATTTCGCATGAATAATGGCGCTTCCAGGAGGACAATATGTGGGGGGGAGAGACGGAGACATCCTCACAATAGGCAGCCCAGTGTTGCCTTTCCTGGTGGCCCGGAGCCCCACGCGCCCCCTGCCCCCGACTCCCGCATGCCGCCACCACAGCTTCTGGCACCAGAGCCAAGAGGGAAGGAGCAGCCGGGAGCAGCCCCCCTCCTCAAGCAGCGTGGCCGTGAGAGCAGCAGCCAGCCCTGGCTCGGTGGGGCTGGGCGTGTCGCCGGAACGCTGGCTCTTCTTCGCCACCAGCCCCTGATGACCCCGGCCCGGCCCCTGCTAGGCACAGTGCTCAGGCGCAGCGGAGAGCAGCCGGCGCCGGGCCAGCCCCACTCGCCCTTGCCCAGACCTCCCTCCGCCCCGTTTCCTGGCCGGACGCTGTGGCGTGGCCCGGGCTTGAGGAGCGGCCTCCCTGGAGCAAGGGGGCGCCTCCGCACTGGCGCGCCCTGGGCGCATAGGTGAGGGGGAGTGGCCGCAGGCACCTTTGGCAGGCATGGAAGGCGCCGCCTCGCTACTGCCGGGGAGGGAAGGCCGGGGCAGGCAGGGGAGCGCCTCGGAGCGCCGCCACTGCTACAGCGAGGTTGTGTCCTTGAGCCCCCACCCCCTCGGTGCTGGTGGGGGGGTGGAGGCCGGCAGCAGGAGGAGGAGGAGGAGGAAGTGGAGGCGGCAGAGAATAGAGGGCCAATGGAGCCCTGAAAGGCAGCAGGAGCTGCGGCGGCGGTGGCTCCGTCCTTTCTCCCCCCCCTCCACCGCACCCCACCCCAACCCGGGCAGGTATCTTGCAGGCAAAGTAGACGCCCAGCTTCTCGAGCTTCTTGGCATGGGGCGCGGAGTGGAGCCGCGCCTTCTTGCCCGAGATGCAAGCCGAGCCAGGGGCCTCCTCCGCTGCACGAGCCGCACTCAAGGGGCCAAAGAGCCGCATGCGGCTCGCGAGCCGCGGTTTTGCAACCCCTGACTTAGGACATCAACAGCCCACAGGGGCTGTGGCTCATCGGTAGAGCATCTGCTTGTCATGCAGAAAGTCCCACGTTCAATCTCCGGCATCTCCAGTTAAAGGACCAGGCAGCTGGTGATGTGAAAGACCTCTGCTTGAGTCTCTGGATAGCGGCTTCCAGCCTGAGTAGACAATACTGAACTTGGGAGGAATTCGCTGCATGGATGCAGGAAAGATTCCTGGGAAGGTGATTGTAAGCCGCTTTGAGACGCCATAAACATATAGAAAAAGTTTACAATGCTTTTCTATGGAGGAGGGGGGCAACCCCTTTGGGACCCCATAAAATTGGAGCCCCTGCCAAAGGTCACCAAATTTGGGGGGTCATGCAAGGAGAGTCCCTTGAAGCTACCCTGAAAATTTGGGGACTCTACACCTGTCAGGAGCAAGCCAGGAGGATGGTATGCGATAGTGCGATTGTGCTGCTCCCAGGTGCTCTTGTGCTGCTCTGTCCAAGGCCAGTCTGTGCCCCATGTTTAGTCTTCATAGATTCCCATTCTGTGGGAATCGCCATGTGCTCCTTCCTGCCTCTGGGAGGGGGGTTGCCTAGGTTACCAGTTATCTCCTTTTGCTTTTCCATTTATGCTGTGCACCTTGCCTTTGCCCCGTACTAGTGTCCTTTTGAATATGGCTTCTGAAACCTGTCGATTCTAACCAATAAAACTGCTTTCGTGGATTTGCCATCTGCTGAAATCTGTTTATGGGTTAGCCGCAGGGCTAGAGCTTATATTAGGACACTAGTGCTATCCTTACTTGTTGACCTTGGCTGGAGCCCTGGAGGGTTTGCCTGGACACTCGTCTCCTCGGCTTGGGGCGCAGGATGAGCTCCCCGAAGACCCTGACTTTCGGTGTGTCGTCTTGGAGGAGGTGCAGCGTACTTACGCACAGTCTGTTCGGCTGGTTGGGCTGGTGATTGATCAGTGGCATTGCCTGGCAGCAGCGACCCCCTGGAGGACTCAGGACGCTGATCTACGTGCCCACAATGACCTTTTGGGACTTGATACTTTGCTAGAGGAGGCCCGGTTAGCGCAAGAGGACTTTACTCTCCTAACCCGGTTGTTGGCTGAGCTTATGCTCCACAGCACACAACAGGAGTCGGCGGCCCCGATCCAGGGGCCTGAGTTCTGTTTCCCAATGGCGGGGGCTCTGGTGGGAGAGGTTCCGCAAACTATTCCGGATCCCACCCTATGCTGCCGGGAAGCACAGAACGCGGCCGCCAGGACAGTCCTGGTTCTTGTGGATTTCACGCAGGCCACGGCGACGGCAACCAACCTCGAGAAGATACTAACTCCTGAATTCAGTCCTGCCTCTGTGAGTCTGGCTCAACAGGTCCAACCGCTGTTGAGCCAGCACAAAGAAATCCAAATACTCTTGGAGCAGGTGGCCGTACCAATTGTGACGGCCGCCGATGCCACCAAACTCAAGGCGGACCACGCGCTTGCTGACCAGAGGCGGGTGGAGGAGTAACTGTTGGCGGATGCGGCCACCACTTGGGCACGGGTGACGGCAGGAATGGGAGTGCGGTCGAAAGCTTGCAGGGGATCGGACTGGTCTCTCCCCTCGTTGTCTTTGGGCTCTTGGGAACCTGGCCTGCCCCGGGACGTAGCGCGCAGGCAGCGGCTCCCCTTTGCTCCTGACATCCCAGAATATGAGGAGGAGGAGGAGTTGTATGCAGAGGAGGGTGACTGGAATACAAACAACCGAGCCAGCCAAGCCCGATGGACCGGGGGGGGGCTGAGGAGGAGATCCATGCCTTAAGGTTTCAAAACCGAGAGCTTGTGGATCGTATGGCTCGTATGCAGGACCAAATGGATGTGTTGATGCGTGAATACGGTTGCCTGCAGTGAGCTCAAGTGGCACCTGCGCAGGCACTGGTCCCAGGCCAGCAACCCCCCGGCCAGCAGCCCCCGGTGCAGCCAGCACCATAGCAACCTCTGGTACAAGCACCACCAGGACAGCTGGGACCCCCCCGGCCAGCAGCCTCCGGTGCAGCCGGCTCCAGGACAGCCTCCGGCACCTCCACCAGTGGGACCGGTGGTGCAGTGGAAGCAACCCCGATTGCGTGTAACATTTGATGGCTCCACGGATATGTTGCCCTGTTTTCTTCACCAAGTAGACAGTTACATGAGAGAACAAGGGCATACCTTTCCCATGGAAGACAGCCGAGTAAGGTTCGTTTCCTCACTTCTAGCTGGAAAGGCTGCAGAATGGATGGTCCTCCAGTTTGATACCCGGGCCCGCTCCATACGGTCGCTTAATGAATTCATGCGAGCGTTGAGAAGACGTTTTGAGGATCTGTTTCAAGGGGAGAAGGCCAAAGCGGCCCTCCTACAACTCTATCAAGGATCCTCCTCAGTCCGAGAGTTTGCAGATGAGTTCCAAAGACTCGCTAATAAAATAGTGGACTGGACTGAAGCCACCCGGGTGCACTACTTCAGAGCAGCATTGCATCCTGAGGTTCTAAACTGGGCATACATGCAGCGAGACCCAGCCACCTTAGAAGAATGGATTTTACTGGCGGAAGAAGTGGAAAGCCGCCGCCAGTTTATTTCTCTTGCCCGATGGCAGGCCAGGGAGGGGGGAAGCCAGAAAACCCCTCCCAAACCTGCCGCTTCTCAGGCCCCGCAGAAGCTGGCTCTACCTCCACCAGACCGAGCATTGCGGTTTCAAAGGGGAGCCTGCCTCGTTTGCGGGGCCATAGGTCACTTTGCTGCCACTTGTCCGTCACGTCAGGGGCTGCCAAGTCCCACTCCCCAGCCAGAGGGGACTCCTCGCAGGAGAGGACGCACCCGGGGGAGAGTCACCGCAGCCGAGCGGAGCATCCCTCCAAGATGAAAAGCGCCCCCAGCTCAACACACTGGAGAAGTGACAACGGACCTTTCACCAGCGGACCCGTCGGGGTCCAGGATTACAATTACTAGTCCTGGGGACAGTAGCCCCACATCTTCAGAGGAGAGCGACCACTGGAACTCCCCAGCTCTTAACTTGGAGTCTCCCCTCGAACAGCCAAAAAAACGGACTGGGTCTGCGGTAGAGGGAGTGAAACCGCAGACCTCCGCAGGTGTTCCTGCGAAACCCAAGGCTCCTGTCATGGTGAGTGTGTATGTAAATGTGATATTATGACATTATAGAAAAGGTGCTCAATTACAAGTTAAAGCCTTAATAGACTCAGGGTGTTCCCCCTAGTTAATTAACGAAACCACCTTTAAGGCACTCCAAGTGAAGTCAGACCCTTTACCGACACCTGTTCATTTGCTCAAATGGATGGCAGTGATTTGGGGGGGGGGCAGTCGACTGTCGCACTGACGGAGTGGCAATGGGAATTGGCCACCATTGGGAACAAATCAACTTCACTATTGTGCCCAATGTTTGATATGCTGTGGTGTTGGGAGCAAATTGGCTCAAAGGGCACAGTCCCACCATAGACTGGGAAGCTGAGACCTTAACGTTCAATAACCCGCTATGTGAATTGCACTGATACGAAGTGGCCATTAAAACCGTAATAAAACCAACTCCTGCCCTGGTCTCGGACACCTCCAGTCTGACCCAATTGCCACTCGACTATCAGGACTTTGCAGATGTATTAATGTGCAGGAGTGTGATGTGTTACCCCCCCCCCCACCGGACGGACTGTGCTATTGAAGTGGTGGGGGATGGAAAACTGCCAAAGAGTAAAATCTACCCAATGAGTCCGACGGAACGGGCGGTGCTCCGCGAATTCTTAGACAAGAACTTGGCTCGCGGTTTCATCCGACCCTCCACCACGCCCTATTTGGCTCCGGCTTTCTTTGTACGTAAGAAAACAGGAGATTTACGTTTGTGTGTTGACTTTCGAAAACTCAATGCTGTTACTCAAACAAATGCTTATCCCATCCCCCTCATTTCTGATCGCTTGGGACAGTTGAAAGAGGGACACATTTTCACCAAATTGGACTTAGTCTAGGCTTATTACAGAGTCAGATGAATCTCTGACTGCCTTTTCTAGTTGCTTTGGAATGTTCGAATTTATGGTGATGCCTTTTGGATTAAAAGGGACCCCAGGGGTCTTCATGCAACTCATTAATGAGATCCTCCATGATCTACTGTTCAAAGGAGCGGTGGTCTATTTAGATGATATGGGTTTGGTTCATGGCGCCAAGACCGCCAGACATTTCGGATTCCTCAAAAAATTGTATTTGCTACAGAGACAGTTTTGGTGGGCAGGCATGCGGTCCGATGTGGACTCCTTCATCCGCAGCTGCCCCATATGTGCAGCGGCTAAACGATCACAGGGCAAACCGCCTGGACTTTTACAACCGTTAGAGACTCCCTCGAAACCGTGGGAAGTGATTGCAATGGACTTCATGACGGACCTACCCCCTAGTGGGGGAAAGGCAGTTCTTTGGGTAATTACTGATCTGTTTTCGAAACAGGTGCACCTTGTACCCTGCGCAGGTATCCCTTCCGCCCCAAAATTGGCCTGCCTCTTTGTGTCACATGTCTTCCGTCTACATTCCTTCCCGCGCAAGATAGTGACGGACAGGGGGTCAACTTTCGTGGCCAAATTCTGGAAGGCTTTTCTCAAATTGGTTGGAGTAGAACAAGGACTGTCTAGTGCCTTCCATCCCCAAATGGATGGTCAGACTGAAAGGGTAAATGCGGTGTTGGAATGCTATTTATGCTGTTACGTTAATTACCATCAAGATGATTGGGTAGACCTGTTGCCTTTTGCTGAATATGCTTATAATAATGCGGTTCACCAATCCACAGGATTCAGCCCTTTCCAGGTTGTCCATGGTAAAGAGTTTGGCCTTGCTGGTCATATTGATATTTCTGAGGAGGAGGGGGGAGTGGATGTGGCCGGATGGGTACGTTCTATTCAAACAACCTGGCCATGGCTGGTTAAAAATCTAGAGCGGGCCAAACGGTGTTACAAGGTTCAAGCTGACAAACATTGCTCCCCCAGTATGGAATGCAAAGTGGGGGATCTTGTCTTTTTGTCCACCAAGAACCTACGATCCACCCGCCCATATGATAAGCTCAGTACCAAGTATGTAGGTCCGTTCCCCATTTCCCGGATTATTAATCCAGTGGCTGTGGAACTCTCCTTGCCCAAGTCCTTATGAAGAATCCATCCTATGTTCCATGTCAGTCTTTTAAAACCGTTTGTTCCTTCCCAAAAATGGCATCCTGAACCACAACCTGAAGTGCTGAAATGGTGGAGGGAGGAGCATTTTGAAGCGGCTAAAATACTGGATTCTCGCATTTGCTAAGGTGCCCTTCAGTACCTGATCCACTGGAAACATTTGGTCCCGCCCAGGATGAATGGGTGTGTGCCAGTGATGTCTCCGCCCCACGCTTGGTACAAGAATTTCATGCAGCCTACCCTCACAAACCCACGGTGGGTTTGTAAGCTAGAGCTTACAACACCCAAAAATGCTCATTACAGAAATTCCCCTAGGAAAAAGCTTGGGCAAAGCTGAAGCAAAAAAAAAAAGCCAAAAACCTGTTCAGCTGATTCAGCTTTATTTCCAGTTTTAATATTTGGCTTTAATTAAATCCAAAAGAAGCTGAAAAGGCCTTTTTCGGGTTTATTTTCAGTTCAGATTTATCAATATGCACAACCCTATGTAGAATGCTCTAGCAATAACGTCCAAAGACTCTATGGTTTCAGAGGTTATGGCTGGAGCATCCCGCACAATGCTGGCACTTCTGGAGAAAAAACAGTATCATGCTGGGAGCGCATGCACATGGGGGGTTGTTCTCCCTTTCCTGCTTCTGCTAGCTGACATTCTCCAGCCACACCTGAAAGAAACTCCTGCGGAAGGTAAGAGGGGAACTGGCAACCCTAATTAAAACTAGGGTTGCCAACCTCCAGGTAGGACCTGGAATTTACAGCTGCTCTCCTAACTGTAGAAATCAGTTCCCCTGGAGGAAACAGCAGCTTCGGATGCCAGACTATGATATACCACAGAGTCTAGCAGCAATGTAAGCCCTTAGAGGGACATTATATCCATACTCAGCTCCCTCCCCTCCTCAAACTCTGCTCTCCCCACATACCACTCCCCTTAAGAACATAAGAAAGGCCCTGCTAGATCAGACCAAGGCCCATCAAGTCCAGCAGTTTGTTCACACAGTGGCCAACCAGGTGCCTCTAGGAAGCCACAAACAAGACGACTGCAGCAGCACCATCCTGCCTGTGTTCCACCGCACCCAAAATAATAGGCATGCTCTTCTGATACTAGAGAGAATAGGTATGCAGCATGACTAGTATCCATTCTAACTAATAGCCATGAATACCCCTTTCCTCCATGAATATGTCCACTCCCCTCTTAAAGCCCTCCAAGCTGGCAGCCATCACCACATCCTGGGGCAGGGAGTTCCACAATTTAACTATGCGTTGTGTGAAAAAATACTTCCTTTTATCTGTTTTGAATCTCTCACCCTCCAGCTTCAGCAGATGACCCCATGTTCTAGTATTATGGGAGAGGGAGAAAAACATCTCCCTGTCCACTCTCTCCAAACCATGCATAATTTTATAGACCTCTATCATGTCTCCCCTCAGCGGCCTTCTTTCCAAGCTGAAGTCCTAAGCGTCTTAACCGCTTCCCATAGGACAGTTGCTCTAACCTCCTAATCATTTTTGTTGCTCTTTTCTGCACCTTCTCAAGCTCTGTAATATCCTTTTTTAGGTGTGGTGATCAGAACTGTAAACAGTATTCCAAGTGTGGTCTCACCATAGAAAATATTGTGACTCGAACCTGAATTTTTTAAAATCAAAAATTAAATCTAAAAGATCCATTAGGAAGGAGACTGGAGGTTCGAGTCACAATATTTTTTACAAATCAAAAGAGTCTCAATGGGCTCAGCATGTGCGCCATCAATTGCCAATATTTTTATGATTTTTTTGAAAGACAGTTTATTTATAATAGTGAAATTTACAAACAACATGTCCATACATTCATTAGGTTCATAGATGACATTTTATTATAATATGTAATCAGGACACATACACACAATTCATGCATGTAATTAATAACTGACATAACAATACCAAATTTTCTGGGCTTACTTCTACTATCATGGTTCTATTTTTGGATACAGAAGTATATATCAATGAAGAATCTAAAATAGCTGTACGTCCATATAAAAAAGTCACTGATAAAAATGCTTTATTAAATTATGGTTCCTTCCTTCCATCACATTTAAAAAATAGCCTTTCCTATAGTCAGTTCATTCGCTTGAAAAGAAATTCTACCAAGGAGAGTGATTACATAACAGCAGCAAAAGAACTGAAAGATTCCCTAATAGGTAGAGGATATCCTGAATACACAATTAATAGGGCATTTAATAGGGCCAGAAATATGAACCACACACAAATATTAGAAAATAAAAAATTCCATAATAATAAATCATTGACATTTTCCCTAACCTACACACATTTGACACCAACAATCAAGTCAATAATATATAATAATTGGCATTTGATAAGCAGCATCCCAGGATGCGACAACTTACCTAAAATAGGTTTAAAAAAGACACAAGCCATTAGGGATCATCTTATAAGATCAGATTACAGCCCTAAAAAATACCCACAACCTGTTGTCAAGGGGCATTTTTTCCTGTGGGAGATGTGTTCAATGTCATTTACATGCCAACAAACAGGATTCCATGTTGTATTAAAATCTTTCACAAATTGTGATTCAAAGGGAATTATTTATATCATCAAATGTGTGTGCAATTTAATTTATGTGGGTAAGACCTCTAGATCACTTAAGTACAGGATAGGGGAGCACCGCTCAAGAATATGTAATTGAGTACTGGAAGCGCCCTGAGTCTCCCATTTCATAGAAAAAGGTCATAGGGACATAGATTTACAATTCTTTGCCATTTGGCAAATACAGAAAGGCCCATACATAAATGTAGAACGCATCCTTGGCCAACAGGAGGCAAGATTTATCCACCTGTTCAATTCTATCCATCCTCATGGATTAAATTCAGCCTTGGAATTGTCTAGTTATTTATGAAGAACAAATTGTACAACAAGTAATCACAATACTCACCTTACTCAGGAATCATGTTCTCAGCATCTGTAAAAGGAAGGTAACACAGGTCAAGTTAGTAAAATGTAGTTGTCTTAGCTTATTTTCATGTAAGTATATGAAGGATGCTTACCTTATAAAACTTGCATTCACATGCATCAAATGACAACACCTGTAAAAAATATACTTAAAGAATGTAATATGTGTTCACAAATCAAAAGGACTAGGTGTCATTCTTATGAACTGCAAATCTGCAGTCAGGTAAGATGATTTTAATACAAGAAAGGTTTTAAGGGTGGTATAAATATGTAATCATAGTTAGGATAGCACATTATTTTGTTTCATTAATATTATAGAATAAATTGCACAGTCTGAGGAAGCAAGTTGAACTTCAGTTGAACTTCAACACGAAACAAGAAAACAACCGGGATCTTGTAATTTTTGTGCATAATATCGTACTAGTACAAACAACGCTAGCTTATCCAGCAGCCAGAAGATTTGGGCTCACCAGCTGGGAGAATCAGGCTCGTCAGCCTGCCCAGCAGCCGCAGGATTCAAGAGGAGCAATTGGCCAACACTGGTCAGCTGACAGTAACATCGAGTGCATCCTTTAGCACAGCACGCAGGATTTTGCTGCCGAACGTTTAAACATTTTTCCCTGGGGGCTTTATTTGTCACCAAAGGTGTTTTTCTGTATAACAGGGCCACCTTGTATCATTTATACTTAATAAGAAAGTGTAAAGAATTGTTCTTTATAATTGGTAATGGTTGAAAAGACTTGTATACATTGATGTTGATGCCTTAGAGTTTAATATTATTGAATACATTTAAGGGTACAGTGGCTGTGTACTGAGATTTTTTTCCTTAGGGATTTGCACCACCTGGAGGTTGACAGCCCTAGCTCTGACAGAGGCAGTACAGTCCAAAGAGATGAGTCCCTGATTCTGTGTCTGCCCCAAGGGGAATCCAATGACTGCTTGGAATTGTTCCAGCCTTCCATTTCCTTCCAGAGGTTATCATAGACATTATCCGCCAATAAACCTTGAATATCAATTGCCGGATATCGAATATGCTCGTTTTGACACCAGAATCGGCAGCGATGGGTTGTGCGACAGCAAATCCATTTAAACTCCAGCTAAGTGCTTTTTAACCATCTCGTTCCGTAGTGCTATCTCGCCAGACAAGGCTTTCCGTCTCATTAGCCCATTATTTATCTCCTGCTCTGTACCAAAATCGTGATTAGTAGAACTCTCTAAGCGCATTCCCCAAGGATTCCTTTAGCTGGAGTTTCCAATCCTTTATTGTTCCGAGTTTGCCTTGAAGTCGGGTTGATCTATGATCCTTTTCTTCCCATCATTCTGCATTTTCAAGAACCATGCCTAGTCCCAGATGCGTCTCTGCTCTTAGAGGTGCCAACTCCAGCTTGGGAAATTCCTCGGGATTCAGGGGTGGGGGTTGAACCTGGAGAGCGAGGGGTTTAGAGAAAAGAAGGACCTCAGTTGGGTATAAGGTTCAAGTTTAATGCATAGGGCCATTACAAGAAGTACACGAAATGGTGGGGTATAATGCCACTGAGTTCATCCTCCAAAGCAGCCATTTTCTCCAGGAGAATGGATTTCTATAGTATGGAGGAAGGGAACAGTTGTAATTCTAAGAGGTCTCCAGACTCCACCTGGAGGCTGGCAACCCTATGACAATACTGTTGATAGATACTTGCTAAAAGATGTGGGACAGCTCCAGTTTCAACTGAGGCTGGTTAAGTTCTTGCTCAGCACCCTGTAGGCCCTCAGCCTGGCAGGTCCAACATGTACCTGCTCAAATCAATAAGCATTCACCTTGCACTTAATCCAAAAAGTAAATAAATAAGCAGCATCAAACTATTCTGAAATTAGCCGAGCATGGGGGGAGGGGTGTTCCTTGACATCAGTGGCATCAGAGATACTATTGATTGATTGATTGATTTTATTTGTATTGATTGATTATATTTATATCCCACTTATATTTATATCCCACCCTTCCGTCTAGTAGGGCTCAGAGCAGCTCACAACAAAATGATACAATAGGTAGGTAAAGGTAGTCCCCTGTGCAAGCACCGGGTCATTCCTGACCCATGGGGTGATGTCACACCCCGACGTTTACTAGGCAGACTATGTTTTACAGGTGGTTTGCCAGTGCCTTCCCCAGTCATCTTCCCTTTACCCCCAGCAAGCTGGGTACTCATTTTACCGACCTCGGAAGGATGGAAGGCTGAGTCAACCTTGAGCCGGCTACCTGAAACTGACTCCAGTTGGGATCAAACTCAGGTCATGAGCAGAGCTTTTGACTGCAGTACTGCAGCTTACCACTCTGTGCCATGGGGCTCTTCTTGATACAATAATTACAAACTGCTAAAACCACAATACATTAATTACGATTGAACCATATAGGATGGTGCGTTAAAATAAGCATCCCAGATTAAAATCAAAGTTGACCAACAGCAAAGTGGGGGTACAAAAACTAGTGGCGACCCAGGTGGAGGGTCCAGGTGGCAAACAAATGGACCGGGGTGGGGGGTGGGGTTCCATGGTCCAGGCCGGCATGCAATGTTACTTCATTTACACCACACCTGTCTCCCAAACAAGGGCCCAAAGCAACTTACATCCTTATCCTCTATTTCATCCTCATAACAACCCTGTGAGGTAAGGAGGAGGAGGAAGAAGAAGAAGACTTTCTTTACCACTGAAGGAAGAATCAAACCGGCTTATGATCACCTTCCCTTCCCATCCCCACAACAGACACCCTGTGAGGTAAGTGGGGTTGAGACCTGTGACTAGCCCAAGGTCACCCAGCTGGCTTCATGTGTAGAAATGGGAAAACAAATCCAGTTCTCCAGATTAGTGTCCGTCGCTCACATGGAGGAGTTAGGCTTACCAGGTCCCTCCTCTGCTCTGGTGGGAGGCTATGGGGCTGTGGGTGTGATTGCACGCATTCGCGGCACTTCCGGTTTATTCGCAAGGAGCCTTTTCCTCTTAGTTTGAGTGGTAAAGTGGCCCTTTACCACTCAAACTAAGAGGAAAAGTTCCCTCCAGTTGTAAACCGGAAGTGCCGCGCACGCGAATCGGTGCACTCATGCACATTTGCCCGCCGACCCTCAGGTGGTAGGTGGGCAGAGGGGCAAATTGCTGGGGGTTTGCCCGCCACCACCGGGCACCTGGTAACCCTAGGAGGAGTGGGGAATCAAACCCGGTTCTCCAGATCAGAGTCCACCACTCCTAACCACCTCTCTTAACCACTAAAGCATGCTGGCTCTCATTAGGCTCAATGTGTGATGTGCCCATGTTGACTCAGCAAGCTTCCATGGCAGAATAGGGATTCGACCCTGGATCTCCCAGGCCCTGTTTGCCACTATAACCACTATACTATACTTTCCCTTGGCCAGGAAAGAGAGCCGGGTATAAATCTGGTAAAATAAAAAATGAAATAATATATTCTATACTGGTTCTGTCCAGTAGGCAAATCCATGATGGCACACTCAATTCAACTGTCCTTGTTAGGTTATACTTTGAACAGAGCTTTAGAAGGCGAGGCGTTACAGAAACCCAGAAAAATTGTTTTTTGAGCGGTGCACAAACCACGATGTGGGAATGCCATGCTAGCAGAAGTCAGTGAGAGCACCCCCATGTCTCTGAGAATGTGTACAAACATGAAGTCATTCCCCTGAGTTTCCCGAGAGCTTCTGTCACTAAGGGAATGTTTTGACAACAGGGGCTTCAGAGAGTGGCCGTGGCATCTGCTTGGTATGCAGAAGGTCCCAGGTTCAATCCCTGGCATATCCAGTTGAAAGGATGAGGTAGACCAAGGGTCTAACAAGTTCATTTAGGGAGAAGGCCTGGGCTTAGTGGTTAAGGTCTTTGGGGTGGAGCCTGAGGAGGGCAGGGTTTGGGAAGAGGAGAGACTTCAGTGCCACAGAGTGCAATTGCCAGAAGCGGCCATTTTCTCCTGGTGAACTGATCTCTATCGGCTGGGGATCAGTTGTAATAGCAGCTAGCACCTGGAGGTTGGCAACCCTATATTATACCCCATCGAAGTCCCTCCCCTCCCCAAACCCTGCCCTCCTCAGGCTGCACACCCGCCCCCAAATCTCCAGGTATTTCCCAACCTGGAACTGGCTACCCTAACCATTCCACATCCCCACACAAGTTTGATAGAACATAGGAATTTGCCATACTAGATCAATCTTCTAGCCACCTGAAAAGATCAGTCTTTTAGCAACCTTTTTTTGTCTCTCCTATTTAACATCATTGTCTTCATTAAGCAAGTGTTTTTGTTTTAGGTTTTACTAGATGTCGGTGTGGAGACGATCCTCTGAGAGCATTTTTTTCTCATATCAATAAACCTTTGAGAACCGCCGGGAAAAGGTATTCATTCCAATCAGAATGTTCACTGCACTCCTCTTTCATTTAAAGCAGCATCTCCCAAGATTAGCACCAGTTTCTTCTTTACATTATTCAGATGCCTTCTTGCGTCAACAAGGAATTTTCTGCCTGGGGTTCACGAATAGCTCGTTTCCGGCAAGAAGGGACCAGAGGGACTTGGATTGGAAGGTGCGCTTTGTATACTTTACTCCAGCGTCGCCTTAAACCAGAGGAACTTTATATGAAAGGGGTTCTTTTTTTGGATGTGTTTGTGCATATAAATGTTCTGCCTTTATTTGGCCTAACAAAGGCTTTTGTTGCTAAGAAGCAGGTCCTTTGAATGCCATTTTTAAGAAGACAAAGATGCTCAAACATCTGGTTATCTTCCATAGCTGCCTCCAGTGACCATGAAAATGAGATAAATAAATTTGCGGGGTGTGGGGGGAGAGCAAGCTAGCAATTCTATCTGCAGATTGTTTCTCTTTGCTTCTTCTTAAGGATTTCAGACTATTTCCCTTTTAAGTGTGTTCGGGAATCCAGAAACAATTTGGGTATTTTGCTTTTTTAATGACTCTGTGACAATTAGGGTTGCTGAGTCTGGGATGGGAAATTCCAGGAGATTTGGGTGGGTGGGGCCTCAAGAGGGCAGGGTTTGGGGAGGGGTGAAACCTCATTGGTATATAATGCCATCAAGTCCACCTCTCAAAATTGCCCTATTCTCCAGGGGACCTGATCTCTGTCGTTGGCAGATCGCTTGTAATTGTGGTAGGGTTGCCAGCCTCCAGGTAAGGCCAGGAGATCTCCCACTGTTATAGGGTTGTGGGACATGTGTTTATTATATATAATTGTAAATAACGTTCTGTTCAGTACCACCTGTGTGTTTGTACATGGACTGCATGTTAGTTAGGTATTCCTTATATTCTTTTTTTTAAATAAATTTTTACTATTTTTCCAAAATTATTAATCACATAGTTTAACAATGACATAAACAGTAAAAAGTAAAAACAAATAGGTAACATTGTTAAAAAAATTATATATAATAAAGAGTTGTTGACTTCCCCTACACCTCCCTTCATCTTGTAATAAATTAATAATCTCTTTTGCACAAAATTCTAATCCTAATACTATTGTTAATATTTATTAATCTCTTTGACAATTATATTTTTCAAAAAAAAAAGATTAATAGTGAACAATATCATATAATGGAAAGAAAAAAGAAAAAAGGAAATAAGAATAAAAAGAAAAAGAAGAGAAATGTTAAATCTCACTAATAATAAATGAATTAGTATGATACAAAGCATTTAATTATTTCCATTTAAAAATTAATTATTTTGTAAGTCCTCCATTTCTCCCTAACACTCATTTAGTACATATTGTTTTTCTAGTAAATTGATACCATATATAGTTCTGTTTCCATTATAACCAATCCTTTTAACCAGTTCCTTTTCGATCTTAGCCAGAAGAGACACTAGACTCTTAAATTAGTCCCTTTATCCGGAATTTCCAGCATTTCTTTCTTTTCCACATTTGCAGTAATCGTCGAAGAGCATCCTTGGAGATTGTTGGTAAAGTCTCTTCAGCAGATAGATAATTTCCACAGTAAATCCATGTTGCAGTATCTTCCATCCCAAATTCAAAGAAAAAGATCCTGACAGCCCCAGTTTTTCTACTCATTAAGACCTCCAAGCAGGTGTTGAAAAGTTCATCAAGCAGATTAAGGGGAGAGAAGTCAAAATTGCTCACATTCAAATCCATTGTTGTCAAATGGGCTATTGCAGATTGTTTATTGTAATTCCTCATTTCCTTTGCAGGGTTCTTCTGTTCTTCATCTCTCTTGTCAGCTAGAGGGCCCTCTAGTATCTCCTCTGATCTCATTGTGATAATTTGGGTTTTTATGTCTTTAAGATCGTCTGAGATGATGTTCAGTTTTTGATTAATAAATTGAAATGAAATGCTCATCAAAGCAGAGAGTTGTTCCATCTGTGTAATCAGATATTCCATGGTTGCTACTTCTGTAGATTTCTGTTAAGACTCAGTTAATAAGATCCAGGCAAATTCCAGTGTAGTACAAGGAGGTGCTGCAGGAATCAGAGTCATAGACCTTCCATTCTTTGTGGTCATGAACTTGGGAAATAATTGCCAGTTACACACTAATACCACACTTCCGATTCCAAGTTCTCTGACTCTCTCGCGATGATAGATTGTTTCCGGGAAGGATGTGGCAGAAAGGCGTGTTTAGCTAGAAAGACTACTCTTCAGGGTGGGGTGGGGGTTTCCACTCCTCCCTCCCCTTTATACATAGTAGTTCCTGATTGGCAACTGAAGCGTCTTTCAAAAATCTTAGTTGTTATGTCTTCCCACTGATCAAATTGATAAGATCCCTGCCGAGTTACCAGATCTTTTCTTGTTTTTAAAAAGTCATTTAAACATTGAGTGGGGAGATACGGATTCGACTGATGTATTTAGCAGTCTCCTGGTACTTCCAAATCTAGGTAAAACAAAAGAGTTCTTTTAAACTTACTCAGATTTTAGGAGAGTAGGTATTCTTGCTTCTGTATAGTTGCTAGATGGTAATAGATAGGGGAGAGCGAAGCCTAAATTCCAAAGAGACGTCTGCAGCGATTTATTACTCCTCAAGCTGGCGGAACTAGTACTGAATCTCCATAGTTATAAAACTCAGAGAGTTCAGGAGTCAAACCACGCTTCATCGACTACAGGAGATTTCCTGATACCCGTTCCACTGTTTAGGAATCAGGAGAGGCGTGTTGACACCCCTATTTAAGACGTTTCTTGGTTCCCCCTCCGGGAGCCCCCGGGGAGACGAGTGCTTCGCTCAGCTGCCCTAGCAGAAGTCTCAGGTATTCCTTATATTCTTATCACTTCTGTATAAATACATTCTGTGTTTGCTATAAAATATTGTGTGTGTTGTTATTTTGATTGAGTATCTCTCAGTACAGCACCAGGTGATTATTATTTTGCTTAACCTCCAGGTACTAGCTGATCTCCATTCAATAGAGATAAGTTCACCTGGAGAAAATGGCTGCTTTGGCAATTGGACTCTATGGCATTGAAGTCCCTCCCCTCCCCAAACCCCGCCCTCCTCAGGCTCTGTCCCAAAAACCTCCTGCCGGTAGTGAAGAGGGACCTGGCAACCCTAGGGTTAAGCCTGAGGAAAGCGGGGTTTGGATAGGGGAGGGACTTCAATGCCATAGAGTCCAATTGCCAATGAGGCCATTTTCTCCAGGTGAACTGATCTCTATCACATGGAGATCAGTTGTAATAGCAGGAGATCTCCCGCCACCACCAGGATGCTGGTGACCCTATACATTAAGATTCATGGAAGTAAAATATTGAGGGTGGGTCAATGATAAGGAAACCACACTCACCTTACTCCAGTTGCCCAAGAGTGAAGGATTATTCTGGACAGAAGACCCCTTTCCTCCTCCATAGAAACCAACTTTTCACACAGAGCCCCACCCATTGTGGTCTTAGCCAATGGACAATCAGGGCGGTTGCCCCAGTCCCTCTGCAGGGGGAGGGCACAGTCCTACCCCTTCGATGAAAGGCAACAAAAGCATGCTCCTACCACTGTTCCTTCCTGCCCTGTTTGGTGCTAGGGCAGTGGGGTTGCCAACCTCCAGGCAAGAGACTTACAGAGGTGATTTCCCATTGCCTGCATACCTTGGACTTCCTTGGTAGTCTCCCATCCAAATACTAACCATAGCCAACCCTGCTTAGCTTCTGAGATCTAATTAAATCAGGCTAGCCTCGGCCATCTGTGTTGATTGGCCTTTTGTGAGAATTTAGGAGGAGCAAAGATACACCACAGATTTGTAAGCAGCTGGTAAACTTTTTTGGTCTCTAAAACAGCAGGGCATCACAGACCCAGGACTCCACTGTGGGTAGGGCTTAGGGTTGTGCAAAAAAAAAAAAAAGTACATTTCAAATTTGGGTTACCAATTTTTTTGGGTAAGAAGTTCAGCGTTGCCAAGGACTGGTAGAAAGAGCCGAATGGCAGGCTGGCACTTCAAAATCGGGGACTCTTTATCTGGGGTGCATAGCATGATGTCCAAGCAAATTAGCTTCCAAACTGAGGGAAATTGCTTAAATGAAAGAAAAATAAGACACGGAAAACATTTATTTTGGTGGCAAATGACATCCTGTGAACAGTCCTTTATTATAGTAATCAAAAACCTGATTTCAAGAGATGGAAACGAAGCCTCTACTCAGGGTGACATTCAGTTTGACAGCAGGTTTTCAGGGCAGGGGGGGTGATATCAGAGCCAGCCGAAGTCTCAACCACGGGAGCTGTACTGAAGAAGACTGTTCATCTGCATGGGTGAGGACGTCTCCTTCGGAAGCCTGGTGCTGAAAGCAGCTGTTGAAGCTGGTTCTTTTTAGTTGGAGGGTATATCCCTCTGGACGGGACTGGGTGAGCCCCCCCTCTTTTAAATAACCCTTATGCTTGATCCAGATTAACCTACTGAAAGGTGATGGTTGGTCAAACCAAGTTGGCTCCAATTACACAACCCCTACCTCAAAAGGGCCCCAACTATGGGGCCCTAACAAAAACCATTCAAAAGATTAAAAAATGGGAGAAAGCACAAAAGCATGCATCTAAGCAAAGGTGAACAGCCGAACCCAAAAAAGCCGAACATCTCTTTGGCTTTTTTGGGAATCGCCTATTCGGCTTCAGGCAGATTCCCAGGTTTT
The DNA here is from genome assembly GCF_029931775.1 of Euleptes europaea. Taxonomy (NCBI): domain Eukaryota; kingdom Metazoa; phylum Chordata; class Lepidosauria; order Squamata; family Sphaerodactylidae; genus Euleptes; species Euleptes europaea. The sequence continues at coordinate 111,464,856 of NC_079316.1, forward strand.
GGTATTTGGTCTACTCAAAACCCGAATATTGCTGAAACTGCTATTTTTTTTTTATTTTTGGTTCAGGTATATCAATATGCAGAACCCTAGTAGGGCTGCCAAATCCAAGGTTGAGAAATTCTTGGAAATTTGGGTTTGGAGCGTAGAGAGGGTGAGGTTTGGGGAGAGGAGGGACCTCAGCAGGGTAAAATTCCCTAGAGTCCACCCTCCAAACCAGCCATTTTCTCCACGTGGAACTGATCTCTGTAGTCTGGAGATCAAATGTAATTCCAGGAGATCTTCAGGCCCCACCTGATAATTATACACAGAAAATAGCACAAATGACAACGGAATTAGAAGAATATACCGAACAGATTAGGCAATATAAAATCAGAAAGTTGGACAGGGATACTCAGGATTACAAAAATAAAATGGTTTATGTATGGTTAAATCCTAGAAATCGTTCTGAGCAATCCAACAGAGGTGGTGATGAAGGCTCTTTCTCAGACAATACTGAATCTTCATGCCTTTCCAGTAGGACATCCAGTCGGGATTATTATTTGAGACCAAGAAATTATCCCAATTACTATGCGCGGGGAGGTTTTTTTCCCAGGCGCAGGAGACGGAACATGAAAACTTAGTTATTAATTTATCTGATCGTACCTTATCGGATACTGAAAATAGGGTTCTTAATTTAGGCTTAGGATATGTCCCCTCTCCCAAGTACTCTGGCGTCCAAACACGTATTGATTTATTCAAACTTATTAGACTTATTAGACTAAAAGATTTTTTTAAGGGACGAGAATCAGAACGGGTGGATTTTAAAATAAAATCAGCTTTTATTCCACCCACTCAGAATTCATTCATTGAAACTTTCCATCATTGTGTATTACGTGATATTCAGAGACTGGAGAAAAAGAAGTACTTTCGCTTTAACAACCTCACCCCAGAGGAACGGGATGCACTAAAAGTCTTAGCTCAAGATCCCTCTATTGTTATTCAGCCCGCTGATAAGGGCGGTGCTACAGTAATCCTTAGAACAGAAGATTATGATAATGAATGCCTTAGGCAGCTACAACAGACTGACTTCTATCAGGAAGTGGCTAGGGACCCTACAAGGAATGTACTTAACATAGTCAAAACGGTAGTTTTTGAAGCACTTTCATTGGATTTCATTACCAAGAAGGAGGCGGATTTTCTGTATAACCAATTTCCAAGAATGCCTATTTTTTACATCCTGCCAAAGATTCATAAATCTTTAATAAACCCTCCGGGAAGACCTATAATTTCGGGCATTAATGGCATTTTGGATCCTATATCCAAATATTTGGAACATCATCTGCATGTCTATGGCACTAATACTCCCTCATATATATTGGATACTGGGGATTTTATTAAAAGAATTGAGGGTATTAAATTACCAGAAAATGCTGTATTAGCTACCTTTGATGTAATCTCCTTATATACGAATATTCCCCTCTCTGATGTCAGAACAATAATAGAAACTAAATTAGACTCACGTGAGAACAAATTCCCACCTACTCATTTCTTAATGGATCTAATTGATTTATTATTTGACAATAATTTTTTTAGGTTTAAACAGCAAGTATATAGACAGCTGAAAGGGGTAGCCATGGGATCAGCCGTGGCCCCCTCCATAGCTAATATTTATATGGTGGAATTTGAGAGGCTGCATATGTATTCTGATGTATGGTTTAAACAACATGTTTTATTTTTTGCAAGATTTGTTGATGATTTGATAATGTGCATAGACAATGAGAACAGTTATAATATGCTTACTAACATACTTAATAATGTTGATCCTAACATCAAATTTGAATCTAAATGTAATTCTGCCTGTATCAATTTCTTGGATGTGAATGTGAATAAGAACTCTGATGGAATAATTTGGTTATCGCCCTTTAAGAAACCAATTGATAGGACCGCTCTCCTACACTTCAACTCTAATCACCCTGGCCATCTCAAACGAAACTTACCGTTTAGTCAATTGTTAAGGTTAAAAAGGAACTCAACTAAAGTAGAAGATTTTAATAATGCTGCTAATTCATTGAAAAGTGCTTTAACTCGTAGAGGGTATCCGACTCAAGTGATTGATTCTGCTAAGAAACCAGCGGACGCACAGATACGTGAACAGATGTTTTCCCGCTCTGTAAAACAAACATCCAAACTGACTGCCTCTTTTCAGTACACCCCACTGGTGGGTGGAATTTGTAAAATTATTAATAAACATTGGCATATCCTTAGATCTATACCCGATTGCTCTGAACCACCCCTCTTGGGATATAGGAGAACTCGATCTCTCAAGTATGAGCTGGTGCATACAGATAGGATAGATCGACCATTTAAAGCACCAGAAGGGGACACTTTCGTTGTGGCTCTTGCATCATGTGCCCTTTTGCACTCCCTGTAAAAAGCTTTACCTATCTTAAGACTGGCTTTACTTTTGAAATTCAATCCTGTACAGACTGTACTTCAGAAAATGTGATCTACGCCGTCCTATGTTCTTGCCAACTTCTCTACATAGGTAAAACCAATCGATCATTGAAAATACGGATCGGTGAGCACCGATCGAGGATTCGGAATTCTATTTTAGAAGCCCCGATTGTCATGCATTTTCATCAAGCTAAACATCGTGACACTGACTTGAGGTTTTTTGCCCTTTGGCAATTTCATAAGAAACGTTTCCATAGAGAAAATATAGATAAGATTCTTCTCCAAAAAGAGGCTTACTTCATCTCACTTTTCAATACGGTTGCGCCAAATGGATTGAACTCGGCATGCGATTATTCTGCCTTTTTGTAAGTTTTTGTAATGATCAATCATGAATACTTGGCGTTTTCTATAAATACTGTAGTCACCCACCCCACTGTATCCCATCATGATATAGATACCATAAGCTGTAATATCAGCTATTATTTACAAGACGTGGAAAGTAGTCTGTAAGTAATTTATTTATTTATTCATTGTATAATTTGGCAAACTATTTGTACTTGCACTTTGGTTCTATTATATATGATTTTTGGCTATAATGCTGTTTAGGTCTGTGAAACACCGTGGGATCGCCACTGTGCATTCAAATCCTCAATTTCTCCAGCAAGAAATCTGGAAACAAAAAGAAGAGGATTAAATAATTATATGAACTTATACTTACTATCTGAATACTTACCAACTGATGAAAGTATTTACATGAAACAGGACAGTTACCGGAAGCCTGTCTTGATCTATATTAATTTTGTATACTTTGAAATTTATTGTACTGACATCCAAGTTTGGATATATATTGTTTTGTGAAGAAACAAAGCACTAATAAGAAATTCATTTTGTGTAATTTTGGTCTCATATGGGTTTTGTATATAGCCATAGTGATTGCTCTCCTTGACTACCCACCTGGAGGTTGGCAACCCTAGCTGTTGATAGTGCTGCACTGATAGAATCTCCCCCTATTTTCCTCTATGGTTTCATACCATCTAAGTAGGGGGAGCCTGAGATTGCCTTTTTCAAGTCAGCCAGGGTGCTGTATGCCAAAATTGAGCGCCATTGACATAGTTTTTAGCATGGAACTGTTTTTATTAGTATTTGTCTGAATTGTATGTTTTATTGTATTTTATGTAATATTATTGATGTTAGCCACCCTGAGCCCAGCCTTGGCTGGGAGAGGGCAGGATATAAATCCAAAAAATAAAATAAATTATATATCTCTATCACTATATATCTATATATATGCTAAAGAGCTGCAGTTCTTCTCATTCACACTGCTTTCTTGTCGGGGTATTCCGCATTGTTCAAAACCATACAGTCTAACTCCACCAATAGCATTACCCTCCCTTTCATCTTATGCGATGGTATTCATTGCTTTTGATTCCACCCTATTTAGGTTGAAGGAAGGAGAAGCACATTGCATTCTGGGTAATCTCCCCATCAAGAAACCTGTTTAATTCATCTGGCAGCAGGGAGAGATTTTTTCAAGTCACATCCATGCCCCCGCCACCTGTGGCAAGCGGCGTGTTTTGCAAATAGAAGAGTGCTAAATTCGTGGATGAGTGGTGGGGAAATTAATTAAAACTCACTTTGGAAAAAATGTCTTCCAACTGTCTCAGGAATTCGGCGGGGATCATCAAATGCATTAGCTAGTTTAGTGCTGCATTTTTAAAAGAAGAAACAGAAATAAAAATCTCATAAATGATGAGTGCGTGCACATTTTTTTTCTCCCAAAGAAAAGTTATTCAGATTCTCTCGGTGCTCACCCACCGCTCTGAGGCCCCTGGAGTGAGGCGAACACGAATGGCCATCTGTTATTTTTGTCTGCATTGTGGAGGTTTCTCTCTGCCCCCTCCCTTTCCTACACACACACCTCATCTCCCCCCCCCATGAATCTTTGATAGCAGCCTAGCAATGCCAGGAATTGCTGTAGCAAAAAGCAATGCTACCCCCTCCCCACACACACACAGACACACTCTCCTGATTCATCCAGCAGTCTTAAATGGCTGCTTCCAACCCAAGGAGTTAGCGAGCGATTTGCATATTAAAAAATGGAGTGTGCCTTTTCAATGGTCGCATTTAAATCAGAGCAAATGAAAGGACTTGGCACGGAGATCATGAAAAGGAGGGTATGGAGGGAGGGAGAGATTGAAGAACCCCGAGGGAATGTTCCTAGCCACCAACGAGAGGTTCATTTTCTAGAACCATCTGTCAGTATCTTCTTCTCCCCCCCCCCCCATCTCTCTTTCGGTCTCTTTGTTTGTTTTCAGTGTACCAATTCCCCCCTCGCCACAAATATGTATCTATATAGTAAAAATACTCAGTAAGGGGGAGGAAAAATATCATGGAGCACAACAGGCCCTTGGGAACTAATTTCAGGGCTATAGTAAATAGTATTCCAGATGGCTTTCTTAAAGGATTAGACACATTTATGGTGGAAGGTCTATTACCAGCTATTAGAGAAATGAAACTAGTGGGGATTGAGAAGCCATGCGGCTCAGGCTACCAAATCATTGGCACAAGGGGGAACCACAGGAATATACAGCTGGACATTTACTAATCAAGTTCCAAACTGAATGGCCCCCTTTCATAAATACCACCAGTGTTCCAAATCGGAACAGATTTATTTCCCACTTTCAGGAGGATTCAGAAGCCTCCTGATCTGATGAATTATTTTGGTGCCGAATTCTCCGGTTTCATTTTCCTGGGCGATGGGAGGGGTGCTGAGGGGAAAGCATGACTCGGCACGTACATGGCTGATAGGGTTGTTGTCCAGCCATAGCGGTTAGCTTATCTTCCTTCCAAACAGGACCATCCCGGCTGGCTTTTTCTAGACAATATTTACATTTTCAGCCAATCACTGTCCCATTTAATTGGCCTCCAAGAGTCTCCACTATGTTTCTTTCCAGACTCCATCCCTCTGTCCCTCTCCTTCCATGTTGTCCTCTCTTCCTCCATTCTTTCTCTACCTCCCTTTCAGTAGGTTGCAGGGCAAAGTATCATAAAAACAAATACATTTTCTGATGAGGTTTAATTGCTATTCTGCGTGGTGTAGTGGTTAAGAGTGGTGGACTCTAATATGGAGAACTGGGTTTGATTCCCTACTCCTCCACATGAGCGGCGGACTTCTTCCTCTTCCTGTCAGGCTGGTGACCAACTGAGCTGAAACTGAGGCACTGCAGTGTATAGCAGGACAGGTCCGAAATACCAGCAGAACCGTGCACCCAACCAGACACAGAGACAAGTCATTTTATTCCTCGCTGCTGGACAAGAATATCACTTCCTGCCCTGTCCAGGAAGGAGTCGACAAATTGGTGATCTACAGACATACCCAGTATCCAGAGCAGCTCTCCAGTGGCCTTTCCCAAATTGAATCTAAATGGTTGCTTACAGGCTGCGTTCACGTGGAGATTTTTCTCTACATGGAAAACAGGGAGCCCCCCACATGAAAGGGGAAAGTCGACGTGGCAGTGTGCTCATTCTGAGAGCCAGTTGTAAAATTCCTGGGGCTTTCCCCTTTAAGCTGGGAAAAATAAACCTGATTTAAGAACATAAGAAGAGCCCTGCTGGATCAGGCCAGTGGTCCATCTAGTCCAGCATCCTGTCTTGCACAGGGGCCAACCAGTTCTCCTGGAGGTCCAACAACAGGGCATAGAGGCCGAGGCCGAGGCCTTCCCCTGATACAATCATAAGAAGGACCCTGCTGGATCAGACCAGTGAAGGCCCATCTAATCCAGCATCCTGTCTTACATAGTGGCCAACCAGTTCCTCTGTAGGGCCAACAATAGGGCATGGAAGCCTAGGCCTCCATAAAAACCTAAGAAGAGCCCTTCTGGATCAGACTAGTGGTCCACCTAGTCCAGCATTTTGTCTCAGACAGTGTCCAACCAGTTCCTCTGGAGGTCCAACAACAGGGCATGGATTATCAGCCTATCTTGTTTAGGTGTGTGTTAAATTTCCTCCTGGACACTTGCAGAAAAATTTTCAGTTTCCTCTTCATCAGCATCTGTAGTTGTTCCTTAAACATTATGGTTCTACTGATAGGCTTTCCCTGAAGTCTGACTGATTTTATTCAGTCAGACGTTGCATTATAGCCCCTGACTGGCTGTGCTACATCGCACCTCACTGTTAGAGCAACTCTGTTTCTTCTATTTGTCATTCCCTCAGTAAAACCCTTTGTAATTTTCTGACTGAAAAAGTCCTAATCCAGTCCACTTTATTTCACTCCCTCCCAGGACTGAAATATTTAAATGTTCCATTTCTCATTTTACAATTTTGAGCTTACCTCAAACTTCTCATGTTCCCTGTTGCTATTGTATGAGTCGAAGAACTTTGGACTTTCCTCTTGCATCCATTCGCATCAACATCCTTTCAGCTTTAGTCCAGTTGCGTCATTAAGAATAGAGCTTGTCATAATTATCCTTTGCTCTTCCCCAGGAGTTGATGGAGTGCCATCCAACCTGGGGGGTCCCATCTTCCAGCACTAAATCTTTTTTCATTTTGGATTGTCTCATCATAGGGTTATCGAGGTAAGAGTTGGTCAGAAGTGGTTTACCAGTGCCTTCTTCTGCCCAGTACTAACCAGGTTTAGCAAAAGCGACACTGCCATTATCTACAAACGATCTTCCACCAGTGTCACCTTCCACTATTGATGCTGCCTGGTAGCTACCCTTGAAGGATTACTCTGCCCCCATCACCATTGGAACTGTCTGTTCTCTTCTGCTGATGTGGCAGTTGATCCTTGAAGGGGATGGACACCTCTTCATCTGGTGTCTCAGCTGTGACCAGCGAAGAAGAAGAAGAAGAGGAGGAGGAGGAGGAGGAGGAATTGGTTTTTAAACACTGACTTTCTCTACTACTTAAGGAAGAATCAAACCAGCTTGCAATCACCTTCCCTCCCCCCCCAACAACAGACACCCTGTGAGGTAGGTGGGGCTGAGACAATGTGACTAGCCCAAGGTCACACAGTTGGCTTCATGAATAGGAGTGGGGAAACAAATCCAGTTCACCAGATTAAAGTCTGCTGCTCATGTAGAGGAGTGGGGAATCAAACCCAGTTCTCCAGATCAGAGTCCACTGCTCCACACCACCACTCTTAACCAATACACCAGACTGGCTCTCTATAAAGAGACATTCAGGTAAAGTGTGCCATTGAGTTGCAACCAAATTATGGAAACCCCATGAAGTTCCAACTCATGTGGTTTTCAAGCCAAGAAATGAGCAGAGGTGGTTTGCCATTGCCTTCCTCTTGTCAGGCCTGCTCGCTGTGTCTGAGATAGTTTCGTTTTCTCACAGACTCCCGTTCAAGGACTGTTTCTCTAAACACTCGCATTCCTGTTCCCTTTGAAGCTAGCAGGTGCCCATGGGAGCCTTCGTGTTTCTAGACTGTTTGGGATTATCTCATGAGACTGTATTGCTGCTGCTTTTCTGGTGTTCTCATATAATCAAGTGCTTGCCATTTCCCCCCCATTCCTGCCTTTTGATTTCTAAGCTCTGCTTGCCTATGTTACCAATAAACCTACTCTTTTGGACTACTAAGTCTCCTGGTGTGGCTTTTGGATTTCTATGGAACAAGTTCTTACATTAAGGCAGGAAACACACCTCTTTCACCTGTCAGGCAAGAGCCCCGGAGGGTTCACCTGCCGCTCGGATTGGAGCTAGGACGGTGCTCTCCGAGTTACCTACCCGTGGCTGGAGCCCCGTGCGGTTTGCCCGGGACCCGGGTGGGTTCCTGCCCGGTGCCCTGGAAGGCTTCCATCCTTGGTTCCTTCCCTTGGGGACAGCGGACGATGACCCCGATTTAGCACGGGACATTTTAGCTGAGATACATCGTACTGACGCGGAAGTCAACCACCTAACTAGACTTGTTCAAGCTCAGTGGCGTTCTCTGGCCGCAACGGTTCCCTGCACGTCCGAGGTCGCGGACGCCAGTGCTCGCCAAGACCTCCACACCCTGGACTGGTTGGTGGAGGATACTTGCTTGGCAGCGGAGGATTTGCTGTTGCTAACTAGCCTGCTGGCGGGACTAACCTCCAGTGACACGCAGTTGGATCAGGCAGGGGTCCCAATCCGCCCTGCTGAATCACCAAATATGGCGACTCCAGCCACGCCGGACCCCCAGCTTTGCCAAGTGGAGGCAAAAGCGGTAGCAACACGGGTGGCTGCGCTCTTGCAGGGCAAAACCTCGGCGACAATTTCGGTGGCTGAAATCACAAAGCTTCTGACCCCTGACTTCGGTTCTGGTGCGGCGGCCTTGGCGGTGCAGATCCAACCGCTGTTGGATCTTACCGACCCCTCTGAACTCCTCTTGGCTTTGGAACTGGAGGCTCTCCCACTGGTTACCACAGCCCTTGCTGCTAAGTTGACGGCTGACCAGGCCTTAGCTGAACGCAAGAAGGCTGAGGATCAGGCGCGGGCAGCGGCGGATGCCGCGGCCAAGGCTCGGGCTGAACAGGAGGAGAAGGAACGCTTGGCTGCCAAACGGGCACGTTCTGGCACACGCCCCTGACACCCCGGGGCTATGAATTTCCCTCATTCTCCCTGACTTTCGTTCCGTCTCGCAGGGTCCAATGCACCCATAGGTTCGCGAGACCTTTGTCCACTGTACTGGATGACTCTGATGAGGAGGACCTATATGGTGGGGAGTCCCTCTGGGCTACTAACCTACGGGCAAGCCAATCCCGCTGCACTGGCGGTGCCGGCAACCATGTGCTTTTGTTACGGAACCAGAATCTAGACCTTATGGAACAGGTGGCGCGCTTACAGGACCAACTGGCCCTAGTACTCCGTGACAATGACCAGTTACAACGGGCCCAAACCACGCCCGTTGCCCCGGCTCCAGTGACACCACAGCAGCCGCCACAACAACCGCCACAACAGCCGCCGCAGCAACCAGCTGCGCTGGTGGTACCTCCCGGCGGAGGACCCGTTGCTCCTGGCGGAGGGCCCGTTGCCCCTGGCGGAGGGCCCGTTGCCCCTGGCGGAGGTCCCTTAGTGCCAGGAGTCCCTCCCCTACTGTTGCTACCAGGTGCCCCAGGAGTACCAGGGGCACCAATTCCTGGACACCCACTTGCACCCCCAATGCCATGGAGGCAACCCAAGTTGAAGATTACTTATGACGGTTCAGTTGAGACGCTGCCCCAATTCTTGCACCATGCGGATAGTTACATGAGGGAGCAAAGACATTTTTTCCCTACCGAGGATAGCTGTGTCCGTTTCGTTGCCTCCCTGCTAACGGAGAAAGCGGCCGACTGGATGATTCTCCAGTTCAATACGCGGTCCCGCTCCATTCGCTCCCTCAACAATTTTATGTTTGCCTTAAGGAGGCGCTTTGAGGACCCCTTCAGGGGAGAGAGAGCCAAAGTGGAACTTTTGCAACTCAGGCAAGACTCCTCTCCGGTTCAGGAATTTGCAGATGAATTCCAATGACTCGCGAGTAAAGTAGTGGACTGGCCTGAAGCTACCCTTATCCACTACTTCCGAGAAGCTTTGCACCTGGACATTTTGAACTGGTCTTATATGCGAGGCGACCCAGATACCCTTGAGGATTGGATTTTACTAGCCGAGGAAGTAGAAAGCCACCGGCGATTCGTTTCCCTAGTCCGAAATCGGGCCAAAGAGAGGGGAGGTCAAAAACCTCCCCCCAAACCTTCAAATTCCAACCCGCGGAGACCAACCCGGCTCCCTCTGGATCGCGAGTCCCGATTCCAGAGAGGAGCCTGTCTCGTTTGCGGTGTTATGGGCCACTTTGCAGCGGCTTGTCCTCAACGTCCAGAACCAACTCGACCAGACGCACCGCCTCGAGCTCGGGGACGACCTCAACGCAGAGGCACCGCGGCCAACCGCAGCGCAGCGCCGGGACGACCCACACCCTCTGCACTTCATGTCGGAGAACCGTCTAGTCTCCCTGCACCCATCGACCCTGTAGGGTCCCGGATTACAAGTGCCCCATTGGGAGACAGCTCTCCTTCTTCAGACGAAGACCATCATTGGAATTCCCCAGCTCTAAATCTGGAATCTCCTCTTGACCTGTCAAAAAACGGACACGGTCTGTGGTGAGTGGAGAGTCCCCACAGACCCCTGCAGAAACCCCTGCAAAACCCAAGGCTCCTGTCATGGTGAGTGAAGTCAAAAATACTGTGTATGTGGATGTAGTGTTACAACACTATAAAAAGGGCCCCCAGTTACGTGTCAAAGCACTCATAGATTCTGGCTGCGGGCACTCTTTAATCAATGAGGCCACGTTTGTAGCTCTGCAAGTCAAGTCCGAAAATTTACCTGCTTCCATCCAATTCACCCAAATGGATGGTAGCCACTTTAAGGGGGGGCGGTCGACCGTCACACACGGGGAGTAGCGATGGGCATCGGTTCCCATTGGGAGCAGATAGACTTTACCATAGCTCCAGTCCGATACGAGGTCATTTTGGGAATCAACTGGCTCAAAGGGCACAGTCCCTCCATAGACTGGGAGGCTGACACCATTATGTTTACCAACCCTAAGTGTGACCAGCATTGACGCGAGGTCGCGGTTGTTCTTCCACCTGCCTCAGCCTTAGCCTCCGATGCCCTACCATCGACCCAATTACCCGATGTATACCGAGATTGTGAGGATGTTTTTGATGTAAAAGAATGTGATGCATTACCCCCCCACCACAAAACGGACTGTACTATTGAAGTGGTGGGAGACTGCAAACTGACTAAAAGTAAAATTTACCCCATGAGCGTTTCCGAGCGCGCCGTACTGCTAGACTTTCTAGACAAAAATCTTGCTCGGGTGTTCATTCGACCATCAACTGCTCCCAACTCACCCCCCGCTTTCTTTGTCTGTAAGAAGACGGGTGACTTGCGCTTGTGCATTGACTTTCGAAAACTCAGCGCAGTCACCCAAACCAACGCCTACCCCATCCCACTGATCTCGGATATCTTGGGACAACTGAGGGAGGGGCGCATTTTCACCAAACTGGACTTTGTTGATGCTTATTACCGGGTCTGGATTCGTGACGGGGACGAACCCCTCACAGCCTTCTCTAGCTGCTTCGGAATGTATGAATTTCTGGTGGTGCCTTTTGGGTTAAAAGGGGCCCTGGGGGTCTTCATGCAACTCATTAACGAGGTCCTCCATGATTTATTATATCAGGGCATGGTGGTTTATCTCAATGATATCCTTATTTACTCTAATTCCATGGATGAACATGTTGCTCTGGTCAGGGAAGTGTTACAGCGTCTCAGAAACAATCAACTCTACGCTAAAGTGTCTAAGTGTGAGTTCCACCAAAAACAGTTAACTTTCTTGGGATACATAGTTTCACATCAGGGCCTCACCATGGACCCTGCTAAGATACAGTCTGTGCTTGATTGGGCTCCTCCCTCCACCCGCAAGCAAGTGCAGCAGTTTCTCGGCTTTGCCAATTTTTACCGTGGTTTCATTCCCAACTTTGCGCAAGTGGCACTGCCACTCACCGACCTCCTAAAGACCAAGGGTAAGGGGGTCTCTGCCACGTTGCCCACCGCCAAGATTCATTGGACAGATCAATGTCAAACTGCCTTTACAACTCTCAAGCAGCTTTTCACTTCTGAACCTGTACTGCAGCATCCTGATCCTGACCATATGTTCATTGTACAAGTGGATGCGTCTGACGTAGCTATGGGGGGGCTCTTTTGCAAAGGGGGCCAGACGGTCTTGTTCGCCCCTGTGCTTATTTTTCAAAGAAGTTTGCGCACTCCCAACTGAACTGGCCAATATGGGAGAAGGAAGCTGCAGCCATCCACCATGCTCTCACTACGTGGAGGCAATTTCTGGAGGGTTCCAGGACCCCCTTTGAGGTCTGGACTGATCACAAAAATCTAGAGGCCCTCACGGGGGCCCACAAACTGTCCGCAAAACAACAGTGTTGGGCTGACTTCTTTGCTCAATTCCGTTTTGTGCTCAAGCATGTGCCTGAAAAGCAGAACGTACTGGCTGATGCTCTTTCCAGGCTTCCCCAGTATCCGGTGAAAATCGACTGTCCAACGGCCTCCTTATTCACCCTGGCGCAAAGGGATGCTCTACCAGTTTTGGCTGTCCAAACTCGGTCCCAAACTCTGCTCCAGTCCCAGCCCCAAGCAGCAGACAGCAGAGCCTCTGTCAGGAGGGAATCAACTCCCTCACCAGACCCACCTACGCCTCCTGCGCCTAGTGCCCCAACTCAACCAGTCCTCCCCTCCGCCCCACCACCACTGCCAGCGAGCCCTGCTTCACCCCCCTCCACGGTGGGGGTGACCCTGCCCGACTCCTTTCTGGACTCCCTTCGTGCCCAATGCCTGCTTGAACGAAAAGTTTACGTTTGTTTGCACCATCTCAAATATCGGAATTTAAAGCTTTCGTTATAAGAACTGGAGTTCAATTCAGTGTGCTTCACCTCTTTGGTTGTGCAATGAAATCATTCTTCCTTTCCAAAGATACACATGTTGAGGCATAAGGAGCAAACTGTGGACAGATGGCGCTGAAACACCACAGTCCCACAACCGAGGCTGATTTTCAGGCAGCCGTGCCAGTTTGAAACCTAATTGCCAATAAAAAAATGCGGCGATATTGTCACATCTAAAGTTACTCTGAGATTGACTAGTAAATGCCATTCCTCAGAGACAAACATAAGAGGGAGGGCAGGAAGGGTTGTGACAGTGTTTGGCTCTCATGATGTAGTGGTTAAGAGTGGTGGTTTGGAGTGGTGGACTCTGATCTGGAGAACCAGGTTTGATTCCCCACTCCTCCACGTGAGCAGCAGGACTGTAATCTGGAGAACTGGGTTTGAGTCTGCCATTCTCGATTTTAGAGAAAGGTTTTGAAGTATTGTTTTGCTTGTGGCACGGGTCATGTTGGCAATGCTGTACATGACCTCCATAAAAACATATTCCCAAATCTATGGTTGCTATTAACACAGATTAGGCGGGTGGCATTTGTAGAAGGGAAGCACTGGATGGGGGTGTGTGATTAACCTCTCTCTCTCTCTCTCTCTCTCTCTCTCTCTCTCAGCTGATTTATGGCGACCCCCGTAGGGTTTTCAAAGCAAGAGACCTTTGGAGGTGGTTTTGCCATTGCCTGCCTCTGCATCACACCCCTAGTATTCCTTGATGGTCTCCCATCCAAATACTTTCCAGGGTCGAGGCTGAGGGTGTGTGACTGGCCAAAGCTCACCCAGCATGTCTCCATGGCAGAGTGTGGATTCAAACCAGGGTTTCCCAGATCCTAGTCCGACACCTTAACCACTACACCACACTGGCTCTCGTGTAACACTTCTCATGCCAGTAAGGTTGCCAGGTCCCCCTTCATCACTGGCAGGAGGTTTTTAGGGCGGAGCATGAGGAGGGAGGGATTTGGGGAGGGGAGGGACTTCAATGCCACAGAGTCCAATTGCCAAAGCAGCCATTTTCTCCAGGGGAACTGATCTCTATCAGCTGGAGATCAGTTGCAATAGCTGGAGATCTCCAGCTAGTACCTGGAGGTTGGCAACCGTAGCTTTGGAGGGTGGACTCTATGACATTATACCTTGCAGAAGGGTCCTTCCCTTCCCTCAACCCCACCTTCTCCAGGCTCCACCCTCCCCAAATCTCCAGGAATTTCCCAAATCAGACATGGCAACCCTACCTTCCCAGACTGTGCCACACCTCCTGAGCATTGCCGTCAGACCAAAGCAGGTTCTTCCGCACTTCCCCTGGGAGCTGTCCCAACCTCGTTCCTTTCAGGACTCCAGTACATTCCCGGGAAATGAAGGGATGTGTCTGGAAGGGGGCCTGCCTTGGAACAAGTTACGTGCAGGAGATCTCCAGCTAGTACCTGGAGGATGGCAACCCTATGGCCATGCAACCCGTCTTAGCAAAACTCTGGTGAGGACTACTCACGTGGAGGACTGGGGAATCCAACCTGGTTGTCCAGATAAGAGTCCTGCTGCTCTTAACCACTACACCACACTGCCTTTTTACAGCTGGATGATCCAAATATCATCTAGCAGGGCCTATTAAGAATTGGTCTGTGCTACAAATGTATATTGGTTTTATTCCAGGTTTGTCATAGTATCTTTCCAAACAATTATGGGGGTCAGAAACTCATCAAAATACACTGCATGGAAGAAGGAGGCACCAAGTCCACTTTCAAATCCTACCTCCCATCTAAGAAGGAAAAGGGTTTTTTTTTCCCAGTAGATATATCTCATGCCATTTGCTTGGCCTATCTGCTCTGAAAGCTTGTTGCTTTATAGGATAATAAGGGCATTAGTGGTTAGTTTCTCAACTCTATATTTATTTAATTAAAATAATTACAAAAATTATACCCATGATTACGTTGTGATAACCACATACTCTTTGTGTGGCACTCCTTTTAAGCTGCTGGCACAGCAAAATATAGAATAATTTATCAGGTTAAAGCATGGTAAGCCAAGCCAACCACACATGAACACACGTGAATCTACCTTATACTGAGTCAGACCATTAGTCCGTCAAAGTCAGTATTATCTATTCTAACTGGCATCAGCTCTCTGGGTCTCAGACTGAGGTCTTTTACATTACCAACTGCCCAGTTCTTTGAATTGGACGTGCCACGGATTGAACCTGGGACCTTCTGCATGCCAAGCAGAGGCCCTGAGCTATAGAGCCTCCCCAACCAAACATGTAGTTCATTCATGTAGAGAGCCAGAGTGGTGTAATGGTTAAAGAGTGGTGGACTCTTATCTGGAGAACTGGGTTTGATTCCCCACTCCTCCACATGAGCGGCTGACTCTAATCTGGAGAAATGGGTTGGTTTCCCCACTCCTACACATGAAGCCAGCAGGGTGACCTTGGGCTAGTCACAATTCTCTCCGAACTCTCTCAGCTCCACCTACCTCACAAGGTGCCTGTTGTGAGGAGAAGAAGGGAAGGAGATGGTAAGCCAGTTTGATTCTCCTTAAAAGGTCGAGTATGTCTGCATATACTCTTCTACTATTCTTCTTTCCCATTGTGAGAGATCCCCTCTCTCTGAGTTTGCTTCAAATCAAATGTTCAGACGTTGATACAGAAACAAAGGATTTATTGAAGACATCAGGAGATGAGACAGGCACAGGTAGAAAGTTGCAAGTGAGGGGCTTATCGGGTTTACAGAATATATTGACTCCAGGGCACAGGGGCACTGGGGTTCACACTTATTGTTATGGGAAGTTACAAGCTTGGCATAATACAAAACATCAAACGAGTCCCAGGAAGTCTGTTGAAGCTATCACACTTCCAAGGCCGCATCGGCCTGAGGGAGTACTGACAGGAAGAACAGCGGGGGGGAAGATACTTGGGGCAATCAGGCCTGGCGCCTGGGACCAGAAGGTGTGAACTGCTTTTACGAGTTCATTGATAACAAAGCAGGGGATGGGAAGCAGAGACACATAGACAAAGACCCTCACATTCTGCCCCCCTTAAGGCCCCCCTCCGGGGTCCTCGCGAGGGCGAGGCTTATCGGGATAAGCGAGGTGGAATTCTCGGATCAAGCGAGGGGCCGCCATGTGGGGCGCGGCCACCCACTCGTCGTGAGCGGACCCAAGGTTTTTCCAACGAACAAAGTAAAACAGTTTCCCCTTCTTCCATTTGGAATCTAAAACCTTGGATACTTCCAAATGGGTATCCCCTCCTACCACGGTGGGAATCTCATGTTCGGGAGGGGGGTGGAACTGGGGAGCTGCCACATAAGGTTTGAGGAGGCTTATATGAAAGACTGGATGGACTCCCTTGAGGGTCTTTGGGAGTTCCAGTTCCACGGTAACCTCGTTGATCACTCTGGTAATGGGGAAAGGTCCCACATAACGGTCGCTCAGTTTTTTGCAGGGACGAAGAGAGCGGAGGTTTTTGGTGGACAGATAGACTTGCTCCCCCACCTTAAGTTCCCATCCCGGAGACCGGTGTCTGTCTGCCTGTTCCTTGTACTTGCTTTTTGCCCTCTCAAGGTTTTTGAGCAGCCACGGCCAGGTAGATTTAACTACCTGAATCCACTCCTGAAGATCAGGGGTGGACTGGAGATCTGGCGTGACGGGGGCGGAACCGAAAGGACCGAATTCCGTCCCGTATATTACTTGGAAGGGACTAAAGCCGGTAGAGGAATGAGGCGCATTGTTGTACGCATATTCGGCAAATGGCAGCAGGTCAACCCAGTCGTCTTGGTGGAAATTTACATAGCAACGCAAATAACATTCTACCACCGCGTTTACACGTTCAGTCTGACCATCCGTCTGGGGGTGATAGGCGGAAGAAAGACCCTGTTCCTCCACCCCCATCAGCTTTAGGAAGGCTCGCCAGAACTTGGCAACGAACTGGACCCCCCGGTCGGAGAGGACCTTTCTCGGGATCGAGTGTAGCCTGAGGACGTGTGTGACAAATAGTTTAGCCAAGCCCTGGGCTGAAGGAAGACCCGCACATGGAACGAAATGGACCTGTTTGGAAAAAAGGTCCGTGATTACCCAAAGAACCGTCTTTCCCCGACTTGGAGGTAGGTCGGTGATAAAATCCATGGCTATGACTTCCCAGGGACGGGAGGGGTTCTCAAGCGGTTTGAGAAGCCCTGGGGGTTTTCCCATCCGTTTCTTAGCTGTGGCGCAAGTGGGGCAGCTGCGCACATACAGCTCCACATCAGACCTCATACCGGGCCACCAGAATTGCCTCCGTACCAGGTGAAGAGTCTTTATGAAGCCAAAATGACCTGCCAACCTGGCACCATGTACAAGTCCCAACACCTCTTTGCGAAGGGAAGATGGGACATATAGTTTTCCCCCTAGCACCCACCAGGTGTTGGTTCGTTCCATGCCAGTGGGGAGGAGATGGTGCTCCTCCTCCTGTAAGGAGGCGTTCCGGAGCCGCTGTTGGAAGGCTTCCGGGATACCTTTGAGCGTAGGGGGGGTCTCTGGTTGATGGGCTTGGGATCGGGTAGTGACGGCTAAGCTTGGAACCTCCCCTCGCTGCTCGGGAGTGAACAGGGAGTCGACCGGGCGATCGAAATCGTTGCGATACTGGGGAAGTCGTGACAAAGCATCGGCTAGGGCATTTTCTTTGCCAGGAACATGTTTGAGGGTGAACCGGAATTTTGCGAAGAATTGGGCCCACCGAATTTGTTTGGCATTGAGCTTTCTAGCTCCCTTGAGAGCCTCAAGATTCTTGTGATCGGTACACACCTCAAACGGCAGTTCGGCTCCTTCTAAGAAGTGCCTCCATATGGTGAGGGCATGTTTGACCGCTGCCGCCTCCTTCTCCCAAATAGCCCAGTTGATTTCGGACTGGGAAAACTTTTTGGAGAAGTAGGCGCATGGCCGCAACCGCCCCTCTTCATCCCTTTGCAATAGGGCCCCGCCCATGGCCACATCCGAGGCATCTACTTGCACCACGAAAGGCTTGGTGCAATCTGGGTGAGCCAAAACGGGCTCGGACGAAAAAAGTAGCTTTAAACGTTCAAAAGCTTGCTGGCACTGGGGGGACCATTGCAAACGGGCTGAGGGAAGCGCGGCGCTAGCCCCCTTGTCCTTGGTACGCAACAGGGCAGTGAGGGGAAGCGCAACTTGGGCAAAGTTAGGAATGAAGTTCCGGTAAAAGTTGGCGAACCCCAAAAACTGCTGAAGTTGGCGGCGGGTAGTGGGGGGTTCCCAATCTCGCACCGCTTGGACCTTAGCGGGGTCCATTTCTAATCCCTGGTGGGAGATCACGTACCCAAGAAAAGTAATGGAAGGTTGGTGGAACTCACATTTGGACACCTTAGCATACAGTTTGTGCTCCCGCAGCCGCTGGAGCACGTCTCGAACCAGGCGCACATGTTCTTCCATGGTTTCAGAGTAAATAAGGATGTCATCGAGAAATACCACCACCCCCCGAAACAGCAAATCATGTAAAACCTCATTAATTAATTGCATAAAAACACTGGGAGCCCCCGAAAGTCCGAACGGCATGACTAGGTACTCAAACATTCCAAAACAGCTGGAAAAGGCCGTCTTGGACTCGTCTCCCTCTTTAATGCGAATGCCGTGGTATGCTTCCACTAAGTCCAGTTTGGTGAAGATTCGGCCCTCCTTTAATTGTGCTAGAAGGTCGGGAATAAGAGGGAGAGGGTAAGCGTTAGACTGGGTGACTGCGTTTAGCCTACGAAAGTCAATACACAGTCTTAAATCTCCCGTCTTTTTCTTCACAAAGAAGGCCGGGGCCGAATAAGGAGCCTTGGAAGGGCGTATGAAGCCCCTCGCCAAGTTGGCATCCAGATAGTCCCGTAACACCGCCTTTTCACTAGGGCTCATGGGGTAGACCTTCCCTTTAGACAGTTTGCCTTCCCCCACAATTTCGATGGCACAGTCCGTCTCTCTGTGGGGGGGTAGTTCGTCACATTCCCTAACATCAAAGACGTCCGCAAACTGCGAGTATTCGGTGGGCAGTTGAGGAGGAACGGTGGTTGGGGTGGGGGACCCTACCACTGCGGCGGCCGGAGTCCTGAGTACCCGTTCCTTGTCATGTAACCCACAGGGGCTTTCGGGAAATGAGAGCACCCGTTTAACCCAGTCGATGGATGGGTTGTGTCCCCGTAGCCAGTTCATCCCTAACACCACAGGGGTTACAATAGGGGCGATGGTAAAATACAAGCGTTCCCAATGTTCCCCCACGGACATAATCACGGCTGCAGTTCTGTGGGTCACCGGGCCCCGTTTAAAATCACTCCCGTCCATTTGGGAAAAGCGGAGGGGTCCCGGAAGCCGCTTGCGCCGGACTCCCAGTTTCTTGGCAGTTTCCTCACTAATCATGGTGCGGGCACACCCCGAGTCAACCAAAGCGGGGAATTCTAAACTGGGACCCCCTTTTGGTAGGGACAGGTGAACCCGCACATACACATTGTCCTCTTGGGCGCTTACCATCGGTGGAGCTCCTTGCACAACGACAGGGGCGGTCTGCTGCGGAGCCCCCTCTACAGCAGACCGACGGCGTTTTTTGCCGGCTGTTCCCACTCTTCCTCCTCGCTGGAAGAGGGGGATGGAGTGGTGGCGGTCGGGGACCCGTCCGAATCAAAAGTAGTACTTGTAATCCGGGACCCCGTTGGGCCTGTAGAAGTGGAGACCCCGTCCTGGGGGCGCGCATGGAGAGCGGAGGGTGCGCCGGAACGTCGGCCCGGTGGTCCGCTCCTGTGGTGGGGCTGGTCCTGGGCAGCCGCCTTCTGCGGTTCGGTCGGGGCTTGGCGTGGGAGGTTGGGACGGCCCGAACGAGAGGGGCATTGCGACGCGAAGTGTCCCTTTCCTCCGCAGGTCAGGCAGACACCGGTCTCAAAACGCTTGTGGCGTTCAGCGGCCGAGGGGCCCCCGCTTCCTCCCAGTCGGAAGTCTCGGCCCCGGTCACTCCTGGGTCTCGGGTCTCGTCCGATGCGTTGTTTGGATAAGGTCAGGAGTTGTTTGCGATTCTCGATGTCGGCAGCATGGCGAACCCAACCTTCCACATCCGGGGGGTTCCCTTGCATGAAGGCCCAATGTTGGAGGTCTGGGTTGAGACCCTCCCTGAAACACTGTACTAGAGTGGCCTCACTCCAGTCCAGGATTCGGCTAGCCAGTGACTGGAACTCACTTGCATACTGCGCCACCGACTTAGTCCCTTGGCGCAGTTGCATCAGGGAGGCTTTAGCCCGCTCGCCCAGAGTCGGGTCCTCGAAGCGGTTTCGGAGTGCTACCATAAACTCGTCCAGAGTCCGCAGCACCGGCGAGCGGAGTTCATACTGCAACACCATCCAGGCGGCCGCCTCCCCTTGCAGTAAGGAAGCCACGTACTGCACCCGGGACTCCTCGGAAGTGAAGGTCCGACCTTGTTCTCGCATAAAAATGTCCACTTGGACCATAAAAAAGGTCAACTGGTCCCCCGAACCGTCATACGTGACTTTCAGGTCCCGACGGGACGGGAGGTTAGGAGGAGCGGGAGGAGTTGCCGGCGCCCCGTCCGGGGGATTGCCGGCGGGCGGTTGCACTTTCAGTGTGTCGAGGGCCGCTGCCATCTCACCCATCACTCGCTGCATGGTCTCCATCTGTTCCTGCATAGCTTGGCGATCCTCCTGCCACTGCCTGCGTTCCTCTTCCATTAGGGCCTCCTTGCGTGCCGGGTCCCCTTCGAGTCCCGTGCTGGGGAAGGCCAACCGGCGATCCTTCGCCGCGGTTCGGGAGAGAGACCAACCCTTGGGGGAGTCCAGCCAATTGTTGAAGAATCCCCGGGGACGTCCGTCCCGGCCTTGGTCGGGGATGGGGTCCCTAGGTTTCTTTGGCTTGGCACCCTCCTCCTTGGGGTCCGGTTTCTCCGGCACCACCGGTTCCTTCGGTGCCTCAGGGGTAGTAGGGGTGTTTTCCTCGTCGCCTTGCATTCTGTCCCAAAAGGTACAGCTGCAGTCCGAGAGGCAAGGACTTGCAACTTAATGTGAGAGATCCCCTCTCTCTGAGTTTGCTTCAAATCAAATGTTCAGACGTTGATACAGAAACAAAGGATTTATTGAAGACATCAGGAGATGAGACAGGCACAGGTAGAAAGTTGCAAGTGAGGGGCTTATCGGGTTTACAGAATATATTGACTCCAGGGCACAGGGGCACTGGGGTTCACACTTATTGTTATGGGAAGTTACAAGCTTGGCATAATACAAAACATCAAACGAGTCCCAGGAAGTCTGTTGAAGCTATCACACTTCCAAGGCCGCATCGGCCTGAGGGAGTACTGACAGGAAGAACAGCGGGGGGGAAGATACTTGGGGCAATCAGGCCTGGCGCCTGGGACCAGAAGGTGTGAACTGCTTTTACGAGTTCATTGATAACAAAGCAGGGGATGGGAAGCAGAGACACATAGACAAAGACCCTCACACCCATTTTATAGATGGCCCCCATTTTAAAGATATGCAGTGGAGTTGGAGAGACCTTGAAGCCACCTGGTGAATTCCAGACTGAGCAACGATCAATACTGGGGTATCATAAGGCCCAACTACATGTTACATTTTTTCTAGGGATGTCCATGGGTTGCCCTGAGAGTCATGTACTGGATTGCTGTCCTTCTCAGGTGGATTCAGGCCCATTTCAGATCGAGACCGTGGTAGGTGGGGAGAAGGATCTTAAAGTTTCCCCCTGTACCATGTTCCTGACCTGAAATGGGTCCAGGAAGTATGTTGACATCATTTCCAGGAGGAAACCCAAAGGTGACATCATTGCATCAAGTGGGGCTCTAATTCCCCAATCTCCATGGTAAACACCATAGAGCAAGGTTTCGAACTCAATTGTTATGAGGACCAGATATGTAGGTTACCAGCTCCAGGTTGAGAAATACCAGGAGATTTTGGGGGTAGAGCCTGAGGAGAGCGAGGTTTGGGGAGGGGAGGGACTTCAATGTCATGGAGTCCAATGGCCAAAGTGGCCATGTTCTCCAGGGGAACTGATCTCTCTCGGCTGGAGATCAGTTGTAATAGCAGGAAATCTCCAGCTACCACCTGGAGGTTGGCAACCCTAGCTGGGAGCTGTGTGCAGGGTGCAGAAATTCCGCACTGCTCTAAGGGGCAGGGTTAACGTCAAGCTCTACAAATAAAATTATACTCAGACACATAACATCTATAGCTTTTATCCCAGTTACAGATAATGCAACTCAAGAGTAATTATATTGGAAGCAAATGGCCTGAGACTAATTTCATAAGAAAAGCAAGATCAGCATTCATGTTTGTTATCGGCTGGGAAGAACAAACTCAGCTCAAGGCACACTGAATGGCCTTTCTTCCCTCAGCGCCCGGCAGTAGGCTGGGGTGGGCAGAACAGGAGACAAACCAAAGTAGGTCTTGTTTGTAGCTGAGGATTCCAGTTCAGCTGGGTTGCCAGGTCGCTCTTTGTCACCGGTGGAAGGAGGGCAGAGGGAGGAAGGAGGAGGGTGAGGTTTGGGGAGGGGACTTCAATGCCATAGTGTCCAATAGCCAAAGCTGCCATTTTCTCCAGGGGAACTGATCTCTATCCGTTGGAGATCAGTTGTAATAGCAGGAGATCTCCAGCCACCACCTGGAGGTTCAGCAAACTAGTTTGCTGAGCATCCCACAGCACACTAACCTTTGTTTACCACGCCACCTGGAGGTTGACAACCGTTGTGGTGGGGATGGTGTTAACTAAAATGCCCGGTTACGAATTATTATATGGGGGAATTAGCACTCAATAACCGGCATAATAACTGGACAATAACTGGACATAACTTAAGCAGGATGCAACCTTTGTTTACCAGAGTCCATACCATGACCAGAAAATGAGGCAGAAGCAATGGAATTAGGTTTAAAAGAATTTTACTCAAATTATATGTTCACACACATGTACAAAAATATCATACACGCACACAACATACAGAGTCTAGGAATCAAAGGTGTTTTGAGACATTTGCCAATGTGGCAGGTTCTCTGAAGACGGGTAATACTGCACCTGGTCCAGAAGCAGATTTCCGAGGTTCCATGTGGCTAAAGGAGGGGGAATGGGTAGGGATTCCCGTGGCTTAACCAGCGAGGCTGGGGAGCTGTGTGGTCTGGCATTGCTACCCAGACCGACAGAATAACAGTGAGTGTGTGAGGGACAGAGAGAGCGAGAGCTGGCGTACGGATGAGAGTGAGCCCTGATATACTCTTACTCTCTCTCTGGGGTGGGGGAAGTTGGGTTTTCCCCCTCATGGTTCCCAGTGTGAACAAAAGGTGATAATGACTCTAATGGTCGGCTACTGGGGTGGGGCAGGGGGGGGCGATTGAGACGGGCTAACTAGAACCTATGGGCTTTGCGCAATTCCGGGAGGTCCGGGAGACAATCGTTGATGGGTTTATTGAGTTTGACACCAAGGCGCGAACAGCTGCCTCCAGGGGGAATCACTTCCTGGTTGCCTAAGGTGCCATCTCTGGCCGCTGCTACCTCGGAGGCTTCCGATGAGTCGTTAGTCAGGCAGATGGAGGGGTGGGGGAGGGAATGACTGCCTACGTGTCAGGTCTTCTCTTGCGAAATGACAGCTGCTGGAGACACAATCTGGGCACACAGAGAGAAAACGGATTCCCTCTGGCTCTTCCTTCTTTTTTTTTAATATAAATTTTATTAGGTTTTATACTAGAAGTTTTCCATTACATTGAACAACATCTATAACAGTATCAAATTTCAATTCTAACTTAAAGTTGTTATAGTTCCATATCATATAATAAAAAAAGAAAAAAGAAAAATGGAAAAGTTTTTAGACTTCCCCTTCACCTCTATCTGCCTCTTAATAAAAAGTTCATCCCGTCGTAGGTAATCTAATCTTAATAAACTATCAATACTATATATAGAAAAAAAACCATAATCTGTTAGTAAATATACTTATACTTAATCATTATAAAAAAGATCAGAAATAATCCTCTGGATCAGATTAGAAAGTATTCTTCCATTCTTCCCATTTTTAACTCATATTCACAATAATGCATCCACGCCCCCCATTCCCCCAAAAACCGAACGTCATTTTCTTCATTTAAAATGGCTGTGAGTTTTGCCATTTCTGCCACTTCAAACATTTTAACAATCCAGTCTTTTTTCTCAGGAGTTTCTAGCCCTTTCCATTTCGCTGCATAAAGCAGTCTCGCAGCTGTTGTGGCATAAATCAAAAAAGTTCTTTGTATTGCTAAGTCGTCTGGAATCATACTCAATAGCATCATTTCTGGTGTTTTGGGTATATTCTTTTGTAGTATTAATCTCAATTCATTATAAATCATGTCCCAGAAGTCTTTGGCTTTGTCACAGGTCCACCACATGTGATAAAAGGAAACAATTTCTTTGTTACATTTCCAACAAGTAGGGGACATCGTTTTATAAATCTTTGCAATTTTCTTGGGTGTTAGATACCATCTATACATCATTTTATAAATGTTTTCTCGCACTGACTGTGCTTTTATTCCTTTTAGATCTTTGGACCATAATCTTTCCCATTTATTTAAAACAATATCATGTCCCACATTTTGAGCCCAATCGATCATAGTTGGTTTAATCGTATCCTGTTCACAGTATATTGTTAAAAGGAGATTATACATTTTAGAAATCAGTTTTGTATTATTATCTAGTAAAATCCTTTGAAAAGAAGATTTTTCTTTAGAAAAACCTTTTTTAGCATCTTGTACAAAAACTGATTTGATTTGGTAATATTGGAGCCATTGTAAATCATCCTTAAGAAGTTGAAAGTCTTTTAGTGAGCATTTCTTTCCTTCCCAATTAATTAGATCTTGATAAGTAATAAATTTGTCTGGTCTAAGTGGGCGCAAAGTTAGCATTTCTTGAGGCGATATCCACATCGGTGTTTCTGGTTCCAAAATGTGTTTATATCTCATCCAGATACGAAGTAAAGAGGACCTGATTATATGATTACAAAATGTTGCTTGTAATTTAATTTTATCATACCACAAATAACCATGCCATCCACTTAAATTATTATAACCTTCCAAGTCTAACAAACGTATATTTGACAAGTTCATCCAGTCTTTTAGCCATACTAAAGCTACCGCTTCAGCATAGAGTTGAAAATTAGGCAGTGCTAAACCTCCTCTAGTTTTTAGATCCACCAAGTATTTATAAGCAGTCCTTGGTTTTTTCCCTTGCCAGATGAAGTTTGAAATATCTTTCCTCCAAGTTTCAAAATATTTAGTTTGTGATATTATTGGTAAATTTTGGAATAAGAAGAGCATCCTCGGTAAGACATTCATTTGGATCGTTGAAATACGTCCCATTAGTGACAATTTTTTGTTTGACCATATAATCATATCAGTTTTAATCTTACCCCATAACTTGAGGTAATTGTTGGTTATCAGATCTTTATTCTTTGTAGTAATCCAAATTCCCAGGTATTTAACTTTATTAGCTTTCTCCCAGCCAGTATATGATATAAATTCCTGTTGCTGTGTTTCCGATAAATTTTTAAATATTATCTTTGTTTTTTCTTGATTCACTTTAAAGCCTGATACTTTTCCGAAATCGTCCAAAGTCTCCTGAAGTATATTCATTGACTGTGTTGGATTTTCCAAAATTAGCAGTAGGTCATCCGCGAATGCTCTCAACTTAAATTCATGTTTTTTAATTCTTAACCCGCGGATGTCCTCCATACTTCTTAGTTTCACACATAGCGGTTCCAACACCAACAAAAATAAAAGTGGAGACAAGGGGCATCCCTGTCTAGTCCCTTTCGTGATTTGGCAATTATCTGACATTGATTCATTAACCAAAATTTTAGCTTGTTGGGAGGTATAAATAGCCGATATACCTTTCTGAAAACGATCTCCAAAATTCAATTTAACCAAAATCCGTTTCAAAAAGTTCCAAGAGACCATATCAAAGGCTTTTTCTGCATCCAAAAATACAAAAGCCGCAGTTTGTTGAATATTCTGGTCATAATATTCCAGTGAGTCTAGTAAAATTCTTACATTGTCTTTTATTTGCCTTCCTGGTATAAAACCTGCTTGGTCCTCGTGTATAAGATCCTTAATAAATTGTTTTATCCTACATGCCAAAACCGAAGCAAAAATTTTGTAGTCCACATTTAACAGGGATATAGGTCTATAATTAGATGTTTTTTCTGGATCTCTTCCTTCTTTGGGTATCAATGATATAAATGCATGTGACCAAGTCTCCGGGGATGTTCCCTCGTCCAAAATTGCATTGTAAAGTGAGCCAAAAAATCCAACTAAATTGTCACTAAATGTTCTATAAAATAATGCAGTAATTCCATCTGGTCCAGGTGTTTTATCCGTTTTTTGTCTCAGTATTGCTTCTTGTATTTCTTCCCTTGTTACTGGAGCTTCAATACATTCTCTCTGGGTCATTGACAAAGCTTTCATCTGTATTGAGTTTAGAAATTTATCTATTTTCTGTTTTGGAGTATTTTCTTTCTGATATAACTTAGAGTAGAATGAAACAAATTCTTTCTGAATTTCTGAAGTTGAGTAAACTGGTCCTTTAACAGTTTGGATTTTTGTTATAATCTTCTTTTGGAATGAGTCCTTCAGTTGTGTTGCTAAAAATTTTCCTGGTTTATTTGCATATTCAAAATACTTTTGTTTAGCAAGTTTCAGATTTTTATTCATTTCCTCCATTATTACCAAATTTAATTGGTGTTTAGATGCAGAGATCTTTATTTGAATTTCTCTTTTCTCCTCTTCCTGTGTTACCGTTACCAATTTCTGCTCCAAATTTTGTAAGTTCCAAAGTATATTGTTTGTAAATTGCAATTGAGTCTTCTTCCAGGCCGAATGTTTCTGTATCATAAAACCTCTCAGAACAGCTTTGAATGCATCCCAAACTGTATTCAAAGAAGTTTCCCCATTAAGGTTAATTTCAAAAAAGTCTTTCATTAAGGCCTGTAATTCCTTTTGTATCTTGTTGTCTTTTAAAAGTTTATCATTCATTCGCCATCTAAATGCTTGTTTATTGTTCCAATCAAAAGTAACAGGATTGTGATCAGAAAAAGTTCTAGGTAAGATATGAATTTTACGTAGTTGCGTGAAGATTGATTTACTGGCCCATATCATATCGATTCTGGAGTGTGAATCATGTCTTGCTGAATAAAAGGTGTATTCTTTAGCTGTTGTATTCATTGTTCTCCAAATGTCTTGTAATTCTAATTCTGAAGCCATGGTAAAGAAAGTTTTAGGCAAGCATCCATCGTTGATGTCTTTTGCTTTTGATTTTTTGTCCAGTGATGGGAGAATAATTCCATTGAAGTCGCCCATCAATAAAATTTGGTCTTTTGCGTGCTGGACTATCAAATCGTGTAATTTTTCATAGAAGGATTTTTTCCCTTCATTGGGTGCATAAATTCCAACCACTATTGTCCTTTGTCCCAGTATTTTAGTTCTGATAATTACAATTCTTCCTTCATTGTCTTTATATACTAATTCTGGACAAAGATTGGGGTGGGCATAGATTACCACTCCCTTTGTTTTAGTTTTGGCTGAAGCAATAAATGCTTGTCCAAGCACCTGTTTCTCCAAGTATTTTTTATGCTTTGAAGCTATATGGGTCTCTTGTAGACAAATTAGGGAGTATTTATATTTCTGTAGATATTTGAAGATTCTAGCCCTTTTAGTTTTCTCATTCAGTCCATTTACATTCCAAGAAATTGCTTTTGCCATAATGTAGTATTTTTTAGCAAAATAAAAAGTCTATAGTTTGGTACCTCCTTCTGCACCCTGTACCTCTTCTTCTTCCTCTTCTTCTTCCTCCTTCTCTCCAGGTAATTCTTTAAGGTCCATCTTATATTTTCTCAGAAATTTCCCCACATCTGCTTGAGATAGAATTGTCGTTTTCACTTCCTTGTAGGTGAAAGCCAAACCTTGTGGCATAATCCAACGGTATTTGATACCATTAGCTTTCAGTGTAGACACAAAGTCTTTGTAGTTATTCCTCTGTGAGAGTAGATGCCTTGGAATATCCTTCAGTAGTATAAGAGAGGAGTCTCCTGCTGACACTGGATTTTCATAATGAATCTTCATAATCTTATCTTTAACTCTGGTGTCATAAAACACTATCATCAAATCTCTTGGCTTAGATCTTCTCATTCTAGCAGGTAATGGTATCCTATATATTCTATTAATGGCTTGTTTTAATTCTTGTTCATCTATCTGAAATAAGTAGGCCAAGTTTGGTATTGCAGTTTCTTTATTGTCTCCCATCATATCTGGAAAGTTGCGTATACGAAGATTGGTCTCTCTCACTCTCATCTCCATCATTGCCATTTGATTTTTTGCCGCCATCTGATCAGTTTGTATTGTTTCAATCTGTTTTTCTTGGCTTGTTAATTTTTTCTTTGTGTCCTTGTGCTCATCCATCATTTTCTTAATTGATACATCCATCGCTTGCATATCTGTCTTCATAACAGTCATTTGAGTTTTTACTTCTTTCAAGTCTCCAGTGACCACATCCAACTTCTGATTAATAGCTTGGGATGCTTGACCAAGATTTGTCATCATAGAAGTCAGCTGTGCCATCTGTGTAGACATCTGTTCAAACTGTTTATTTGTTGCCTCAGTTTGTTTAGTTAGCATATCCTGTAGCTTTTTTTCCATGGTCGAGATTTGTAAAGAGTCCCTTAGTTTAGTATAGGCAGGGCTATGTAGTGAGCCAGAGCGAGGTCGAGACATTTACATTCAAAAAAAGCTGGTAAAATACATGTCCACAGACAGGGCCTTTAGGGTACTGATTAAAAGATGATAATTCAAACATCAGCCTAATAATTTTTTCGGGTTGAAAAGAGTCGAAATTGGCTTTAATATTGCATTTTAAAGTTTTAAAATACCAGTGAGTTTTTTCGGTCGCTCTAGGTCGGGTTAATCAGGAAGTATACCGGAAGTTGCAAGTGCTGCAGACCTTCTACCGCCTCGATGGTTATTCCTTCAGGAATGATTTCAATGTAACTCGAGTGCGACGCATATTCAGTCCCACAGCTACTTCCTGTTGTTTTAGTTCCGATGATAGAGAGGGTGTTATAGAGAGTCTTCCGTTCCAGGCGCTCCCTTGCTACAAACGTGGCAGGAAATTCTTTTCGCCGGAAAATCAGGAAGAAAGATCACCCTCCCCTTCCCTCGGACCTTCTCATTGGTGATAGTTCTTGTCAATCTAAAAGGTATCCTTCCGACTCTTTGTTATGGTTTAGGCTGATCAATTTGATAAAGGTCCTGTCGCTAATCCCGATGACTAACTCAGATCAAACTTTTTCAGTTCGAATTAAGGAGGAATGGGGGTCTCAGAAATGTTCTTATCAGCCCCCCGTCTGTTCAAATATTCCAGTAAGTAGACGCAGAGTTCTTTGTACTCACTTGGGTGTCAAGAGGTGAGGTTCTTTTCTTTATGTAGTCCTTATGCTGGTAATAAGGTGGTGGAGAGTAGAGCTTGAGGCCAGAGTTGCGTTTTGGCGATGTCCTTCCCTAGTGCCCTCGCAGGACCGGCGTCCAGGACTCCGAGGGGCTTAAAAAAGCCCCCTCAGAGTACCTAGGAGGTCAAACCGCGTTTGCGGGCTGCAGGGAGTTCCTGCTTTCCAACCCACTTGCAAGGGTCGGATTGGGGTATCTATGTACCCCAGAAATAACGCAAACTTGGATTTCTCCCAGGACAGCCTGGGGAAATGGAGTGCTCTCTCCAGCGGCACCACCGGAAGTCCCCTCTGGCTCTTCCTTCTTGCTAGTGCGGGGGCCTCTGTCCCCAACGTCTGGGCTTGACTCCCGTCTAGTGTCGGTGACACGTGTCTCCAGGTAGCACAGGCTTGGAGGAGGGCCACTGCTTGGCTACAGTGGGGCGGTTGATCGGTGTAATAACGACACTGCCAGGGACACTCTAGCACATTCCTCCAAAAAACTCTATGGCAACTAGGGTTGCCGGCTCCAGGTTGGGAAATCTGGAGATTTTGGGGGCAGAGCCTGAGGAGGGCAGGGTTTGGGGAGGGGAGGGGAGGAACTTCAGTGCCATAGAGTCCAATTTCCAAAGCAGCCATTTTCTCCAAGGAAACTGATTTCTATCACCTGGAGATCAGTTGTAATAGCAGGAGATCTCCAGCTACTACCTGTGGAGGTTGGCAACTCTAGGAATTTCCCATAGCTGAAGCCAGTAACCCTAATTGTTTTTTGTCATTGTTTGTTTGTTTGTTCATTTAGGGGGTTTTACCCTGCTTATTCTCCCCAATGATGACCCAAAGCAGCTTACCAAAAATAAAATTTAAATTATCAAATAAAGGGGGGGAATCCAAGAGTGAAATAAACTATCCTGAATCTATAGGACTGGCTCACTCAAGGCCACAGGCTGAGAGCCAAGGGAAAGAGAACCTCAGCCCAATTTTATGCATCTGGCAAAGATGTGCCCACAAATCCCCCTCCCTTGCTAGAAGAGCCTCCAGCCATGCCTGGATTTTTAATACCAGCAACAGGAGGGGAAAGAGAAGCTCAGCTGAGATCATTAGGGTTGCCAGCTCCGGGTTGGGAAATACCTGTAGCTTTTGGGGACAGGGCCTGAGGAGGGTGGGGTTTTGGGAGGGGAGGGACTTCAATGCCATAGAGTCCAGTTGCCAAAGCGGCCATTTTCTTCAGGTGAAATGATCACTATCGGCTGGAGATCAGTTGTAATAGCGGGAGATCTCCAGCTAGTAGTATTGAGCCTCGTGCTGGTTGTTGGCTTTAGCAGTACCTGGAGCTTGGCAACCCTATGAATCAGGGTTCCCCAACATGGTGCCCATGGGTGCCACAGCACCCACCAGTACTTCTCTTGGTGCCCACAAAACCTTTCAGAAACTCAGTGGGAGCATTGTAAGGTAGGGTTGATGGCTCTGGGTGGCAATAATTTTAGAAGATTTAGGGGTTGAGCATGAGGTGGGTGAGATCCCATGGCTAGTAAAATCAGAACGAACTGGGGTGTTGTGGAATTTGTATTTTGAACATGTGAAAATTAAAAGAACCTCATTTTTGTTTTTTTTATTTGTTTGTTTGTTTGCGATGGGGGAAGATTCTCATTTGGAAGAGTATAATTCCGATGAAGAGCCGAAATAGTCGCTGGTGTTAGACCAAGGCAAATAATGGGGAAAGAAGGTGAAGCAGATGGGGGAAATGCCAATAACAAGATTTATGCGACTCCAAGGTGATTAAGTTGCAATTACCGAAGCTGACTTGCAAATATTAGCATAAAGTGTCCTTCCCAAAGCGCTTAAATGCCTAAATGCACCGTTCTAAATCTCTTTAGGTGTTTCACATTGGCCGCTCGTGCCCGCATTCCAAATCCCAAGCATAAATTTTTGTCTTGCTATAGATTTCTGAAGGCTGACAGTTGACTACCTGTATCTAGCAATGAGCACACACACACACACACACACACACACACACATACACACAGACCAACACATCTGATTAAGGTATCTGACGAAGGGAGCTTTGGCCTTCTATGCAGGGACATTTCCCCACGGTCACTCCCGCCAACTACTTCGGGACTTCCTTGTGATTATGCATGCCTTTTCCACCCGTCAGAGTTCACCTTGCTCTCCCCGTACGTTTTGCCCGTGTTTTCCAAATTCTGGCTAAAACAGCACCTGGAAAACATGTGCAAAAAGCGCAGGGAGAGCAAAGCGACCTCTGACCGGCGGGAAAGGCATGCATAATCACAAGGAAGTCCCGGCGAGGGTGACCGCGAGGAAACATCCATGCATAAAAGGCCATTGATTCTCAAAAGCTCATACCCTGAAAAATCAAGTTGGTCTCTTGGTTGTGACTGAACTCAAATCCAGCTGTTCTGCTGCAGACCTACACGGCTAGCCTCTGGAATATACCGACACAGGGTCTCTTCCAGAAATAATCTAGGCAATCAGATTAACTTCCTGGATGTCTTCTGAATGAGATAGATAGATAGATAGATAGATAGATAGATAGATAGATAGATAGATAGATAGATAGATAGATAGATAGAGTAATGTATGTATATAGTTAGGCGACATGCAGGGGGAAACTTAGGAGCTTGAGTCCTGGACGAAGGATCCTAAGTCCTGCATGCGCCATTGGTCCAAACCGGCTCGCGCCATTGGCCCTAAGCCAGCACGCGCCATTGGTAACCCGGGGTTGTTTCCCCCTATCACGGATCAGGGGGGGAGTGGCGCGGGCTGGCCAAGGGAGCATATAAGCAGGGCCGTTTGCACTGAGTTCTCCAGTTCTGTTCTGTTCTACAATAAAGCGTTGTTGTTGGAACTCCATCTCGACCTCGTGTGTCCTCCCCACGCTGACTTAACAGTGGCGACAAAGGCTGGTAGGCAGTCCGGCTTGCTACCGAAATCACTCTCGCTGAATTCACTCTCGATTCGCCGCGACTTCATGGTAGGCAGTCTGACTCGCCTTGCTGAAATCCCTCGACACACCTGAGACGCAACACTTAGCTACGATGGCCACCCGAGGATTGCTGGAAGCGTTTGACTCCACCAACCCCAGCGAGTGGGGGAGCTACGCGGACCGGGTTGCGTGTTTCATGGACGCCAGCAACATTGACGACGAGGGCAAGCAGCAGTTGATGTTCCTCAGTATGTACGGGCCGAAGACCTTCTAGCTCGCCCAATCCTTGATGGCCCCCACCAAGGTGATCACGGCGCCATTAAAGGACATACTGGCCACGCTGGGGAACCTTTTCACACCCCAGCCAACGCTCGCTGCCTGCAGTTCCACCTCCGGGACCAGGAACCAGGAAGTCCGCCGCCAACTTCCTCGCCGCACTCTGACAGTTGGCCCATTTCTGTGAATTCCCAGACCTCAAAAACTCCCTCCTAGACAGGTTCGTCTTCGGCCTCCGGAGAGAGATGGTGCACTGCCGTCTCATCGCAAGAAAGGACGTCACCCTCATGGCGGCCGTCGAGGAGGCCACCGCTGCTGAGGCCTCCGCCAGGGCCGACCGGGGGAGCTGCCGGAGTGCCGCACCTCCGCCACCGATGCCGGCGACCACCCACCACAAAAGCGCCAGCGAGGAGGACTGCAAAGTGGAAGCCCACAAAATGTCCGCCAGACTGCACCGGTTGCAGGGCCCCATGGCTCACTCGTGCGCCAGCTGTGGCGACCAACATGATCACCGTTCCTGCTGGTTCCGCGACACCAACTGCCAGGCGTCATCGCTAAGGTCTGCCGCTCGGCAAAGAAGGGCCGCCCGGCGGGCCCAGCCAGAAAAGATGGCCCTGCCCTGCCCGTCCACGACCTGGTCGATGTCGAGCACGCCACCTCTTGCCGTTGCCGGCACGACTCGCAGCTGCACAGCATCACCCTCCACAAAGTACATAGCGTGGAGAAGGTCATCTCTGTGGAGGTCAGAGGCGCCCCCTGCGAGATGGAGGAGGACTTGGGCTCTGCCCTCTCCATTATCTCAATGGACACATTCCGTGACCTGGGCTGCCGCGCCTCCCTCCCCAAGCTGCAGCCGACCAGCGTCATTATTTCAAACTACCAGCAACGTCGGGTCCCGGTCCGGGGAGAAGCCCACATGCCTGTCCGATTCCAGGGTCGTTCCGCCCGCCTCCGCCTCATCATGGTCGACAGCTCCTGCGCCAGCCTCCTGGGCCTCGAAAGGTTCCCGGCCCTTGGGATCCATCTTGCTGGCATCCACCGCATCAGCCAGCCCACCCTCCATGCCATCTGGTCAGAGTTTGAGGATGTTTGGAAGGGCCCGCTGGGCTGCTACAAGGGACCACCGGTCCAGCTCCATGCTGACCCCACCGCCACCCCCATCCGCCTCAAGCCTCGCCGGGTCCCCTTCGCACTCAAGGACCGGATCGACGCTGAGATTGACCGCCTCATCACTCAAGGCGTCCTGGTGCCGGTGCCCAATGCCAAATGGGAGACCCCAATCGTGACACCGTTGAAGGCGAACGGTGAAGTCCGCATCTGTGTGGATTACAAATGCACGGTGAACAAGGTGCTCCAAAGCCACGCGTACCTGGTACCGGTGGTCAGTCACTTCCTGGCTTTTCTTGCTGGGGGCCGGGTCTTTGCAAAGCTCGACCTGGCCCAGGCATACCAGCAGCTGCCTGTGGACTCTGAGTCGGCAGAGGCGCAGACGATTGTCACCCACTGGGGTGCCTGCAGTTTGGGGTCAGCACGGCCCCAGGCATCTTCCAGAACCTTATGGAAGACCTCCTCAAGGGGTTACTGGGCGTCGTCCCATATTTTGACGATGGAGCGCGTCCGCCGGGTGCTCAGCTGTTTCCAGGACGCCGGGCTGACGGTCAAGTGGGCCTGCTGCAGGTGGAGTTTCTGGGATACCTGATCGACGCAGATGGCATTCACCCCACGCCCGACAAGATCAAGGCCATCCACTGCGCCCCGCCGCCCCGTTGCAAGTAGGAACTCCAGTCATTTCTGGGGCTCCTCAACTTCTACCACGCCTTCCTGCCCAACAAGGCGTTGGAAGTGGAGCCTCTTCACCGCCTGCTGGACAAAGCCGGCCCGTGGTCCTGGGGCTCGATGCAGCAACGGGCCTTCGAGGCCACCAAGGGTCTTCTCTCCTCCTCAAGCCTCCTCGTACACTTCAATGAGCGCCTGCCGGTGGTACTGACTTGCGATGCCTCACCCTACAGCATCAGTGCTGTCCTGAACCACCTGTTGCCAAGCAGTTGGGAGGCCCCAATCACCTTTTACTCCCGGACCCTCTCCGCGGCAGAGCACAACTATGCCCAGATTGACTGGGAGGCCCTCGCTGTCATGGCCGGCATAAAGAAGTTCCACGACCACCTGTACGGTCATCCCTTCACCATAGTCACAAACCACAAGCTGCTGTTGGGTCTGTTCGTGCCGGATCACCAGTCACCGCAGATCCTGTCCCCCTGCATGCTCCAATGGTCAATTTTCCTGAACGCCTACGAGTTCAGGCTGCTGCATCGCCCCAGGACCAGCATCGCGGACGCCCTCAGCCGCCTGCTGCTCGAGGACACTGATCCGGACCCGTCCCCTGCCTAGGACGTCATGCTGCTGGAGACCCTACCAGAGCCGCCCCTCCATGCCTCGGACATTGCCGCCCACACTGCTAAGGACCGTACCCTCGCCCGTGTTCTCAACTGGGTGGGGAAGGGGTAACCGGCCGCTAAGCTGGACGGTGAGTTCAAGTCATTCGCCACGCGCCAGCACGAACTTTCACTCAACAAGGGGTGTTTGCTCTGGGGGAACCGCATGGTAGTTTCTGCAAAGTTGCGCACAAAGGTCCTGAAGGCTCTACATGCCTGCCACCCGGGAATTGTGCGCATGAAGACCCTGGCACAGAGCTACGTATGGTGGCCAGGCATCGACACGGCCATCGAGGAGTGGGTGAGCCGTTGCCGGCCACGTCAAGAGTCACAACCAGAGATGCCACGAGCTCCGACCCACCACTGGGAGTCCACACATACACCCTGGTCCCGCATCCACATAGACTTCGCGGGGCCTTTTCAGGGTAAGACTTTCCTCATCATCGTGGACTCCTACTCGAAGTGGCTGGAAGTGGCCAATGTTGGATCCATAACATCGCATGTTGTCATCTGGGAGCTGCGCAAAGTTTTCGCCACCCACGGCTTGCCGGACACTGTGGTCTCCGACAACGGGGCCCAATTTATGTCCTCGGAGTTTATGGAGTTCCTGGACAAAAATGTAATCCGCCACACAACCTCAGCTCCGTTGCACCCCGCCACCAACGGTCAGGTGGGGAGAATGGTCCGGACGACCAAAGAGGCGTTACAATGCACTGATTGCCATGATTGGGACCGGAGACTAGCAGAATTCCTCCTCATCCAGCACACCACTCCCAACTCCGCGACCAGGAAGTGTCCTGCAGAACTCCTCATGGGCCGCCAGCCGAAAACGCCGCTCAACCGACTGCACCCCGACCTGGCACCAGAGTGTCCCCGTCACAAGTCCCCAGTGGCCGCCCCAAGAGTCATGGCACAGGATGCTCCAGTCTATGCCCGCAACTATGGGGCGGGACCCACATGGATCCCAGCCACCATGCAGGAGTCAACAGGACTGGTGTCTTACCGGGTCACCACCCCGGAGGGGCAGCTGCTGTGCCGGCACATTGACCAGCTCTGCCGCCGCCCAGTGGACCTGCCCATTGTTCCTGTCCCAGCGACACTGACGCGTCCTGATGGCCCAGCTCAGGAGCCAGCGGAAACACTGGACCACGAGCAGCTGGGGAATCTATCGTGGCCCAGTGATGCGGCCCCCATGGACGACCCAATGGAGGATGCCCCTGCTGCCACTGAGGCAAGCCCCGAACCAGTTTCCTCGGTGGCAACTCCCGTTCCCGTGCCATGCCGTTCCCAGCGCACTCGAGCACCCCCAAGCCACCTGAAGGACTTTGTGTGTTCCTGCATTGTCCAGACTTAGGGGGGGAGGGGTATAATGTATGTATATAGTTAGGCGACATGCAGGGGGAAACTTAGGAGCTTGAGTCCTGAACGAAGGATCCTAAGTCCTGCATGCACCATTGGTCCAAACCGGCTCACGCCATTGGCCCTAAGCTGGCACGCGCCATTGGTAACCCGGGGTTGTTTCCCCCTATCACGGATCAGGGGGGAGTGGTGCGGGCCAGCCAAGGGAGCATATAAGCAGGGCCGTTTGCACTGAGTTCTCCAGTTCTGTTCTGTTCTACAATAAAGGGGTTGTTGTTGGAACTCCGTCTCGACCTCGTGTGTCCTCCCCATGTGGACTTAACAGATAGATAGATAGATAGATAGATAGATAGATAGATAGATAGATAGATAGATAGATAGATAGATAGATGAAGGGCTGTGGCTCAGTTTGTAGAGCATCTGCTTGGCATGCAGAAGGTCCCAGGTACAATCCCCGGCATCTCCAATTAAAGGGACTAGGCAAGTAGGTGATGTGAAAGACCTCTGCCTAAGACCCTGGAGAGCCGCTGCCGGTCTGAGTAGACAATACTGACTTTGATGGAGCAAGAGTCTGATACAGTATAAGGCAGCTTCATGTGTTCATAGAGAGAGAGAAAGAGATTAGGGTTGCCAGCTCCGGATTGGGAAATACCTGGAGATTTTTGGAGTAGGGCCTAAGGAGGGTGGGGTTTGGGGAGGGACTTCAATGCCATAGAGACCAATTGCCAAAAGCGGCCATTTTTTCCAGGTGAACTTATCCCTATCGGCTGGAGATCAGTTTCAACAGCAGGAGATCTCCAGCAAGTATCTGGAGGTTGGCAACCCTAGCCATGGAACTCTGACTCTAGGAGTTGAGACAACTGGATTGGTCCTGCTCATACACCTCTATGCTGAAATGAGACCCACTGAGACTTTTGTTAGACTTTTGTAATTCTGCTGGTCATGTACCGAATAAAATTGTACTACGACCCACTGAGATCTCGACAGCACTTACGCTCAAGTAAGCGTATTTAGAATTGGTGCCTAACATTCTGAGCTGTTCGTGGACTCAGTGAAGCACAGAGCAGCCCTGATGTAGCTACAGAGACTCCATTTAGCAAGCAGGGAGTAGCCATCCTACTAACTGGAACACTTGCTAGATAGGTTTGAGTGCTAAAGTGGCTGCGGTGATGCGGCACATCCAGGGGTAAACCCAAAAGTGACGTAATCGCATCACACATGCAATCACCCCAGCCCCGCCCCCTAAAACCTCCCATTGATAGAAAGGAAGGACCTGGCAACCCTCCCCTTGACCCACCTCAAACCCACAGCCTGGCTCTTGTAGGGTTCCTTCCACAGATTATTCTGACAGTTTGAGAGCCAGTGTCGCATCATGGTTTACTAGGGTTGCCAACCTCCAGGTGGTGCAGGCAATTATATCACAAAACATGTATTCATAAAAAGTGCAAAATATTAAATGACAGCAGTGCTTGTACAAAGAATCACAAACATTCGCAATAATACAACTATATACAAAGCCATGCACAATGTGA
This sequence comes from Euleptes europaea, assembly GCF_029931775.1. Classification (NCBI taxonomy): domain Eukaryota; kingdom Metazoa; phylum Chordata; class Lepidosauria; order Squamata; family Sphaerodactylidae; genus Euleptes; species Euleptes europaea. The sequence continues at coordinate 111,502,709 of NC_079316.1, forward strand.
AGGACAATATTTCAATAAAGCCCAAAGGCTATCTTCCAACATGACAAGTTCAAAAGACAAGTCCAAATACAAGCTTCAACAAGCTTCAAGAGTCAATGACTACTGGAACACCTCTTGCTGCTCCAAATAGGTGACAGAGGGAACGCTATCCCAGATATTTATAGCGCTTTCACCAATAGTTTGGCTTCATCAGCCTGAAATGTTAAAATATATTTTAAATTGTATATTGCCATGCCGACTTAGCTTGTCCTTTAAGTTTATCCGTTAAGGAATTTAGTTCTGCTTCCTCCAACTTTAAGTTACAGCATTTTTCTAACTGTGCCACGAGCCGTGTCGTGTACGCGGTCACGTGTAAATGCTCGAAACTTTACATAGGCAGCACGACACGCAGATTAGACTGCGCATAGGGGAGCACAGATCTAGGATACGTGCGGGAAATCTAGAAGCTCCCCTTACAAATCATTTTCTAGAAAACAAGCATTCGGAGAATGACTTAAGATTCTTTGTGCTATGGAAATATAGAGATCATCCCCATGATACTAAAGATATGCAAAAAAATCCTTCTCCAACACGAAATGAGGTTCATCCATCTTTTTAATATCTTGACCCCCTATGGATTAAATAATGAAAGTGATCTGTCCTGTTTTCTTTAGGTTGTTTTCTTTAGGCTTTTTTCTTTACAAAATGGATCTGGTCCCCTTTAAGAACTTTAACCAGAGAGTGAGTTACCAAACACGTGATCGGACTCAGGAAGTGTATGTGCTTAACGCCACAAAGTGATTTCTAAACATTAGCAGCCCATTTCGCTGGGATCCAAGAAGTAAAAATAAAAAATAAAATAAAAACGAATAAGTTGAAGAACTGTTGAATTCAACCAGAACATATCTCCTATAAGGAATGTATACTAGTGGGCTTTAACCTAATTGCTGAGGTAAGAATGACTAGCTATAGACACTTACCGTGTATTTTGTATCTTGTTTTGTGTAAGCTAAGTCGGCATGGCAATATACAATTTAAAATATATTTTAATATTTCAGGCTGATGAAGCCAAACTATTGGTGAAAACGCTATAAATATCCGGGATAGCGTTCCCTCTGTCACCTATTTGGAGCAGCAAGAGGTGTTCCAATAGTCATTGACTCTTGAAGCTTGTTGAAGCTTGTATTTGGACTTGTCTCTTGAACTTGTCAAGTTGGAAGATAGCCACTGGGCTTTATTGAAATATTGTCCTACACATTGTGCATGGCTTTGTATATAATTGTATTATTGTGAATGTTTGTGATTCTTTGTACAAGCACTGTTGTCCTTTAATATTTTGCACTTTTCATGAATACATGTTTTGTGATATAATTGCCTGCACTGTTTTCTTCTTGCCAATACTACGTAACAGTATTAATTGAGTTGTTTTTTTGGTTGTAACCTCCAGGTGGTGGCTGGAGACCTCCTCCTATTACAACTCATCTCCAGCTGATAGAGATCAGTTCCCCTGGAGAAAATGGTCGCTTTGGCAATTGGACTCTATGGCATTGAAGTCCTTCCCTTCCCGAAACCCTGCCCTCCTCAGACCCCCCCCCCAAAAAAAAATCTCCAGGTATTTTCCAACAAGGAGATGGCAACCTTACTCTCAACAGATCTCGTGTTTTTGTTTGAAACCTTCTTAGGCAGACTCTCCCCATTCTGATATATTCAAAGGGATTCAAATTCCACTGAATCAGTTGCCTGACCCTCCACCGTCTACGGTTCATCACTCAAAAGCAAGAGCGACCTGCTATCTATTAGGGAAATGCATCCATGTGGGTTTACTGCTGATACTTTAACAGTATCAAATCCCAGCACTTTCTTGATCTGCATGCTAAATTATCTTCTGCAAACAGAGCATCCGGTTCAGAATTTTAAGTAAAGAATTGTTGATAAAGGCTACGAGCAGAGACACTGTGATACAGTATACTCTCAACTCTGGAACTCCAGGGAGGTGCTTTGAATGTACTTCAAATGCAAGGCTTTGCAAGGACCTCAATATCAGGCCTGCTGCATTTACAAGAAAGCTGAATGCAACTCACCAGACATTCATACATGGTGCCATCAAGGCACAGCCAACTTATCGAAAACCCCTCAAGGGGTTTACAAGGCAAGAGGCAATCAGAAGTGGTTTGCCACTGCCTTCTCCCGCATAGCTACCCTCGACGTTCTTGGTGGCCTCCCATCCAAGTACTAACTAGGGCTGACCCTGCTTAGCTTATAAGATCTGAAGAGATCAGGCTAACCTGGGCCATTCAGGTCAGGGCAGATGAACAGAAGTTGTTTGCCATTGCCTGCTTCCACGTAGCGACCCTGGACTTCCTTGGTGGTCTCCCATCCAAGTACTAACCAGGGCCAACCCTGCTTCGTTTCAGAGATCTAATGAGGTCAGGCCAGCCTTGGCCATCCAGGTAGGGCTGTTGATTCGGTTCGGCCCGAACTGAAAAACAGCCGAATTTCCCCTGATTCGGTGGTTTTTAGTTCGGGAGGAACCGAACTCAAAAATGGCGGGGAACCGGGGGGGCGAATTCAGCGAGTTCGGGAGTTCACGAATAAATCCGGCAAATTCGGCCGTCAGTAAGCAGCATAACCGTCAGTAAGCAGCATTCTCCTCCCCCGGCCAATCGGTGGCCAAGCTGGGTCTTCTTCTGGCCAATCAGTCAGGATTGAGTACTGGAGGAATCAGCTGATGTGCGGCCTGGCCGGGGAGAGAGAGAGAGAGAGAGAGAGAGAGAGAGAGAGAGGGAAATCTTCATATGTGTGTGTGTGGGGGGGGTGCTTGTGCACATTTGCTCTTTCTGTGGCTGCAGGGAGTGTATTTTTTGGGGTACAGACACAAAACTTTCAGCAGAGATTCAGACAAGCCTTCTTAAGAGGCCAACCAAGTTTTGTAAACATTGGGTCAGGGGGTCCCGAGATATGGGCTCCCCCCTTTTTTCTTTCCATGGCTGCAGGGGGCGCATTTTGGGGGGTACAGACCCCAAACCTTCAGTGGAACTTCAGATGAGCCTTCTTAAGATACCCCCCAAGTTTTGTAAACATTGGGTCAGGGGGTCTCGAGATATGGGCTCCACCCCTTTTCCCTTCCCCCCTTTTCCATTTCCGTGGCTGCAGGGGGCGCTTTTTTGGGGATACAGCCCCCAAACTTTCAGCATAACTTCAGACAATCCTTCTTAAGATACCACCCAAGTTTTGTAAAGATGGGTTCAGTGGGGGCAGAAATATCGGCTCCCCCTTTTCTCTTTCCGTGGCTGCAGGGGGCGCATTTTTGGGGGTGCTGATCCCAAACTTTGAGCAGAGCTTCAGACAAGCCTTCTTAAGAGACCACCCAAATTTTGTAAACATTGGGTCACGGGGTCCCGAGATATGGGCTTTCCCCTTTCCCCTTTTCCCTATTGGGATGAATGGGATCCTGTATGCATCTCCTCGAGCAAAACGTCCAGTGCCTAAATGGAAACGTCTTGGATTACCCAGTCCTCCTACCAGCCCCTCCTGCTGGAACAGAAGACAGCCACAGTAAGACCCCTTTGGGGGCTTTAACCTATAATTTTTCTCCTGTGTGTGTGTGGGGGGGGAAGCAGAGTCTGTGTGTGTGTGTGGGGAGGGAGCAGTTTCTGTGGGGGGGGGAAGCCAAAGGGGGCTTTTGCCGGTTCTGCCTGGGGTGTGTGTTCCCCCTCGAGTCTCTCTCTCCCTGGTTTGAGGGGGGGGGTTTCATTTGTGTGTCTTCAGGTTTTCCCTCATTCATAAGAGCGGTTAGTTCTATTTGGATGCTTGCTCAAAACTTGTTTTCAAATGGTGACTTAAAGAATGCATTTGGAGTCCCATGCAAAAGGGGAAATTCCACCCCTGCTCATTATGCATAGCTCTCTGTCTCTTTCCATGGTTTGCAAACTCCCAGGTGTCAGGTGTTGCTTTGCACAGTTGCAAAGGTGTTGCTTACAAGGTTGTGTTGCTTTTGCAGTCGTGTTGCTTGCAGTTGTGTTGCAATGCTTTGCAAACGTATCAGCTGTTTGTCGGGGCTGGGAGCTTTGTGCGTGGGCGGCAAGCTCTTCTCAGAGATGCACATTAAAGGTGGGGGGACCCCTTTCGGGGCCCATATCTCAGCCCCCCCTGACCCAATCTTTACAAAACTTGGGGGGTCTTTCAAGAAGCGTCCTTTGAAGCTCCGCTCAAAGTTTGGGACCTCTACCCCCCAAAAATGCCCCCCCAGAGCCGTGGAAAGGCACGGTTGTGTTTTTAATGGCTTTATTCGGCCGAATTTTTTCCCCGAACTTTGAATTCCTGCCGAATTGCATGGACCCGAAGCGGGGGAGTTCAGACTTCGGCATATCCCGAATCTAAATGGGCCAAATTCAGCCGAATCCGAACTATACCGAATTTTTTTTAATTCAACAGCCCTAATTTTGATACCACTTGGGTGGTATCTTAAGAAGGATTGTCTGAAGTTATGCTGAAAGTTTGGGGGCTGTATCCCCAAAAAAGCGCCCCCTGCAGCCACGGAAATGGAAAAGGGGGGAAGGGAAAAGGGGTGGAGCCCATATCTCGAGACCCCCTGACTCAATGTTTACAAAACTTGGGGGGTATCTTAAGAAGGCTCATCTGAAGTTCCACTGAAGGTTTGGGGTCTGTACCCCCCAAAATGCGCCCCCTGCAGCCATGGAAAGAAAAAAGGGGGGAGCCCATATCTCGGGACCCCCTGACCCAATGTTTACAAAACTTGGTTGGTCTCTTAAGAAGGCTTGTCTGAATCTCTGCTGAAAGTTTTGTGTCTGTACCCCAAAAAATATGCTCCCTGCAGCCACAGAAAGGAGCAAATGTGCACAAGCACACCCCCCCCACACACACACACGAAGATTTCCCTCTCTCTCTCTCTCTCTCTCTCCCCGGCCGGGCCGCACGTCAGCTGATTCCTCCAGTACTCAATCCTGACTGATTGGCCAGAAGAAGACCCAGCTTGGCCACCGATTGGCCGGGGGAGGAGAATGCTGCTTACTGACGGTTATGCTGCTTACTGACGGCCAAATTTGCCGGATTTATTCGTGAACTCCAGAACTCGCTGAATTCGGCCCCCCGGTTCCCCGCCATTTTTGAGTTCGGTTCCTCCCGAACGAAAAACCACCGAATCAGGGGAAATTCGGCTGTTTTTCAATTCGGACTGAACCGAATCAACAGTCCTAATCAAAATAGACCTAACCGTCGTATGAATGAGGGAAAACCTGAGGACATGCAACTGAAGCCCCCCCCCCTCAAACCAGAGAGAGAGATCTGTACCTGTTGCTTCTTCAATAAAGTTTACCTGCTTCTTACTTGACAGCCTGAGCGAGTGGCTTTTTGGGAATTGCCCAGGTTGGCTGGAGAACCTGACACTCAACACCCCTATTTTTGAAGTCCCAGGTAATCAACAAAATGATAGGGCTGTCAATCAGTTTCCATACATGGCTTGTGGCTTATGGACCATGTTCAGCTTGGTCAGACCCAAGTTGTGTAGCCCTACGATTCAGGTTTCCACATGGGCAGGAAAAAATATCCCAGCCCTCAAAATTCAATATGCAGAAATTGACAATTGAATGTTTTAATGGCATGGAGCTAAATAACATCACCTGATAATTCCTGCAGATCAAACTGATATTGAAGGGACAGCTAGGGGGGGTTGCCAACTGCAGGTTCAGAAATTCCTGGAGATTTTGGGGCAGAGCCTGAGGAGGGTGGGTTTAGGGAAGGAGTTTAGCAGGGATGTGATGATATAGAGTCCACGCTCCAAAGCTTCCATAATCTACAGGGGCATAGATCCCTGTACATAAGAACAGAAGAAAAGGCCATGCTGGATCAGACCAAGGCCCCATCAAGTCCAGCAGTCTGTTCACACAGTGGCCGACCAGGTGCCTCTAGGAAACCCCCAAACAAGACCACTGCAGCAGCATTGTCCTGCCTGTGTTCCACAGCGCCTCATATAACAGGCCTGCTCCTCTGATCCTGGAGATAATAGGTGTGCATCCTGGCTAGTAGCCATTTTGACTAGTAGCCATGGATAGCCCTCTCTTCCATGAACATGTAGCTGGGAGATCAGTTGTAATTCTGGGAGATCTTTAGGCCCCAACTGGAGGTTGGCAACCCTAGCCAGAGATGTCAGTTTAAAAGTGACAAACCCTACATATGATACATTTTTTAAAAAATCTCTGTTCTCTGTGTTATTATCATTCTGTCATTATTAGCTAAAGGGAGCTAATATTTATTAGAACGTTTAGAATGAATATGTGGTTTAAGACACATTTTCTTAAAAAAAACTTTGCATTTGTGATCAGTTGACATTCGTATTTAATTTAATGTAGCCTGCAGATTATTGCCTGTGCTTCTTTCAGGGTTTTTTTTTTTTTTTTAGATTTATTAAACAAAGGTGCTAGAGGGTAACCTTTTGCACACTGCATTTTAGGAAACGGAAGCAAGGAGGAAAATATATTCATAGACACATCCTGCCGAACCATCTCTTTGTCCCCCTCGCCTCCAAAAAACCCCAAACAAAAACAGCCACTGGGTTCTAACAGGGCTCTGATTTAATATTCTGTGCCATAATTTATGCAAAAACGAATCCCAACAGGAATCAGGGACTCTGAAAAATCTGTTGTGAAATAATTATCCTGAATGACATTGTCGAAATGGTCCGCCAGGATGTTGTCAATAATACATTACACAAAATCAGTTGGAAATAAACCTTGGAAATTACACGATATTCCCGGAACCCTGAAAGAATTATCAGTAAACAAATTTAATCAGTTTGATGTTATGCGTCCCACTCAGCCTCTTATTATCTGATCATCTCGGTTTTAGGACGCTACGGGGAATTGAATGACAATGAGCTGTGAGAGAGGACGAGGAAAGCATGCGTGCCAGGTACTCAGCTACCTGATCCGCCTTAATTTTTTCCTTTGACTGGTTTATCATTTGCATTCCTGCCTTGTTTCCAGAAAGTTGTTGGTGACATCCACCGATGGAGGCCCCGGTGTTTGCTTTGCTCCCTTGACAAGAGAGGAACTTGTTGCCCAGGAGTGTAAAATTGTTCAACAGAGCTGTCGTGGGCCAAATTAATCAAGACCTTCACTTCTGCATGTCACTCTCCCGTTGATGGCTTATTTGGACAAAGATAATCTCCCCTGAATGCTGAGATATAAGGAGGACGTTTAGTATGCACAGTCAGGACACAGTCCTAGGATTCATGTTTAAATACGAAAGCAACTCTGATGGTTTTTTTTTAAAGAGTTGAACAATCTGCAAAATACGGTGTAACAATGGTCTTTTATGCCTGGTCTGTTTCTGCTGGATCTGCCGTTCTCTAACTGCACAGTATTTGCAGTCGAATTCTCAAAACACTATGCACAGGGGCTTTTCACCCCAAAGAAATTCCAGGAGTACCTTGTGATCAATTATGCATCCCCAGCAAAAAATGGGGAGATTCTGAACCACATGGGAGTCCCTCCCACCTAAAAACACTGCTTTGTAATTAGCTGTGGTATATTTTTTTGAAATACATCACAAGCCCCTGCCAGCCCTTGCCACAGCGGGATTCTTTCATTTGATCTGAACCAAGTGGCCAAAGGTGTGGACACCCCCCCCCCAACCAATTTGTTTCTGCATAACTTAATGCAGGGGTCAGAAGAACAGAAAAACACTCGCACCGTCATTTGTGATATTCGTCATCCCATCGGTAGTCTTGCACTCACAAACAACAGCCCAAAAAAGGCTTCCATGCCTATAAGATGACGTGTATGAGGGTGGCAAATCAGCCCAGCTCTGTTCCATCCTGCCAAGAACTGAAACTGACCCACACTCACTGTGTAACTGACCAAATAAGCAACCTCATGGTATTCCAGCATTATTCTCTCACTAGTGCACTTCCAAATGGCTTCAAGGGGAGGGGTTGGATGAGGGGGACAGGCACATGGGAGGGAGAAGTGAAAATGGGCATGGGGAGAAAAACCCAAAGTGACAAGTACATACAAGATTGGCTTTTGATTTGGGATCGAGGCAGACTTTAAACTCGGGGTAAAACAGCAACCTGAAAACACAGGGAAAATGCAGGTGACTTCTGGAGTTTGGCAAATATATGCATAATTAAAACAACGTCCTGAAGTAGTCAGGGAGTGACTGCAATAGGAACAACCCGTGCATAAAAGCCCAATATGTCCCTTGATGGTTGAGGTAACTGGAATGAAATCTGATGTTCATGGTCAGGAACCCAATCTATGTTAAGACAGCTGGGGTGAAAGCAGTTAAGAGAACTGGAATGAAACGTGGTGTGCATGGCCAGGTACCCATTCTATGTTGAAATTTGAACCCAGCGCTCATTTTCAAGCAGAAGAAAGATGCAAAATGCATTGTGAAAACAGCTGGATTTGACAATCAATAGCTTTTGCCAGGGCAAGTTTGATCTCAGATCACAGAAGCTAATCAGGGTCGGGCCTGGTTAGTACTCGGATGGGAGACCACCTAGGAAGTCTGGGGTCTCTAAAAAACAAAAGGCAGGCAATGGCAAACACCCTCTGCTCGACTCTTGTCTTGAAAACCCTACGGGGCAGCCATAAGTCAGCTGTGACTTGACGGCACTTTGTACACACACAGGAACAGCGATTGTCATAAGGTCATCATAAGTCGGCTGCAACTGCACCGCGCTTTCCACCACTAAGAACACTTTCCTGAGTAGTGGGCCTGTGTAGGATTGGCTGTATTGGCCATTCATCATTTTAAAAACCTAAGTCCAATTATAAAGTTTCCACTGGGAAACACATTTCTGGGTATACATTTCTCCCACTTCAGTTGGCTCCGAAGTCAGGGAGGATGGGGGAAAGTGATAAAACATCAGAGTAACAGCACAATCTTATGCAGAGTTACTTCTGTCTGAGCCTATGGAAATGAATAGTGTTAGAAGAGTAAGTCTACATAGGATTGCAGAGTAAGACACTGGATGGGACATGGTTTGGTTCTCCTCATCCGTGCACTTTGGTTTTGTGTTAAAGAAGACTCACCAGTTTCTTCACACCCCTCTCTTTTTCCTACCAAGGCTAACAGACCTGGAGGAAAGGTTGTCCCAGGGAAAGCATAGGAGCTACTTTGTGCTTTGGCAAGAGATCCTCACATGAAATTGCAGAAATGAGGAGCTCTCCTATCCTCAGTAAGCAGCCAGGGCAATTTTGTCCATCTATAATCTTGCAGAGAAGCTGGCTCATGAGAGCCAGCATGGCATAGTGGTTAACAGCAGCGGACTCTAATCTGGAGAACTGGGTTCGATTCCCCATTCCTCCACATGAAGCCTGATGGGTGACCTTGGGCCAGTCGCAGTTCTTCTTCTTCTTCTATCAGTCAAGGCTCCAAAAATAGTTACATTGCACTTTTGTATCTTGGCACAAACAACAGAAAATTCTTCTTTTCAGTTATGCTACGTGACCCTTAGAGCATCACGATTTTGCAAAGGGGAGTGAAATGGCACTTTGTTTCAGCAACGTAACTTGTGAACAGAGCGTTACAGCAAACAACCTTGGTGGGCCCTTCTCTTGCAATTTCGCCAGAACTCTTAATTTTGTTATTATAGATACACTTTTGTCAAACAGGCTGACCAAAGTTTAATCGGGCTACCAGCCTTTCATACAAAATTCCAAGCTGGCCTTTAAGTTACCAGTCACGTGGTGACTACGCTGGAGGTTGCCTGTACTGTCCATGCCTGCTATATTATTTTTTTCTCTAAAATCTCCTGCTCGATACCATGGAAAGAGATGGCATTCTTTGCACCCTTCTTGGCTAGGATTACCAGCTCCGAGTTGGGAAATACCTGGAAATTTTGGGGGTGGAGCCTGAGGAGGGCAGGATTTGGGGAGGGGACGGACATCAGTGGGGTATAATGCCAAAGTGGCCATTTTCTCTAGGTGAACTCATCTCTGTTGCCTGGAGATCGGTTGTAATAGCCGGAGATCTCCAGCCACCACCTGGAGGCTGGCAACCCTAATTACCAAGGATTTCTTTATTACTTATGAAATTCACACTTCGCCTTTCTGTCCTCATAAGGGCAACTGAGGTGGTTAACAAACTAAAAACGTACATTATAAAATCACAGCTTAAAAACCATTACAACCATTAAAAACCACATAATTATTTCAATTAAAACCAGAGCTAAATTCACAATCAGAGACATAAGAACAGTAATTAAACATTGATCAAGATGAAGCGGTCACTGTGGGAATGCCAAAGGAAACAAAAAAGTCTCCTCCTCCTCCTCCTCCCCCCACTGGTGGAAGATGGCAAGAAAAGGGATGGATGAGTCTCCTCAGGGAGGGAGTTAGAGAGTTTTGGTGCCATGACCGAGAAGACTCTCCCGAGTTGCCACCTGCCAGATCTCAGAAGGCTGGGACACCCAAAGCAGAGCCTCCAAAGATGAGTACCGTGTAGGGTTGCCAGGTCCCCCTTCACCACAGGCGGGAGATTCATTGTGGTGGGGATGGGGAGGTTGATCAGTGTAATAATGCCACTTCCAGCGAGGCTCTAGCACATTCCTCCTAAAAACTCTACAGCTACTAGGGTTGCCAGCTCCGGGTTGGGAAATACCTGGAGATTTTTGGGGCAGAGCCTGAAGAGGGCGGGGTTTGGGGAGGAGAGGGACTTTGGCAGGGTATGTTACCATACAGCCCACCTTCCAAAGCAGCCATTTTCTCCAGGGGAGCTGATCTCTGTCACCTGGAGATCAGATGAAATAGCGGGAGATCTCTAGCCACCACCTGGAGGCAGGCAACCCTATTCTTAGCTAGGCCGCTACCTGCTTCTGTGGCTGAAAGAGGTCCGCAATGGGGACTCAGCATCTGATGAAGGATACTTATCATAAAGAAGGTTGTTGGCATGGTTAATGCTTATGTCATCCAAATAATGGGCATTTGGTGAGTCCTGCCCTTTGCTGACCCCAGCTCCATCATGGGGAATGTGATAGATAAAAGCAATAAGGCAGGATAATAACTCAGGCACCTATTTGCCAACCTGTGGCCACCTATGGTTGCGAGAAAGGGGATGAGAGTGGAATCGATGCCCTCCTTGCTCACATGGACTGAAGAATGCCTTTGATAAGCAGGAACAGCAGTGGGTTTTGTTGTTCCATTTGGGCTGACTTCTTTACTGTGTTGACCGCCATCATCCCATGCCATGTCTTTCCATGCATCCCAAGGTGAGAGCCATGTTTCCTATTACCTAATAAAGGTAAAGGTCCCCTGTGCAATCACCGGGTCATTCCTGACCCATGGGGTGATGTCACATCCCTGTTTGGCTTGGAAAGAAGGTGGCTAAGGGGAGACATGATAGAGATCTATAAAATTACACATGGTATGGAGAGAGGAGACAAGAAGAAGCTTTCCCCCCTCTCTCATAATACCAGAACCCGGGGTCATCTGCTGAAGCTGGAGGGTGAGAGATTCAAAACAGATAAAAGGAAGTATTTCTTCACACAACCCAGAGTTAAATTGTGGAACTCCCTGCCCCGGGATGTGGTGATGGCTGCCAACTTGGAAGGCTTTAAGAGGGGAGTGGATATGTTCATGGAGGAGAGGGGTATCCATGGCTCAAAACGGATACTAGTCATGATGCATACCTATTATCCCCAGGATCAGAGGAGCATGCCTATTACATTAGGTGCTGTGGAACACAGGCAGGATAATGCTGCTGCAGTCATCTTGTTTGTGGGCTTCCTAGAGGCTCCTGGTTGGCTGCTGTGTGAACAGACTGCTGGACTTGATTGACCTTGGTCTGATCCAGCATGGCCTCCTTCTTATGGAGGATGGGGCTATCCATAGCTACTAGTCAAAATGGATGCTAGTCATGATGCATACCTATTCCCTCCAGGATCAGAGGAGTATGTCTATTATATTAGGTGCCATGAAACACAGGGAGGATAATGCTGCTGCAGTCATCTTGTTTGTGGGCTTCCTAAAGGCACCTGGTTGGCTGCTGTGTGAACAGACTGCTGGACTTGATTGACCTTGGTCTGATCCAGCATGGCCTCCTTCTTATGGAGGATGGGGCTATCCACAGCTACTAGTCAAAATGGATGCTAGTCATGATGCATACCTATTCCCTCCAGGATCAGAGGAGTATGTCTATTATATTAGGTGCCATGAAACACAGGGAGGATAATGCTGCTGCAGTCATCTTGTTTGTGGGCTTCCTAAAGGCACCTGGTTGACCACTGTGTGAACAGACTACTGAACCTGATGGGCCTGGGTCTGATCTAGCAGGACTTTTTGTATGTTCTTATACCTATTCCCTCCAGGATCAGACGAGTATGTCTATTATATTAGGTGCCATGGAACACAGGCAGGATAATGCTGCTGCAGTCATCTTGCTTGTGGGCTTCCTAGAGGCACCTGGTTGGCCACTGTGTGAACAGACTGCTGGGCTGGACTTGATTGGCCTTGGTCTGATCCAGCAGGGCTTTTCCGATATTCTTACGGATCATGCAGAATCCATTTATTTATTTACTTCATTTGTACCCTCCTCAATGGGGGCCCAACATAGCTTACACCATCATTTCCCCTCCATTTTATCTTCACAACAACCCTGTGAGGTAGGTTAGGTTGAGACCGTTGGAAATACAATGTCTAGCGCACAAAGATTGATTAAAGAAAGGAAGATCAGCAGGGGGCAGCAAGTGTGAGAGTTGGACAGATAGAAAGGTTGTGATCCTTCTCCCTTCTCTTCCTGTGTTCGTTTGTTCCCATAATGCACTCTTCCTTCTAGTTACAGTGAAAGAGAGGAGTAACAGGCTGCATGTTGCCCTGTTAGTTATGGACCCTAGTTAGAAATAAGCCTGTCTCTCAGTCATTTACCAAGTTTGTGATTTCTGAATAAACTCACTTTGTTTAGTCCTTAATCAGACTCAGGATCATTCTTAAGAAAAACTCCATTTCCTTCATGGTAGCAGAGGATGGTTGTGGATTGATCTCTAAGTAAAGGAAAGAGCTCACAAGAGGCAAGATGGCTGCCTACAATAATCAGCATGCTGCTGTGATAGAAAGACTGAATGAACAGAACTACTTAATCTGGAAAGCCGGTATGCAGACTCACCTCATGGAGCTGGGAAACTGGAGTGCGATAAAGGATCCAAGACCAGCAGATGCCGAGGGAGAAAAGCAACGCAAATGGGATGAGCATAATGACAAAGCAAAAGGAGTCCTGTTCAAAGGTTTGGAAGACAGGGACATTTTGAGGGTGATTCATTTTGATAAAGCTAAAGAAATCTTGGAAGAAGTTCAGAAACTTTATACAGATATCTCTCTGAAAAGTAGAATGTTTTTGCAAAGAAAGTTATTCTCCATCAGAATGAGAAATGATCAGAGCTTGCGTGCACATTTGGACAATTTTCTGAATTTAGTGCAGCAGCTCCACTCAGCTGGAAAAGACTTTCTTGATGAGGATTTGATAATACTGTTGTTGATAAGTCTGCGCCCAGAGTATGAAAATTTTATAAACCAAGTTGAAACTAAGAAAGACTTAACCTTGAGTCAAGCAATAAGTATGCTGGAAGAGTATAATAGATACAAGGAGTTTAAGAACTCAGACAGGGGGTGTGAACTGAAACATTGTGAGAATGCAATGAGTGCTGTAAAATTAAAAAAGAAAACTGAAATCATATGCCATCAGTGTGGGAAGTGTGGACATATTAAAAGAAATTGTCCTTTAAACAAGGAAATCATTTCTCCAAGAAAGAAGGAGAAGAAAAGGGGAATGTCTCATATGAGAAATCAAATAAATGTTTTGTGCTCGCAGATTACAGATCCAGTAATCAAGTATGGCATATAGATTCTGCATGTACTGAACACATGACAGGAAACAAAAACTTTTTTGAAATATTAAAGGAAGAAAAAAGGGAGGTACTGCATGTTGGTGATGGCAGGACTGTAGAAATAGCAGGTGTTGGGTCAGGGACTTTGAGATGCAAACTTCCAAATGAAGAAATTAAAGAAATCCTAATAACAAAGTGTTTTTATGTGCCAGCCTTGAAGTCTAACCTGATTTCTGTGAGTTTTCTTATTGAAAAAGGCATGAATGTGTCTTTTGGAAAAGAATGTGTTATTGAAAAGGACAAAGAAATAATTGCAATAGCTAAGAAAAGAGATGGACTGTATGTACTGGAAACATGCGAACAAGTAGCAAGCTTTGCCAATGCAAAGGAAAGTTGCAAGCACAGATATTGTTCATTAATTTGGCACCGACGTTTTGGTCATCGTGATGCAAACTCAGTAAACCAGCTGCAAAGCAATGACTTAACAAAAGGGATTCAATTTACAAAATGTGTTTTAGAAAGAAAGAAAGAAAGAAAGAAAGAAAGAAAGAAAGAAAGAAAGAAAGAAAGAAAGAAAGAAAGAAAGAAAGAAAGATGTGAGTGACCAACCACTGACAAAGGAAGATGAAGAACAGCACCTACAAACAACAAAATTCTACATTATGGACCATGAACCTGAAACAAATGAAGAGCCAGAAGGGGCTACAGAGCCAGAAGGGGCCACAGAGCCAGAAGGGGCTACAGAAGCCAAAGAGTCAAGCATCAGGCAGGCAGTCAGAACAACCAAAGGGATTCCACCAAACAGACTTTCCTATTTGGCTAGAACAGAGACTGTATCTGAGCCTTCCACATGGGAAGACATAATAAGAAATATGCAAGAGGAAGGGCTTGTCGAGTTGAAATATTGCTGCACAGAGAAAATGATTGCAGATATACTTACACAGCCTCTCCCACAAGACAAGCTTAAAGGTCTATGCCAGAACCTCAATCTTGTAGACTTTGTACGCTAGACCTTGAGAAGGGGTGTTGGAAATACAATGTCTAGTGCACAAAGATTGATTAAAGAAAGGAAGATCAGCAGGGGGCAGCAAGTGTGAGAGTTGGACAGATAGAAAGGTTGTGATCCTTCTCCCTTCTCTTCCTGTGTTCTTGTTTGTTACCATAATGCACCCCTACTCTTCCTTCTAGTTACAGTGAAAGAGAGGAGCAACAGGCCGCATGTTGACCTGTTAGTTATGGACCCTAGTTAGAAATAAGCCTGTCTCTCAGTCGTTTACCAAGTTTGTGATTTCTGAATAAACTCACTTTGTTTAGTCCTTAATCAGACTAATCAGATCATTCTTAAGAAAAACTCCATTTCCTTCAGAGACTTTGTGACAAGCCCACCCATCCAATTGCTATGTCATGATAGCTATCAGCTAGGTGGTGGCTGGAGAATCTCTTGGTGACAGAGGTCAGCCCTTGGAGAAAATGGCTGCTTTGAGAGGTGAGCTTATATCCTGCTGAAGTCCCTCTCCTCCCCAAAGCCTACCCTCCCTAGACTCCACCCCCAAAATCTCCAGGAATTTCCCATCTAGGGTTGCCAACCTCCAGGTGGTAGCTGGAGATCTGCTGCTATTACAACTGATCTCCAGCCAATAGTGATCAGATCGCCTGGAGAAAATGGCCACTGGCAATTGGACTCCGTGACATTGAAGCCCCTTCCCAAAACCTGCCCTCCTCAGGCTCCACCCCTCATAATCTCCAGGTATTTCCCAATGTGGAGCTGGTTAGGGCTGTCGATTCGGTTCGGCCTGAACTGAAAAACAGCCGAATTTCCCCTGATTCAGCGGTTTTTAGTTCGGGACGAACCGAACTCAAAAATGGCGGGAAACCGGGGGAGCCGAATTCAGCGAGTTTGGGAGTTCACGAATAAATCCGGCCAATTCGGGGCCGTCAGTAAGCAGCATTCTCCTCCCCCGGCCAATCGGTGGCCAAGCTGGGTCTTCTTCTGGCCAATCAGTCAGGATTGAGTACTGGAGGAATCAGCTGCTGCGCGGCCGGGCAAGGGAGAGAGAGAGAGTGAGAGAAATCCTCATGGGGGGGTGCTTGTGTACATTTGCTCCTTTCTGTGGCTGCAGGGGGCGCATTTTTGGGGGTAGAGACCCCAAACTTTCAGCGGAGCTTCAGACGAGCCTTCTTAAGAGACCCCCCAAGTTTTGTAAACATTGGGTCAGGGGGTCCCGAGATATGGGCTCCACCCCTTTTCCCTCCCCCCTTTTCCATTTCCGTGGCTGCAGGGGGCGCTTTTTGGGGGGTGCAGCCCCCAAACTTTCAGCATAGCTTCAGACGAGCCTTCTTAAGAAACCCCCCAAGTTTTGTAAAGATGGGTTCAGTGGGGGCAGAAATATGGGCTCCCCCCCTTTTCTCTTTCCGTGGCTGCAGCGGGTGCATTTTTGGGGGTGCAGCCCCCCAACATTTAGCATAGCTTCAGACGAGCCTTCGTAAGAGACCCCCCAAGTTTTGTAAACATTGGGTCAGGGGGTCCCGAGATATGGGCTTTCCCCTTTTCCCTATTGGGATGAATGGATCATCCGATACTGTATGCATCTCTAGAGCGGCAAAACCTTCCGTGCTTAAATGGAATCATATTGGATTACCCAGTCCTCCCAGCCCCTCCTGATGGAACAGAAGACAGCCACAGTAAGACCACTTTGGGGGCTTTAATCTATAATTTTTCTCCTGTGTGTGTGTGTGGGGGGAGAAGCAGAGTCTGTTTGTGTGGGGGGAGGGAGCAGTTCCTGTGGGTGGGGGGGGAGCCAAAGGGGGCTTTCGCCCGTTCTGCCTGGGGTGTGTGTGCCCCCTCAAGTCTCTCTCTCCCTGGTTTGAGGGGGGGCTTCAGTTGTGTGTCCTCAGGTTTTCCCTCATTCATAAGATTGGTTAGGTCTATTTTGATGCTTGCTCAACACTGGTTTTCAAATGGTTACTTAAAGAATGCATTTGCCTGGTCCCGGGTCCTATGCAAAAGCGAAAATTCCACCCCCTCCTGCTCATTATGCATAGCTAGCTGCCTCTGTCCCTTTCCATGGTTTGCAAACTCCCAGGTGTCAGGTGTTGCTTTGCATGGTTGCAAAGGTGTTGCTTTGCAGTTGTGTTGCTTTGCAGTGCTGCTTTGCAGTTCTGTTGCTTTGCAAACATCTTAGCACCTGCCCCGCCCTTGCTCTCAGCTGTTTGTCGGGGCTGGGAACTTTGTGCGTGGCCCACAAGCTCTGTTCAGAGATGCACATTAAGGGTGGGGGGACCCCTTTCGGGGCCCATATGTCAGCCCCCCCTGACCCAATCTTTACAAAACTTGGGGGGTCTTGCAAGAAGGGTCCTTTGAAGCTCCGCTGAAAGTTTGGGACCTCTACCCCCAAAATTGTCCCCCCTGGAGCCGCGGAAAGGCGCGGTTGTGTTTTTAATGGCTTTATTGAGCCGAATTTTTTTCCCGAACTTTGAATTCGCGCCGAATTGCACGGACCCGAAGTGGGGGAGTTCGGACTTCGGCATATCCCAAATCTAAACGTGCCGAATTCAGCCGAATCCGAACTATACCGAATTTTTTTTTTCAACAGCCCTAGAGCTGGCAACCCTATTCCCAATCCAGAGCTAGCAACCCTAGCGTCAGCACTGCTTTCAAAATACATACTGCTTGAATGAACAAATTTGTATGTTTAAATTGCAGGCTTCCCCCCAACACCAACACCTTTGCAGTGTTTTCATTCCTCTTAATTCTGAGACTCATGTAATATGTAAGAGTTGCAAATCCTCCCCGTTGTCAATCCCCTCCTTCAGCATATTTAATATGTGTTTGTAAATTGGTCTCTGCATCGCCTGCTATCTTATGCTGGAGGCCTGAGTGTTGATAGAGTAATTTCTGATCTCTTCCACTGCATCAATAGACGTTCCCATAAATTCATGTGGCAGTTTAGAGCCAATTAAAATTTATAAGCCACAAGGAGTGAGTGAAATTCGGAGGATTAATTTACTCACTGGAGTATTAATCTGTGTAATGTAGTAGGTTATCCTCCAGTAATCTTGGCTATGCAGAGATAGGGAGATACATTTCCTTGCATGTTTTATTGTAAATGCAGTAATTAGTCCCACTGGGCCAGCGAACTTGAACGGCTACGGCGGGCGCTACCGGCGCAGCCTCAGCATGAACTCTGGGTAAAGAGGAAAAGAACCAAATCAGCAACTTGAAAAAGCCAAGTCAGATGCATCTGGAAGAAACCAGTTTGCTTTCCGTTCTTCACTGCGAGGGCACCATTAGTAGGGTTGCCCAGCCCCAGCTGAAAGAGATCAGTTCCCCAGGAGAAAATGGCAGCTTTGGTACTTGGACTCTTATGGCATTGAAGCCCCTCCCCAAACCCCGCCCTCCTCACACTCCGCCCCAAAATTTCCAGGTATTTCTCAACCCAGAGATGGCAACCCTAGTTGCCAACCTCCCAGTGGGGCCTGGAGATCTGGAATTACCACTCATTTCTAGATGACAGAGATCAGTTCCTCTCAAGAAAAATGGCTGCTTTGAGGGTGGACTGCATGGCGTTATAGCCTGCTGAGGTCCCTCCCCTCCCCAAGTTCCACTACTAAAATCTCCAGGAATTTCCCAACCCTCTGTTGGCAACCCCACATAGGGTTGCCAACCTCCGGTACTAGCTGGAGAGCTCCTGCTATTACAACTCCCCTTCAGTGGATAGAGATCAGTTCCCCTGGAGAAAATGGCCGCTTTGGCAATTGGACTCTATGGCATTGAAGTTCCCCTCTCCCCAAACCCCGCCCTCCTCAGGCTCTGCCCCCAAAATCTCCAGTTATTTTCCAACCTGGAGCTGGTAACCCCAGTTATATATGTTAGCCACTCTGCATCCGGCTTGCTCGGGGAGGGCGGGTTATACTTCTGCTATAAGAGTTTGCCTTCCATCCCCTCTATCCTAAGCCCCAATCTGCAAAGGCATGGCATCAACAATGTGCAATGATGTTCTTGAACTACCAGTAAGGTTGGCAGGTCCCCCTTCCTGATCGGCAGGAGGTTTTAGGCATTTTAGGGGGCGGGGCTGAAGGGACTTCAATGCCATAGAGTTCAATTGCCAAAGCAGCCATTTTCTCCAGGGGAACTGATCTCTATCAGCTGGAGATCAGTTGTAATAGCAGGAGATCTCCAGGCTAGTACCTGGAGGTTGGCAACCCTACCCGGAAGTGACGTTATTGCGCCAATCACCCGCCCCCCCAGCCCCATCACAACAAAGCTCCCACTGGTGGCAAGGGGGAACCTGCCAACCCTAATATAAGGTCTGAAATAAATCTGCCCTCTTGTTTGTATCTGACAAAGTGAGCTTTGATTCACATAAGCCTGTACCCTGGAAAATTTCACTGGGCTTTAAGGTGCTACTGTAGGGTTGCCAACCTCCAGATAGTAGCTGGAGATCTCCCGCTACTACAACAGATTGGCTGCTTTGGCAATATAGAGTCCAATTGCCTTGAAGTTCCTCCCCTCCCCAAACCCCACCCTCCTCAGGCTCCGCCCCCCAAAATCTCTAAGTATTTCCCAACCTTCAGCTGGCAACCCTGTGCTACTGGGACTGGTTATTATTCTGCTACTACTCACTAATAGGGTTGCCGTGTCCCTCTATGCTACCAGCAGGAGATTATGGGGGTGGACCCTGAGGAGGGTGGGGTTTAGGGAGGGGAGGGACATCAGCACCATAGAGTCCAATTGCTAAAGCGGCCATTTTCTTCAGGTGAACTGATTTCTATTGGCTGGAGATCAGTTGTAATAGTGGGAGATCGCCAGCCACCACCTGGAGGTTGGCAACCCTAGCTACCCACCTAAGCAGGGATATGTAGGTGGTCCCGAGAAGGAGACAGTGGGAAGGGGAGCCACTTGGTCAGAGCAAGAAAACTGATTTCCCACACTGTAAGAGAAGGGAAATGGGAGTGATCATGAGAGTGTTTCCTGGAGTTGTTCATGAAACCAAGATTATTTGGCTCATTTCTAATTTTAAAAGGGGAGGGTTTCATTAGCAAGACCAGAATGGCTCGTTGGCTCTGGCTAAGAAAGGCTATCAAGCAAACTGCTGGAGACCTTCCTTTTTAATTGCAGAAAATGCATATATGGCTCCTTGCTAGTCTTTCTTCTCTGGGTGGCTTCCTTCTCTGCCCTAGTGCCAACTGTCGGGGCTTGCAACAGGTTCAGGTGCCTTGTTGAAATGGGCCCTGAACGACCCGACCTGAAGGATCAGGAAAAGGCTAGACAATTCTAGTGGTCCCATGCCTCTTCCATAGGGTTGCCAGCTCCAGGGTGGGAAATACCTGGGGAGGGGAGGGACTTGGTGCCATACAGTCCATCTCCCAATGCGGCATGGTGCCATACAGTCCACCTCCCAATGTTCACCCGGAGAAAATGGCCACCTTTGGCAATAGGACTCTATGGCACTGAAGTCCCTCCCCATCCCAAACCCCACCCTCCTCAGGCTCCGCCCTAAAAACCTACCCCCGTTTGGAAGAGAGACCTGGCAACCCTATCCACCAGTTCTCTTAGGCTTCCTTACAGAAAAGAAATTCAGATCTCTGAAATCTGCTTCTGAGTGAACATGCTGAGGAGCAGAATGCTATGGAGAACCCTCTGGTGGCCCTAGCCCAGGCTCTTCACTGAGAAGGGCCCATGGAAGCCCTGCCCCACTCAGTCTTGTATTATTCTCAATGCAAATACCACTCATAATGCCCCAACCTGGATGGTCAGGCTAGCCAGATTTCATCAGATCTCAGAAGCTAAGCAAGGTCAGTCCTGGTTCATACTTGGATGGGAGACCACCAAGGAAGTCCCAGGTTGCCATGTAGAGGCAGGTAATGTCAAACCACCTCTGTCATCTGACCTCACCTGGATAGCCCAGGCTAACCTGATCACCTCTGATTTCGGAAGCTAAGCAGGGTCGGCCCTGATTAGTATTTGGATGGGAGACCACCGAGGAAGTCCATGGTTGCTACGCAGAGGCAGGGAATGCCTTGATCCTTGAGCACCCAACGGAGTCACCATAAATCAGATCTCCTGCTATTACAACTGATCTTTCTGTGACACATCAGTTCACCTGGAGAAAATGTCCACCTTGGAAGAGGGAGTCTATGGCATTATGCTCCATTGAAGTCCCTCCCCTCCCCAAACCCCACCTTCCTCAGGCTCCACCCCCAAAATCTCCAGGTATTTCCCAACATGGAGATGGCAACCTGATAACCCTGATCAACCAACACTTGCAAAGAACAACTGTTTGGGATGAACATCATCTGGAGTTTCTGGGCTAAATGAGCAAGTGAATAATGTCAGTTATAGAGAAAACAGCTGGGGTGGAAGCCAATAAACAGACGAGCATTACCTGGAGATGTTTTTGCTAACTGTCCCTGTTCAAGGTCACTTTATGCCTATATTAGCCTTTGAATCTTAACATTCACACACTGCAAACAAATTCACACAGCGGCCTAAGAACGCTTTCCTATAGGGTTTAGGGTTGCCAACTCCAGATTGGGAAATTCTTGGAGATTTGGGGGGTGGAGCCTGGGAAGGGCAGGGATTGGGGAGGGGAGGGACCTCTGTGGGGTATAATCTCATAGAGTCCACCCTCCAAAGCAGCTGTGTTCTCCAGGGCAACTGGTCTTTGTCATCTGGCGATCAGTTGTAATGCTGGGAGATCGTCAGGCTCCACCTGGAGGCTGGCAAACCTAGTAATGATCCCATCTTCAGGTGTGACCTAGAGATCTTCCAAAATTATAACTGATCTCCAGACTGAAGAGATTGGTTCCCTTGGAGAAAATGCCCTCTTTAGAGGGTTTACCGTGCTGAGTTCCCTCCCCTTCCCAAGCCCCACCCTCCCCAGGCTCCACCCTCAAATCTCCAGGATTTTCCCAGCACACAGTTGGCAGACTTAGTGTGCTCAAAGTATGCCCCATTCTTAGGGTTGCCAACTCCCAGGTGGGTGAATTGTAATAATGGGGGGAGTCAGGTACTAAATGTGCAAGACAAACAATTTATCAACTGGTACCCAACTCAATTGCTCTATTATCAGATAGAAGCATTATATAAGGATCTGAGGAAACTCTATATATGTACTAATATATCCCATTAAGATAGGGTTGTCAGGTCCCTCTTCACCACTGGTAGGAGGTTTTTGGGGTGGAGCCTGAGGAGGGTGGGGTTTAGGGAGGGGAGAGACTTCAATGCCATAGAGTCCAGTTGCCAGAGCGGCCATTTTCTCCAGGTGAACTGATCTCTATCGGCTGGAGATCAGTTGTAATAGCAGGAGATCTCCAGCCACCACTTGAAAGTTGGCAACCCTACATTAAGATCCAATTCAGGTACAATACTGTCATACATCATTCAGAATGTGATTTGTTTTCTGTAATTTTGTTAGAAAGAAGTTTGAGAATGTTCTGAGGAAGTTAACCTCTATGAAAAAAGGGAGACCTAGGAGCTTGTTAACACAGAGTTAACCTGCTACAAGAAAGAGGCAACTTGCTGCACATAGTACTTGAAGAATTGTTGTATAAAAGAAAGAAAAAGCAACATACCGGTAGCCTCCATTTATTTTGTATTTAGTCTGGATTAAAAAGTGTTCATTTGTAAGACTTGTATTACAAATGTAATATGTACCTTTGTTACTATTGAATTGATGTCCATATATACAAATACATGAATACATTGTGAATCTTGAATATAATTTCATACCATAACGTGAGTACCAGTTGATAAATTGTTAACCCCCAGGTGGCAGATGGAGATCTCCTGCTATTACAACTGATTTCCAGGTGATCAGTTCACTTTGCAAGGTGGACCCTGTAGCATTGAAGTCCCTCCCCTCCCCAAACCCCACCCTCCTCAGGCTCCACCCCCAAAATCTCCAGATATTTCCCAGCCTAGACCTGGCAACTCCACCCATTGTCAAGAGCAGAGTCAGATTCTCAGTATGCCTCTCAAGTTTTGCGATGGTGGAAGTCCTTGTGCATATTGTTCCTAAAATGGGAGAGGCATTTTAGCCATGATACATATATTTTTACTCTTTAGTCGGAGATATATAGCCTGAACTCTTAACAGCACCTTAATGTTATTTGTCTGGGACTAAAGAGCTGAACTCTGAATTGATGGGGTTTTCATTTCCTCTTACCGAGATATAATTAATGCTTCCTGAAACCAGCCAGGCTCAGGATATTTTAATTTAATTGTAGCTATGCAAGACACTCCACAATTAACTCTGTGAAGCAAGGCTGGCCAACTGGGATCTTTAGTACTATGTTTTAAACCAAGGACGATTTTTTTTTCTTTTAGAGAGAGGGAGAGACAGAGAGGGGGAAAGTGTACAGAAAGAGCAAGTAATTAACTCTGATGGAAGAATATGGCATTATCTCCCAACTTTCTGTAAAACTTGCATTGAATGATGGATGAGAGGGACCCAATTAGTTGCCTTAGTTGAAAAGTGACTGTGGTTCAGTAGTAGAGCATCTGCCTGGCATGCAGAAGGTCCCAGGTTCAATCCCCATCAGCATCTCCAGTTACAAGGTCCAGGCAGTAGGTGATGTGAAAGAGAGCGTCTGCCAGTCTGGGTAGACAATACTGACCTTGGTGGATAAGTGGTCTGATTCAGTAGAAGGCAGCTTCATTCGTGTTCATGTATTAAACACTGTTTTAGGGGAAGGGCTGTGGTTCAGTGGTAGAGCATCTGCTTTGGAAGCAGAAGGTCCCAGGTTCAATCCCCAGCATCTCCAGTTACAAGGTCCAGGCAGTAGGTGATATGAAAGACCTCTGCCTGAGACCCTGGAGCGCTGCTGCCAGTATGAGTAGGTGGTGCTGACATTGATGGACCAAAGGCCTGATTCAGTATAAGGCAGCTTCAAGTGTGTCAGGAGCTCCCATTCCCTCCCATCTGCCTGTGTGTAAGACCACCTTCCTTGTTTCCTTGTTCTTTGTGTGCCACAACAGTTTCCACTGAGCCACAACCTCTCTTCTATAACATCTCTGTGGGGGTAAGGAAAGCTGTCTGGTAGGGTTGCCAACCTCCCAATGAACAAAGCATGTAAAAATCCCAGAATTTTTGGACAGAGAAAGGAAGAATCAGCTTACAGATGATACACCCTGGCCAACTCTTCACCTAATCATTACTGCACTATACACATGCACACGAGGGTTAGGGTTGCCAACCTTCAGGTGGTGGCTAGAGATCTCCCACTATTACAACTGATCTCCAGGTGACAGAGATCAGCTCACCTGAAGAAAATGGCCGCTTTTGAAGGTGGACTCTATGGCATTATATCCCATTGAAGACCCTCCCTCTCCAAACCCCGGCCTCCACAGGCTGTGTGTGTGTTAAGTGCCGTCAAGTCACTTTCGACTCATGGCGACCCTATGAATCCGTGTCCTCCAAAACGTCCTGCCTTTGACAGCTTTGCTCAGATCTTGTAAACTGAGGGCTCTGGCTTCCTTTAGAGAGTCAATCCGTCTCTTGTTGGGTCTTCGTCTTTTCCCGCTGCCTTCAACCTTTCTCTTGCATGATTGTCTTTTCTAGTGACTCTTGTCTTCTCATAATGTGACCAAAGTACGACAGCTTCAGTTCAGTCATTTTAGCTTCTTGGGTCAGTTCAGGCTTCATTTGATCTACAACCCACTGATTTGTTTTTGTTTTGGCACTTCACAGTATCTGTAACCCTCTCCTCCAACACCACATTTCAAAGGAATCTACTTTCTTCCAACCATCTTTCTTCACTGTCCAGCTTTCACACCCATACATAGTAATAGGGAATACGACGGCATAAATTAATTTAGTCTTGGTGGCCAGTGACATATCCTTACACTTCAGAATCTTTTCTAGCTCCTTCCTGGCTGCCCTTCCCAGCCTCAACCTCCTTCTGATTTCTTGGCTGCAGTCTCCCTTTTGGTTGCTGATGCAGCCAAGGAATAGAAAGTCTTGAACAATTTCAATTTCCTCATTGTCATCCTTAAAGCTGAGTAATTCTCGTATAGTCATTACTTTTGTCTTCTTAAGGTTCAGCTGTATTCCTGCTTTGGCACTTTCTCCTTTAACTTTCAGCAGTAGTCGTTTCAAGTCTCCTCAGGCTCCACCCCCAAAATCTCCAGGTATTTCCCAGCCCAGAAGTGGCAACCCTACCGTATGGGCGGTTTCCACTTCCTGCTCCAGTGATTTGACCGCCTCCCAGTCCGTCCATGATGGGAAAAGAAAGCCGACATTTTTATAGGGAAGGGTTTTCACTTTCTTCCATCTTGGTGACTTATGAGACACGCTGCCAAGTGATGGAAACCTCATTGCTCACCCTTATCTTAGGGATATCCTCTAATTTGAAAGGAAAGTGTTTTGAAAAATAGATCTCGGCACAATTTACCGCAGATGCCCTTCAAGCCTCTGCCAGAGGAACCATTCATCAACCATGCGGGGAATGTGTCACCGCAAGGATTTTCTGAGCCTTATCCTAAATTGCGTTTTATATATGGATTAATGAATGAAGTAATAAATCAGGAAAGATTGCCGATTGCTCTTGGTTCAGTGGCTATGGCTCCTTTTCAACATCCTGTCCCGCAAAGCTGGGAAAGAGAGAATGTCGGGAAGACAAAGGCTGAAAAAGATCCATCCCTGCTTGCAATGGAGACTGGCCGTACTGCTCTCTCTGTCTCTTTGTGAGTACAGATGTAATATTTGTAGAGCAGAGAGGTCAGTTTGGGAGCTCTCTCGCTGAGTTCGACACAAAGTTAGCTGTTCCTCTCAAGGGTTGAGGGTAGGTGTCAGCCCTTGGCCCACAGAACCAGAAATCACCACAAAGTCATATAGAGTCCAAGCAGATGGCTTTTACTGGTCAAATAGGCATACAGTGCAAACGAATAAAATGACAGCTATGAGAGACTCAGTAGCTGGGAGATAATATAAAGCAGAAAAGGCGGGAGATTACAAGCATAGGCAGAATACAGTTTCCCAGGAGCTGAGTTCCCAGGCCTAGGTATGCGACCTTGAGGGCCAGACAGTACAGCGCAGAGACAGAGGCAATAACGAAACCGAGATAGCAGCCTGACATTCTGCTCCCCTCAAGGCCCCCTCCCAGTTCGCAAGGGGGCTGGCTTATCCGGGTAAGCAATGTGAAAGGCGTTGACGAGGTCGGGGGCGGAGACATCCCGTGCGCGCACCCATTCGTCATAGGCAGGGGGAAAATGTTTCCAACGGACTAAATACTGCAGGTTGCCATGGTGAACACGGGAGTCAAGGATCTTGGAGACTTCGAAGTGTTCCTCCCCCCCCCACCATGATGGGTTGCGCAGGAGGTGGATCCGGATGCCACTGTGGAGAAGCAACATGGGGTTTGAGGAGGCTAATGTGGAAAACAGGATGCACACGCCTCAAGGATTTGGGGAGAGCCAGTTCCACCGTGACAGGGTTTATGACCCGGGTGATGGGGAAAGGGCCAATGAATTTAGCACTGAGCTTATGGCACGGACGGGTGGAACGGAGATTTTTGGTGGAAAGGTAAACCAAAGCACCCACTTGCAGATCACCCCCGGGGGAGCGATGTTTGTCAGCTTGCGCTTTGTATTTACGCTTGGCCCGGTCGAGGTTGCTAACGAGCCAGGGCCAAGTGGTACGGAGGGCGTGTGCCCAGGAGGCAATGTCGGGGTTCCCCTCCCCCTCTACATCATCTGCAGGAGCAATAGGACTGAAATCTTGTCCATACACAGCAAAAAATGGGCTAAAACCTGTGGATTGATGCATGGCATTATTGTAGGCATATTCTGCTAAAGGTAACAGTTCCACCCAGTCATCCTGGTGGTAGTTAACATAACAGCGTAAATAACATTCAAGTACAGCATTGACACGTTCAGTTTGACCATCAGTTTGAGGATGGTATGCACTAGACAACCCTTGTTCCACTCCCACCAACTTGAGGAAAGCTTTCCAAAACTTAGAAACGAAACCACTTCCGCGGTCACAAATTATCTTACGCGGAAACGAATGTAAACGAAAGATATGCGTCACGAAGAGGCGGGCCAGTTTCTGAGCAGAGGGGATCCCTGCGCATGGAATCAAATGTATTTGTTTAGAAAACAAATCAGTAACAACCCACAACACAGTTTTACCCCCACTGAGAGGGAGATCAGTCATAAAGTCCATAGCAATCACTTCCCAAGGTTTGCTGGGCGTTTCAAGAGGTTGTAGCAGTCCCGGGGGTTTGCCCTGCGATCGTTTCGCAGCGGCACAAACGGGACAGCTGCGGATGAAGGAGTCAATGTCGGAACGCATTCCCCCCCACCAGAACTGTCTGCGCAATAAGTGAAGGGTTTTCAGAAACCCAAAGTGCCCAGCTGTTTTGGCTCCATGAGCTAAATGTAAAACGTCCTTCCGGAGAGCTTTGGGTACATACAATTTCGAGTCCTTGTACCAGGACCCTCCCTGTTCCAAAACACCAGGAGGTAGGGTATGAGCGGAGCGTTCTAAAAGGCACTGGTCCCGAAGGACATTTAAAAAGGACTCGGAGATGGGGATTTTGGAGGGGGCCCCCCCGTCGGTCATGGTGATCTTAGAAACAGTTATGGGGCTAGTGCTTACGTGCGGCGGCGCGCAGACTGCAGGCGGCTGGGCGGCCGGAGGGGTAGGAAGGGCGGGAACGCCGGTCTGTTGCGGTGGCGGCTGGGCAGCCGGTTGGGCTGGCGGAGCTTGTAAGTTGGGTAAGGCGTGCTGATGCTGGGATCGAGTTTGCACAGCCAGCACAGGTAGGGCCCCACGTTGCATAGGGGTGAACAGAGAGTTGGTGGGTCTCTCGAGTTTTACCGGATATTGTGGTAAACGGGAGAGGGCATCCGCGAGAACGTTCTGCTTCCCAGGGACGTGCTTCAGGGTGAAACGGAACTGAGCAAAGAACTCCGCCCACCGTTGTTGTTTCGCCGACAGCTTATGGGACCCCGTGAGGGCAGCTAGATTTTTGTGATCGGTCCAAACCTCAAAGGGGACTTTAGACCCTTCCAAGAATTGCCGCCATAGAGTCAGTGCATGATGAACTGCTGAGGCCTCTTTCTCCCAGATGGGCCAGTTTAATTGAGCGTGCGCAAATTTTTTTGAAAAGTAAGCGCAAGGGTGAAGAAGACCATCCGGTCCTTGCTGGAGGAGAGCCCCTCCCATGGCTACATCGGAAGCATCGACTTGCACAATGAACATTTGATTTGGGTCTGGGTGCCGTAGCACCGGCTCCGAAGTGAAGAGGCGTTTGAGGGCCAGAAAAGCGGCTTGGCATTGCTCAGTCCATAGGATTTTTGCGGAGGGCAAGGCAGCCGAGCTTACTTTTCCCTTAGTTTTCAGTAGGTCCGTAATGGGTAGAGCCACCTGGGCGAAGTTAGGGATGAATCCCCGATAGAAGTTTGCAAATCCCAGAAATTGTTGTACTTGCTTACGGTTGGTGGGGGGAGTCCAATCGAGGACGGCTTGGACTTTGGCGGGGTCCATGCGAAGACCTTGGTGGGAGATGATGTATCCCAAAAACGTGAGTTTGCTTTGATGAAATTCGCACTTAGCTAGTTTTGCGAAAAGTTGATGGTCACGCAGGCGTTGCAGAACTTCCCGGACCAGAGCCACATGCTCGTTCATAGTTTTCGAATAAATGAGAATGTCATCTAAATAGACCACCACCCCACGATATAGAAGGTCATGTAGGATTTCATTGATGAGTTGCATGAAGACCCCCGGGGCCCCTTTTAATCCGAACGGCATCACAAGGAATTCATACATTCCGAAACAGCTAGAGAAGGCAGTGAGGTGCTCATCCCCTTCGCGGATACGGACTCAGTAGTAGGCTTCCACCAAGTCTAACTTAGAGAACACACGGCCTTCCTGTAATTGTCCCAAAATATCCGATATTAATGGGATAGGATAGGCGTTGGTCTGGGTAACCGCATTGAGCTTTCTGAAGTCAATGCACAGGCGAAGGTCGCCCTCTTTTTTCCGGACGAAAAACGCGGGGGCCGAGTTTGGGGCATTCGAAGGGCGAATGAACCCTCTGGCGAGGTTTTTGTCCAAAAAGTCCCGGAGGACAGTGCGCTCGGAAGCGCTCATAGGGTAAATCTTACTCTTGGTTAATGTGCAGTCCTTTACCACTTCAATCGCACAGTCTGAGGCCCGGTGGGGGGGTAAGGCATCACATTCCCTAAGGTCGAAGACATCTTCAAAGTCCCGGTATACAGCAGGTAGAACCGGTGGTGCTGGGGCAGTAGAGGTTAATGCTGGAACGGGCGGATATAGCAGAGCAAAGTTCTGCCGATGCTGGTCGCAGGTGGGACTAGCGAAGGAGATAGTGTTTGTTTCCCAATCAATACTGGGACTATGTCCTTTAATCCAGTTAATTCCCAAGACCACTTCAAATCGGATAGGGGCTATAGTGAAGTCTATTTGTTCCCAGTGGGAACCAATTCCCATCGCTACCCCTACGGTTCGGTGATCAACTGGACCCCCCTGGAAATCGCTCCCGTCCATTTGGGCAAATTGGACAGGGTTTGGCAAAGCCTCAGATTCGGCTTTGAGAGCAGCAAAAGTGGCCTCGCTTATGAGAGTGCGACAGCAACCGGAGTCAATGAGTGCTTTGACGGGCAATTGGGGGCCACCTTTATGGTGTTGTAGAACTGCGTCCACGTAGACAGTGGTGTCCACTTCCTTGATTTTAGTGGGAGCATTCAGTTTAGCAGGGGAATCTGCAGAGGTCTGTGGAGACGCTCCATTCACCACAGACCGAAGCCGTTTTTTGACAAGTCGAGGGGAGATTCTAGGTTTAAGGCTGGAGAATTCCATGGGTCTCCTTCATCCGAGGATGGAGAGTTGTCCCCCAATGGGGCACTTGTAATCCGAGACCCGGCAGGGTCATCAGTAGTAGGCAGGGAGGTCGGGTCTCCAACGTGAAGTGCAGAGGGTGTGGGTCTTCCCGGCGCTGCGCTGCGGGTGGCCGCGGTGCCTCTGCGTGGTGGACGACCTCTGGCTCGGGTTGTCGTGCTGGGGCGAGATGCTTCCGGGCGGTACGGGCAGACAGCTGCAAAGTGACCCATTCCTCCGCAAATAAGACAGGCCCCCCTCTGAAACCGGTCTTCCCGTTCCTGGGGCGGGCGTGCGGGATTCCGTGGAGTGGGCGGTGGCGCCTTGGGCTGAGGCTTTTGGGTGCCTTTTTCCCTGTGCTTTTGGCGGACATGGGAAACATAGCGTCGGCGGCTTTCCACTTCCTCGGCTAACAGGATCCATCCCTCAAGAGTATCAGGATCCCCTCGCATGTAAGACCAGTTCAGAATATCAGGGTGTAGGGATTCCCTGAAATGATGAATTAGGGTGGCCTCGGGCCATCCCACAATTTTACTCGCCAGTCTCTGAAATTCATCGGCAAACTCTCGAACCGGAGTGGAGCCTTGCCTGAGTTGTAACAGTTCTGATTTGGCTCGTTCCCCCAGGAAGGGGTCTTCAAACCTCCTCCGCAATGCAGTCATAAAGTTGTTGAGGGTACGGATAGAGCGGGAACGGGTGTCGAACTGGAGGACCATCCATTCCGCTGCTTTACCCGTTAGAAGGGAAGCCACATAGCGCACCCTGCTATCCTCTGTGGGGAACAATTGTCCCTGTTCCCGCATATAGCTGTCCACTTGATGTAAAAAACAAGGTAGAGTCTCGAGGGACCCATCGTAAGTAGTTCTCAATTTGAGTTGCTTCCAAGGTCCGGGTACAGGCTGAACCGGTTGAACAGGCGGTCCGGGTGGGCGTACAACGGGAGCTCCGGGAGGCGGAGGCAGAACAGGCACGTTAGCGGGTGGCTGGCCGGGAACCCCCGGACCCGGGGGTAGAGCGGGCTGTGCCTGGGCTAAGAGAGCTTGTTGTAACTGTCTATTGTCCTGAAGCATACGCTCCATTAGTTCTTGGAGCTGATCGACACGGTCGGAGAGTTCCCGATTCCGGGCATGTAAGAGGTAAACGTCCTCACCTGGGCCGCCAGTGCGCTGAGGTTTACTTGTCCGAAAACTCGTGGCCCATTGAGAGGTGTCTTCATAAAGGTTCTCTTCCTCAGACTCCTCTGGATCCTGACGTCGGCCAGCAAGGCGGCGTGCGCGTTGGGTTGTGCGCGACGGAGCAAAAATTGGGGAGAAAGAGAGACCTAACGGGCCCCCTGTTCTGTCTTTGGGACGGGTGTCCATTGGTGCCCGCTCCTTAGCCCTGGCAGCTTGAGCCTCGGCCTCCTTAGCTGCTTCAGCAGCTTCCTTATCCGCAAGAACCTTGGCGTTCTCAAGTCTTTGGGCTATAGCTGCAGTAACACGCGGTAACAGCTCCGTTTCCAGAAGTGCAAGTATGGGATCGGGGGCCCCGCCCAGTAGTGGCTGTAGCCGAACTGCAATTGCGGGCGCATCGGCCTCGAATGTTGAGGCCAAATGTTGGGCCAAGGTGGCCACCGGGGTGTCCTTTGTACAGTCCACAAGGAGGAGAGCTGTGTGAACGGCAATCCGCTTGGCCTCAGCCTGACAATCGGCTGCATTAGGTACCAGGGAAAAAACTTCCGGCGCGGCTCCTGCCATCGTAGCACTTTCCCGGGTAACAGAGCGCGTCAACGTCCTGGATGGGAGAGACTCCCGAGAGATGAGATTGTCCAAAAGTTCAGTCAGTATTTGTAAATCCTCGGATGCCAACCGGGCATCATCCAGTAATTGATCAAAATCCTGAAGGTCTAAACGAGTATCAGTAGCTTCCGAAGTTAACATCCAGAGAACCCCCTTTAGAGACTGCCACTGTGTCTGCACCAGTCTCCGCAAGCGGCAAACCTCTAGGGTAGTCCGGAAAAGTTCAGCGATTAAGTCTTGTAACAGAGTAGGATCCTCAGAGAAGGGCTCCAGGGTAGTAGATCACCTGGAGAGCTGCACAGCTCCCATCCAAGTGGCAGGCGAACCCTCCTGGGCTCCAGCCTGGCTAGTAGAATGGTGAAGAGATAGCTGTCATAATGTCAGCCCTTGGCCCACAGAACCAGAAATCACCACAAAGTCATATAGAGTCCAAGCAGATGGCTTTTACTGGTCAAATAGGCATACAGTGCAAACGAATAAAATGACAGCTATGAGAGACTCACTAGCTGGGTGATAATATAAAGCAGAAAAGGCGGGAGATTACAAGCATAGGCAGAATACAGTTTCCCAGGAGCTGAGTTCCCAGGCCTAGGTATGCGACCTTGAGGGCCAGACAGTACAGCGCAGAGACAGAGGCAATAACGAAACCGAGATAGCAGCCTGACAGTAGCGTTGCCAACCCCCAGGTTCTAGCTGGAGATCTCCTGCTATTACAACTGATCTCCATCCAATAGAGATCAGTTCACCTGGAGGAAATGACCGCTTTGGCAATTGGACTCTATGGCACTGAAGTCCCTCCTCTCCCCAAACCCCGCCCTCCTCAGGCTCCACCCCCAAATCCTCCAGGTATTTCTCAACCTAGAGCTGGCAACCCGACTGGTGCTGTGTCTCAGATGTGGCAGGCCAGAATTCGAAGTATTGCTGTTGTCGTCGACATTACTTTGGAAATGGTAAAAACAGCAATGCAATATTTCCAGTTCTGAGTAGCAGCGGACCTTACACTGTTTCTATGGAAATCACTACTGATCCAAGATGGGGGGGGAAGCGTAGAACCATTATCTAGCTGCTAGAAGACAAAGCACCGCTATACCCACAGCACCAGGCTGGTTTTGTCCCCACCCCACCCCTTTGTTTCCCTCATTTGCATCCACTGTTTTATCCGCATGTAAACAGGAGCGCGGCGTTCCGACAGGTTGTCACCCGTGTTCATCTTTATCCTACGGGCTATGACCATGGCGTACGACTGTCCCCTATGGGTCCCTTTCATCTTGTCTATGCAAGAGTTCGGGGAAGGGGTGGAAGGGTTTTGCCATGAGAAGACCGCAAAGCTCTTTTGAGGCATGAATGTGACAGTCCTGGAAGAGATGGAAATAAGAAAAGCACCGAGCGGCCTCCGTCGCGACATCCTTCAGCGGGCCACAACGCAGCCTGCCTCGATACATGTGTCACCGGTCCCCAAAGAGGCTGATTATCACATCAAGTGCGTGTGTGTGTTCTTTTTCCCAGCACTTGTCTGCGTTTGTTATGTTTGAGGCGATGAAAGGGGGAGAAGAAAGTCTTTGCGTTCCTTGAAGGAAGCCAGAAGAACCAAATAAATATCCTTTTTTTGCATTTTGTTCCTTTGCAATTTAATCGGCATTCAGGGAGGCTGGAAAAGGGGATCGCTCTCTGTAGTTCACCCCGTGAAATAGCAGAATGGGCCAATTGGAGGTATGTAGGATTATCTTCCTCCACTAGGGTTGCCAACCTCCAGGTATTAGGTGGAGATCTCCTGCTATTACAACTGATCTCCAGGCAACAGAGATCAGTTCACCTGGAGAAAATGGCCACTTTGGCAATTGGACTCTATGGCATCACACCTCCTCCCCTCTCCAAATGCTTTGTGGCACCTGAATGCAGCCCCTGGAAGAAAGAGGAACCCATACGTAAACAATGGGTTGGATCCAGCCAGCTTTTTCACTCAATTTTGCTCAAGATGCAGGCTATTCCTTACTACAGTTCACATCTCATGTGCTTTTCATAGAATCATTGAGTTGGAAGGGATCACAAGGGTAATCTAGTCCAGCCCCTGCACAATGCAGGAAATTCACAACCACCTCCCCTGCTCACACCCCCAGTGACCCCTACTCCGTACCCAGAAGACGGCCAAAAAAAACCCCATCCAGGAAGGTCCCATGATCCCTGGACTAGACTTTTGGGGTGATTCACGAGCAGAAAAGCTGGTTGGATCCAACCTAATGAAGTGAACAGAGTGAACTGAAAGAGTGGAAACAGTTGCATCAGACAGTGGGTTTAGTGGTTAGAGTGTCAGACTAGGATCTGGGAGGCCCAGCTTTGCCTCCCCACCTGCCATGAAAGTTGCTGGGTGACCTAGGGCCTAGGGTTGCCAGCTCCGGGATTGGGAAATACCTGGAGGGAAGGGGAGCCTGAGGAGGGCAGGGTTTGGGGAGGGGAGGGACTTCAATGCCATAGAGTCCAATTGCCAAAGTGGCCATTTTCTCCAGGTGAACTGATCTCTATTGGCTGGAGATCAGATGTAATAGCAGGAGATCTCCAGTTAGTACCTGGAGACTAGAAACCCTACTTGGGCCAGTCACATGTTCTCAGCCTAAACCACCTCACAGGGTTGTTGCGAGGATAACTGTAGTTAGTGTGACTATCTGAATTAGGGTTGCCAGATCTGGCTTAGGAAATACCTGGAGATTTTGGGGGTAGGGCCTGAGGAGGGTGGGGTATGGGGAGGGGAGGGACTTCATTGGGGTATAATGCCATAGAGTCCACCTTCCAAAGCGGCCATTTTCTCCAGGCTAACTGATCTCTATCGCCTGGACATCAGTTGTAATCCTAGGAGAACTCAAGCCACCACCTGAAGGCTGGCAGCCCTTGTCTGAATGCAGGCCACTCTACCAACCTTGCTTGATTATGGCCCATCAACCCTGTTTCTGAAGTTGGTTTCATGACAACAGTTTTTACTATGGTTTAATGTGATGTGTAAATGCTAGACCTCTCACCCTTGCCCTCCAATTCCCAATGAGGCAGCAGGAGAAAAATGGCGGAGGAGCGCTGTCAAGCACCGTCATGCCATCACTTCCAGTCGCGTAACTGAAAATGTCCTCATGCATCACTGCAACACTCTAGCAATCCCCACAGATCTCTATGATAGAACTATAGAGACCTGGGAGATTTTGAAAATGTCCTGGTGATGCATGACATCATTTCCGGTTACTCGACAGGAAGCGATGTCACGGTGTTGAGCTCTGACCCCCAAACCTCTCAGGGGGTTGCCAGCCCTTATGAACAATGACATCCAGGCTAGTTTCCTGGAGACCCTTTCCCATGCTCTATAGTGAGCGTGCACACAATCTGTGTACAGTAGACACGATCTCTCTATATGTATGTTAAATAATACATTCTAAATAATTCTTATGCCCCATGCAACACATGTACAGCTGAGACTGTACTGGTCCTCAGTTTCATTTGTAAAGTGAATGCACATTGGCTCTTTCTTAAAAACAGATGTACATGTATTCCCTGAAATGTGAACTGGGCTACTGAATGACAGCATTGGTTCATCAAGAACCATCTGGATGTCCTAGGGTTGCCAACCTACAGGTACTAGCAGGAGATCTCTCCTGGAGAAAATGGCCACTTTGGCCATTGGATTCCATGGCACTGAAGTCCCTCCCCTCCCCAAACCCCATACCCCTCAAGCTCTGCCCCAAACACCTCCCGCCGGTGGCAAAGAGGGACCTGGCAACCCTAGGCTTTTTTTTGGCTCTGGCCTCTGTCTGGAGATGCCCCTTCCGTCTTTTGCCACTTTTCTTGGGAATCCCTGCCCTCTTCCTTTGTTTCTCTTCCAGCCGCAGGAAGTCCACCGTGGCCTTTTCATCAGGGGCCCAAGACAGAACGGGCCGTACCAGCACATCCAAATCTAAGAAATCCTTGCCGCCGCCACCGATTCCAGCCGCCGCCGTACCGCCAGCAATATTTCTCCTCCTTAAACGGTGTCGCGTCAGTCGAAAACGCTTTTCAGTCTTAATTACAAAACAACAACCACCACCAAGCTCCCACCAGCCTCTCACTGTACGCCTTTATTTACTCTCTCATCTGCTCGAGCATTTTAATATCCCCGGGTTTCGGCTCGAAAACAGATGCCTCTTTTTTAACACCCTGGTTCTAACGGCTTAATCCTCTAGGTAGGGATCGGGAGATGCGATGTCGGGGGGGGGGGGGAGGAAGGGTAGAAAGTCGCATCCATGCAACTCAGGAGCAAATGGGCCTGAATATTCATCGCGCAACATTTAAATTAAACACCCCAAACTCGGAAAGCGGCAACATATGGCCTGCTTTATTTCACATCAACCGGATAGGAGGTTGCGCCATTAGTTTCCACAGACATAACGTTCATTACCGATGAAGTATGTGTTCCTTTAGGGACTCTGCCACCATTTCGATGGCGCTCCCGTTTCCCCAAAGGGGTTCTGCGTACTTCATATGTGAAGTATCTTCTGCCACGGCTCTTCAAAATGTAAACAAAATTCCCATCAATCTTCTGCCGAGGGGGCTGGGGGGAGGAGGCCCGAACAAACAAGATTCTTTAATAGCATTTTTTAAAAAAAACAAAAGAAAAAGAGATGGTTTTCAATTGGCAATAATTCATTATGGATTGGTAAATTGTGTTAACCCTCTGCGAATAAGCCCCCCTCCCCAGCCCGTTTTCTGCAAGCACACGCATCTTCCCGACTGGGTGTCTGGAGCCTCCATGATTCCTTCTTGTGAGGCTCTGGAGTCCCCTGCTGGATAAATGTCTGCTTTACACACCTCGAAATTCCATTGCAAGTCGTTTTCCAAAAACCCAAACCAGGGGAAATGAAATTGGTCTACAGGCATGGTTGTGCATGCATGATGTACATGTATTCCCTGAAATGTATGAACTGGGCTACTGAATGACAGCACTGGTCCGTCAAGAACCATCCAGATGTCCTTGGGTTGCCAACCTCCAGGTACTAGCTTGAGATCTCCCACTATTACAACTAATCTCCAGCCAATAGAGATGAGTTCCCCTGGAGGAAATGGCCCCTTTGGCAATTGGACTCAATGGCACTGAAGTCCCTCCCCTCTCCAAGCCCTGCCCTCCTCAGGCCCACCCCGAAAACCTCCCACTGGTGGCGAAGAGGGACCTGGCGACCCTACGGTCACCCCTCCGATGACTTCGGGACTTTTGATTGTTCCAACCGTCAGAGGTCGCCTCGCTCTCCCCCTGCCTTTCCCTGTGTTTTGCCCCCATTTTCAGGGACCTGTTTTATCTCAAATTTGAAAACATGACCTCTGATGGTTGGAAACGGCCGGCATAATCAACACAAAGACCCAAACTCATCGGAAGGGTGACAGCGAGTGAAACAGCCATGCATAAAAGACCATTGTTAAAGTCCACACCTGAGTGGGCTTGCCAACTCTGGACGGGAAAATTCCTGGAGAGTTGGGGGTGGGGGTTGAAAAGGGTGAGTTTTGGGAAAGGGAGGGAGCTTAAAAAGGATGTAATGCCACCAACAGGAATACAATTTCCACCCACTTGATCTGCTATTTCTTTCAGGGGAACGGAATCTGTTCTCTGTCTGAAGATCGGTTGTAATTCTGGGAGATCTCCAGGCCCCACCTGGAGTTTAGCAACCCAAACCTGGGGTATGCAACCTCTGAAACATGAGCTAAATATCCCCATGCAAAATTATGGGGGGATTGTTTTGTTTTTTGCCCAAGCAAGACTCAGTACCGCTGGGAGCTGATGGTGAAGGAAAAGGCAATGGTTAGACTCAGATTCTACAAACACCAAGGTATTTGGCAAAATACAACCTTTGTCTGCCAGCTCAGCAGCATCTTTACAGCTTGATTTTGCAATTTTTTCCTCAGTCCTTGGGTCAAAAATGTTGCGGGGCTGTGGCTCAGTGATAGAGCATCTCCTTTGCAGGCAGAAGGTCCCAGGTTCAATCCCTGAAATCTCCGGTTAAAAGAATCAGGATGGAGGTAACATGGGAGACCCTGGAGAGCCGCTGCCAGTCAGAGCAGATAGTGCTGACATTGATGGACCAAGGGTAAGGCTGCCAACTCTGGGTTAGGAAATACATGCAGATTTTAGGGGTGGAGCCTGATGGGGGCGGGTTTGTAGAAGGGAGGGAATTCAATGCCATGGAGTCCAATTGCCAAAGCGTCCATTTTCTCCAGCCAAGGGAACTGATTTCTATTGCCTGGAAATCAGTTGTAATAGCAGGAGATCTCCAGCCACCACCTGGAGGCTGGCAATCCTAACCAAGGGCCTGATTCGGTATAAGGCAGCTTTGTGTGTCCATGTGTATCCCTAGCCCATTTGTAGTCCAAGACACTCTAGATACTAGAAATATCTGAAAATGGGTCATAAAATGGAAGCCATTTATGCATGGCTGTTTCCCTGATGACTACTTCAGGATTTTGCTTTGATTATGCACGCATTTTCTGACCGTCAGAGGTCGCCTCGTCTCCCCATGCATTTCTGTGCATTTCCCCCATGTTTTCTGGATGCCGGCTATACACAAATCTAGAAAACGCGGGCAAAACGTGAGGAATCGTCCGGGGAGGGCGAGGCGACCTCTGAGGGTTGGAAAATGCATACATAATCAAAGAATTGAAGGCTTTGAAGTCCCCTCCCCTCCTCAGGCTCCGCCCCAAAAACCTCTCACTGGTGGCAAAGAGAGACCTGGCAACCCTAGCAAGGAAACAACCATGCATAAATGGCCAGAGCATAGCTCAAACTGCACCCTCAGACTATTCTCATACCAGTCAGGAAGATAACATTTTTGTACTATCATCCCCCAAGGCATGTTGTCAACTGGCACTTTGAAAATTGGACCTCCGCTAAACTCATTCAGAACAGGAGGTCCACCTCCAAGTATGAAGCAGTTGTGTCCCACAGAGGAAGCAAAGCAGCTATGGAGTGGCACAGAGCTGAGACGAGGGGGAGGCACCTAGGACAATGTGCCAGAGGTAGAATGTGCTAGAGGTTCTACCTCTACCTAGGGTTGCCAACTCTGGATTGGGAAATTCCTGGAGACTTGCGGGTGGAGCCTGGAGAGGACAGAGTCTGGGGAAGAGAAGGAACTCAGCAGGGATGTGATGCCATAGAGTCCACCCTCCAAAGCAGCCATTTTCTCCAAGGGAACTGATCTCTGGTGTCTGGAGATCGGTTTTAATTCTCCTGGCCCCTCATGGAGGTTGACAACCCTACCTCTCTCTCTCCCCCCACCCCACCCCCAGCTGTCAGGGATGCTCTAGGCTGAACTTCATTGAGCAGGGGGTTGGACTAGATGGCCTGTTTGGCCCCTTCCAACTCTATGATTCTATAATTCTGTGCTCCTGTTTGCCTAGTAGGTAAAAAAGGTAAAGGTCCCCTGTGCAAGCACCGGGTCATTCCTGACCCATGGGGTGACGTCACATCCTGACGTTTCCTAGGCAGACTTTGTTTAGGGGGTGGTTTGCCAGTGCCTTCCCCAGTCATCTTCCCTTTACCCCCAGCAAGCTGGGTACTCATTTGACCGACCTCGGAAGGATGGAAGGATGAGTCAACCTTGAGCCAGCAACCCGAAACCCAACTTCTGCTGGGATTGAACTCAGGTCGTGAGTAGAGCTTTGGACTGCAGTACTGCAGCTTAACACTCTGTCCCACGGGGCTCTATTGCCTAGTAGAGTCCAGCAAAAAAAAAAAAAATCACTAAATTTTGGGTTCCGGTTTATTGGGCCCAATTTTTTTCAATAAACCTGGAATAAGCTGAATACCCATACCAATAAAGGGGTATTTTGGCTTTATGTCCGGGTTAACCCAAAAAATTCAGGTTCATTATAGTCTATGGGGATTTTTTGAAGCTCCTGTGGGGGCATTTTTGGAGGTAGAGTTCCCACATTTTCAGGGTAGCTTCAAGGGACTCCCCTTGCATGAACCCCAAGGTTTGGTGAAGATTGGGTCAGGGGGTCTGATTTTATGGGGTCCCGAAGGGGTCACCCCCTTCCTCAGTAGAGAAGCATGGCAAAGTTTACAATGCTTCTCTATGGAGGGGGTCAATTTGAGACCAGGAGCACCTTAGAGACCAACAAGATTTTCTGGGTATAAACTGGTCACATCATGAGAAGACAAGAGTCACTGGAAAAGACAATCATGCTAGGAAAAGTTGAAGGCAGAAGGAAAAGAGGAGGACCCAACATGAGATGGATCGACTCCATCAAGGAAGCCATGGCCCTCATTTTGCAGGACCTGAGCAAGGCTGCTCACGATAGGATGCTTTGGAGGACAGTAATTCCTAAGGTTGCCAGAAGGAGAAGGAGAAGAGGAGATGGTTTTTATATGCTGATTTCCCCTACCTTTTAAGGAGAATCAAACCGGCTTACAATCTCCTTCCCTTCCTCTCCTCCCACAGACACCTTGGGAGGTAGGTGGGGCTGAGAGAGTTCAGAGAGAACTGTGACTAGCCCAAGGACACCCAGCTGGCTTCACGTGTGGGGAAACCAACCTGGTTCACCAGAACAGAGTCCACTGCTCATGTGCAGGAGTGGGGAATCGAACCCAGTTCTCCAGATTGGAGTCCACTGCTCCTAACCACTACACCGTGCTGATGACTTGATGGCACTTAAAACACCCAACACGCACGCACACACAGCTTGACCAGAAATATGGAAACAAGTGGGGAAATAACTCAGGTTGATCTATTACAGCAGGTTACTGAAACGACCTCAAGCACGTCTTTTCCCTGTGATCAGCGAGAGCTTTTCATTTTACTCTAAATTGGCTCGCCCATTTTAATCATGTTTACCTGAACAGTTAACACGTCGGGAGTGAAACATAAAGTAAATCGATTTAAGGGGGGGGACGGCAACCAAAACCAAGTGTTCTTTTGTTGTCATTTGTGCTTCGACAGCTTAATATCTTTGGTTAGGAAGCTTCTCTGTTATACGTCTTTGTTTGAGGGGCCGCAACAGGAAATGTTGATCTTCTACTATTGCTGTGGTTATACTGGCCCCTAATGGACACGTGTTGCTTCGTTACTAAAGTGTGACAGTGAAATTGCATTAAAAAAACTTATTTGTGGATTTTTCTTTGTTTTGTTCCACCAGAGCTATTCAAGTCGTTAAATTTAGGTTGCTCAGAAAGTTTTGAGATTACCAAATAGAGGATCCAGCTTTGATGTTTTGTCAATAATAATTCCAATTAATTAAAACACTAAAAGACATTTTTACTGACTCTGTAACCTTGTGTCATATTGCAGTACTTTCTATAAGGGAAAAAGGGTCACTTTAGAACTCAGCGCTTTGTGAAATTTTTATAAAGTATCAGCTGCTTACAGGACTGAATGTCAGATTGGGAAGAAAGGATTCCTGTCCCCCTGCCCTCAACCAACACAAACACATTTTTGTAGAATTAAATGTAGGTCCCTTTGCAACCTATTAGAAAAGTTCCCTACCATCCACCTATAAGATTAGTTGAAATTAATTACTTTCTTGAAAGAACGTGAGCTTTCAAAGGAAATTCCCTGCTCAGGGGATACGAGAATGCAACTCCAGGCTTTGTCAGAATGTGAGAAATCTCTGCTGGATAAAGTTGCCAACACTGGGATGGGAAATTCCTGGAGATTTGGGGGTGGAGCCCAGACGGGGCAGGGTTTAGGGTTTGGAGGGATCTCAGAGCAGTACAATGCCATAGAGTCCAGTCTCCAGAGCAGCCTTTTTCTTCACAGGGAATAATTTTCGTAGTCTGGAGATCAGCTGTAATTCCTGGAGACCTCTAGGCCTAGGGGTTGCCAGCTACGGGCTGGGAAATACCTGGAGATTTTTGTGGTGGAGCCTGAGGAAGTTGGGGTTTGGGGAGGGGAGGGACTTCAGTGCCATAGAGTCCAATTGCCAAAGTGGCCATTTTCTCCAGGGGAACTGATCTCTATCAGCTGGAGATCAGTTGCAATAGCAGGGGATCCAGCTAGTACCTGGAAGTTCACAATCAAAATATCACCAATACTTAGGGTTGCCAACCTCCAGGTAGTTATATAGTTTGCATCTTTTATTACAAGGCAATTCCAGCATTACTCCATGCTGTAGCCTGAACACAATTAAACACAATAGCAAAAATCCCCTAACTACCTAAGACAACCTGACAACATAAAACATACAAGGGAAAAAATTGCAATTCAGTAACGACGCGAGAAGGTCCAAGTCAAAGACAAGCAACCGCGTCCTGCACCCAATCTTGACCTCGAAGGTTCCAAATGGTGCCCAAAGGTCCAGTCCCTTCTAGGGTGCAGCAAGGTCCAGGGGAGAGCCCCAAGGCAAAACAATACAACTTGAAGAGGAGAACGTGTAGCCAGCTGTAGCATGTTTCGCTATGCTTCATCAGCTCATTCAAAGTTTATTGGCTCCCAATGCATCCTACAGCATGCAGTAAAGGGAAGGTGATTGTAAGCCAGTTTGAAAGTCGGCATATAAAAACCAAATCTTCTTCTTCTTCATTCGAGTTTGGAGACTGCTGGTGCATAGATTCCCATAAGGAAAGTGTGGGTCCAGTGAGCAACGAATCTCAGGTAAAACTCCCATGCATAAACGACCAGAGTCGGCTGAAATTGAAATTGAACCCATCAAAGATGGAAGTCCTATAGCTGGGCCTCCCCTGGCTCCATCCCCAAATCTCTAAGAGTTTCCCAACCTGGAGCTAGCAACCCTACCCTCCCATCCCCCGCTGCTGGCCAAAATGGGATCTGGCATAGGGTTGCCAGGTCCCTCTTCACCATCGGCGGGAGGTATTTGGGGTGGAGCCCAAGAAGGGCGGGGTTTGGGAAGGGGAGGGACTTTGATGCCATAGAGTCCAATTGCACAAGCAGCCATTTTCACCAGGTGAACTGATCTCTATTGGCTGGAGATCAGTTGTAATAGCAGGAGATCTCCAGCTAGAACCTGGAGGCTGGGAACCCTACTCTGGCAACCCTAGCTCTGATCATTCTACCAATACCTTTAATTAGTTAGACCTCTGGCTCTTCAGCGATTTTAACGACTTCAGAACCATCAGTTAGATTGTTGTTATTTGTTAACTGAGCCAAGAGCTTCTTTTCATCTCTGCTGGATCCGCCTTCCCTCCCAAACTTATTTTTGATCCTTCGAAATACCTGGGTGGGAACCTTACTATTTCCACAGTGTGTATGGGGCAAGCAGCAACTTGCCTTTTGCAGTTTCGTATTGATGTTCCCTTTGTAGCAGAACTTCAGAATGATGCTGACATGGACACACCCCGCCTGTGGATGGGCGGATAATTAAGAAGCAAAAATTGCTGGTGGTGTGCTGTTTATACATGCTTTTGCTTCCCAAAAAATCAGTTCATGGTTTTCATAGAATATGAAACATGATTTTAAAGGCGTGGTTTGCTGTCGATTATTCTGATCCAGTTTAAGATAGCAGTGAATGAAATGGAAGGCTTAATATTCTTTACCAGGCACTTCTTAAGAAAAAGTAATACATCATCAGATCTCAGAAGCTAAGCAGGGTCGGCCCTGATTAGTACTTGGATGGGTGACCACCAAGGAAGTCCAGGGTCGCTATGGAGAGGCAGGCAATGGCAAACCACCTCTGAACAACTCTTGCCCTGAGAACCCTGGAGATTTTTGGGGGTGGAGCCTGAGGAGGGTGGAGTTTGGGGAGAGGAGGGACTTCAATGCGGTATGATGCCATAGAGTCCACCTTCCAGAGTGGCCATTTTCTCCAGGTGAACTCATCTCTGTTGCCTGGAGATCAGTTGTAATTTTGGGAGATCTCCAGCCACCACCTGGAGGTAGGCAACCCTACTTCCCGTTGTTTCAAGTTTAGTGTCCTAAGCACCCACTCTTGTCTGAAATGAGCTAGATCCATCCAGGAAT
Source organism: Euleptes europaea (assembly GCF_029931775.1). NCBI lineage: Eukaryota > Metazoa > Chordata > Lepidosauria > Squamata > Sphaerodactylidae > Euleptes > Euleptes europaea. The sequence continues at coordinate 111,546,063 of NC_079316.1, forward strand.
CCTGCCCTGACCTCCCTACCACTGTGGGAAGAGGAAGCAGAAAACACAAGGTTGACACAACCTCCGGTGAGCCGTTAACCAGGCCCTTTGAACGTCATTCCTCAGCCTTCCCAAGAGGCCTCCTCCTCAGAGGCGAGAACCAGGTGGGAAGAAATAATCCAGAGCTCTTCTTTGCATTGGCTCTAAAACTGGACCCCTCTTAATGTACAAAATGGGGGGGGGGGGCTACCGACAATGACATCATCAATATACTTCTCTTGGCTTCCATGGTTTGGAGAAGAGTATGGGGCTCACTGACCTGTATGGCTCACGCTGAACTTGGACCTTGTCAGATCTCAGAAGCTAAGTAGGGTGGGCCCTGATAGTACTTGGATGGGAGACCACCAAGGAAGTCCAGGGTTGCTCTGCAGAGGCAGGCAATGGCAAACCACCTCTGTGTGTCTTTTGCCCTGACCTGGATGGCTTGGGAGAGCCTGATCATGTCAGATCGCAGAAGCTAAGCAAAGTTGGCCCCTGTTAGTACTTGGATGGGAGACCCCCAAGGAAGTCCAGGGTCGCGACACAAAGGCACAGGAAATGGCAAACTACCTCTAAATATCTCTTGCCTGTACCTGGATGGCTCAGGAGAGCCTGATCTTGTCAGACCTGGGAAGTCGCCATGCAGAGGCAGGCAATGGCAAACCATCTCTGCTCATCTCTTGTCTTGTAAGCTCTATGGTCCTGGGTTCACCACGAGTTGGTTGTGACTTGACAGTACTTCTCCTCACCACCGCCAGTCTGCTGTGGCAAAAACCATCAAGAGTCTGTGGCACCTTGAAAGAGGAACAGGTTGCTGTTCTAGCATTATCTTCCCAGGGCAGGTCAGAGGCTTATCTGGTGAACTGGATTTGTTTCTTCACTCCTACACACGAAGCCAGCTGGGTGACCTTGGGCTAGTCACAGTTCTCTCAGCTCCACCAACCTTACTGGGTATCTGCTGTGGGGAGGGGAAGGGAAGGTGATTGTAAGCCAGTTTGATCCTTCCTTAAGTGGTAGAGAAAGTCAGCATATAAAAAACCACTCTTCTTCTTTGTGGTGTAGTGGTTAAGAGCGGTGGTTTGGAGATGTGGACTCGGATCAGGAGAACTGGGTTTGATTCCCCACTCCTCCACATGAGTGGCGGAGGCTAATCTGGTGAACTGGATTTGTTTCCCCACTCCTACACACGAAGCCAGCTGGGTGACCTACACACAAAGCCAGCTTGGGCAAGTTACAGTTCTCTTAGAGCTCTCTCAGCCTCACCTACCACACAGGGTGTCTGTTGTGGGGAGGGGAAGGTGATTGTAAGCTGGTATGAGTCTCCCTTAAGTGATAGAGAAAGTTGGCATATAAAACCCAACTCTTCTTCTTCCAGGAGAGATTAGCAGCAGGCAACTCTTAAATGAATGGGGACAAATCTGATATCATGGATGCTTAGCAAGCCCCTCGGGGGCATTCCGTTCCCATTCGATGGCAGCTCTTGCGCAAACATGCACTCCCGAGTGTAAATCTCAAAGAATTAGAAGGAAGGCCTGCAGGCCGTGAAGCAAATGCAGAAAGAAGGACGGGGAGCGATCTTTTCAACATGCTTGTTGACTCATCACTGTTGTGAGTTTGTGGGCGAAGCGTTGTTAGAAGTCTTTAAAAGACAGGGTGGGAGAGTTTGTACACCTTGGCAGATGGAAAGGCAGTTCTAGCATTTGGCTGATATTACTGCCTTGCAGTTTCAGGGAACTAGTCCAGTTGAGGGCCATTTTCGTATAGGTCACATAACAGTTTACTAACCTAAGAATCCAGCACAGAAGTCCAGAGACTTTAGATGCAGTGCTTCCCGTTTGAAACTCAGATGTCCCAGAAGAAGAGGAAGAGGAAGAAGAGTTGGTTTTTATATGCCGACTTTCTCTACCACTTAAGGATCAAACCGGCTTACAATCTCCTTCCCTTCCCCTCCCCACAACACACACCCTGTGAGGTAGGTGGGGCTGAGAGCATGACTCGCCCAAGGTCACCCAGCTGGCTTTGTGTGTAGGAGTGGGGAAACAAATCCAGTCCACCGCTCATGTGGAAGAGTGGGGAATCAAACCCAGTTCTCCAGATCAGACTCCACCGCTCCAAACTACCTCTCTTAACCACTACACAATGCTGGCTCTCTTTGGTCAAGCTTCTGATCTGTTGGTATGGTTGCCAACATCCAGGTGTCACCTGGAGATCTCCCGCTATTACTGCTGATCTCCAGGCGATCAAGGTCAGTCTTCCTGGAGAAAAAGGGCTGTTTTAGAGGGTGGACTCTATGGCATTATAACCTGCTGAGGTCCCTCCCCTCTCCAAGTCTCACCCTCCCCAGGCTCTACCCCCAAAATCTACAGGTATTCCCCGATCCAAAGCTGGCAACCCCATGTAGGCTCTTCTTCACAGAGAAGGGCTCGTGGCAACATTGACTGTGAGCAAATCATATCTTCATTGGAAAAGACTGGCTTCCATGCGGTCCCACTCTTTCCCAAGAAGCAAAAGGGAAACCAAAGAGCTCCATTTAAAACTGACAAAGAGCCAACTAAGAAAAGCCTAATATTGTCACAAGGAAACACAAAAGAATAATAATAAATAATATTTTTAATTTTTTATCCCATCCACCTTCCGCCAGCTAGGCCAGGGTCAGGGGGGCTAGCATCATCATTTGCTACACATTAAAATATATTCAACATAACACAGTTTAAAACATTCTAAAGCAACGCTGAATTCATAAGATCAAAGGTAAGTCAAAAGGCAGTGATTGGTGCATCGATTGAGGAGCGACGGCATATATTTGTTAAGACTGAAGTTTCCTTTGAAAAGTTAGTTGAGGAAAAGAAATGGGGGGAAACCCATATATTTAGCAGATGGGGAAGTCCTTATCTCTAAAGGCATTGGAACTGGGTCGCAGTATTTGTAAATTGCCAGCAGATGGCATCAGAGAAGTGCTTGAAACCAACTGTCCCTAAATTCCTTGGTTTGAGAACAAATCTTGTTTCTGTAACAGCAACTGGAAAAGGGGGAAGGAGGATTTTGATGAACAGGGGTGCATTATCAGAAACAAGGCTGATTCACTTGCAAAAGCTAATTTGTATAGGCTTGAACGTCACGAGGAAAAAGTACATTTTACAAAGTACATTTTATAAAGCTGCTTATAAAACTGTGGCATAAAAGCCTAGGACGCGGGGGAAATTAAAGGGCCCCCAACCTTTTTGAGCATGAGGGGCACATTTGGAATTCTGCCAGGGCACAGTGGGCGCAGCAGCAAAATGGCTGCCACAAAAATGGCTGCTGCAAGAGGTGGAGCCAGCCACCAAATGATTGCCACAGCTTAACTTCAGTAACAGACACCTTGTGAGGTGGGTGAGGCTGAGAGAGTCCTGAGATAACTGTGGCCATTTATTCATGGAAGGTTTTGCATTGGATTTGTCACTCTATAGATGCACATTTTCCCCATCTGATTTCTCAAAACTCTGCATGGCGGCTTATTGTTGAGTTTTGAGAATATGGATGGGGGAAAAGTGCATCTAAAGAGTGGCAAGTCCAATGCAAAACCTTCCATGAATAAATGCTGTGTGACTAATCCAAGGTCACCCAGCTGGCTTCATGTGCAGGAGTGGGGAAACAAACCCCTGCTTCTCCAGATTAGAATCTGCCGCTAATTTGGAGGAGTGAGGAATCAAACCCAGTTCTCCAGATTAGAGTCCGCCACTCATGTGGACAACTCTTTTCAACCAATAAGACTACTATACGATAAAATAACATGCTCTTAAATGTTTCATGTTCTAGAGGAGAACATGGAATGGCATTCTTTGCTCTTAATCCTTTGGAATTCCATTATAACCAGCTACAAACTGATACGCAGAGCTTTTCGTTGTTGCTCTTGTATAATGAGGAAGAACTGCTGAGCCATGGTTTGGAAAAAGACCAGTGTTGGGTTTGTTTGCTCTGATACCTTGTAGTGTGAGGTTGCCAGTAGGGTTGCCAGGTCCCTCTTCGCCACCAGCGGGAGGTTTTTGGGGCATAGCCCCAGGAGGGTGGGGTTTGGGGAGGGACTTCAATGCCATAGAGTCCAATGGCCAAAGTGGCCATTTTCTCCAGGGGAACTGATCTCTATCAGCTGGAGATCAGTTGTAATAGCAGGAGATCTCCTGCCACCACCTGGAGGTTATGGCAAATAAGTAATCAGCCTGCTGTAATAAACTTATAAACACAGCAGCATAAGACAACAAAACACATAAATCATACTATGCAAAGAGTTCTATATTCTATGTGCAGTAGTCAAATACAGTGAATAAATATGTACAGTGATGTTAGCTAAACAAATAGAACTATATACAAAAGTTAAACGTTCTTTTTTAGAACCAGTGTCTTTGGAGTCATTGTCCATCAGTAATCCTTTCAAGGTTGCCACATTTGGGTGCCTTGTTGTTGAAGTGCATCACCGAGTTGCATCCTGTTGATTGCACTGACAATATGAAGTTGGGGTCATAAAAATTTCACAGTCCAAGGTGTATAACAGGGGTCCGGATTAACGCCCAGTTTCAACCCGAGGTCTTCATCAGAAAATATGTTCAAGGCAGTTAATATGTCTGCTCTTGTAATGGAGGGAACTCAAAGACTACTGCACATAGACTATAGCACTCTTTGCATAGTATGATTTATGTGTTTTGTTGTCTTATGCTGCTGTGTTTATAAGTTTGTAACCACCTGGAAGGCACTGGCAAACCACCTCTGTTAGTCTCTGTTAGTCTCAACCCTAGTTGCCAGCCTCGAGGTAGGGCCTAGAGTTCTCCTGGAATTGCCACTCTAGGCTACAGAGATCCGTTTCCTTGGAGCTAAACAGGACCTTCAGAGGGTGGATTCTGTGGGATAACATCCCTGCTGAGTTCCCTCCCCTCCCCAAACTCTGCCCTTCCCAGGTTCCGCCCTCAAATCTCCAGGAACGTCTCACGCTGGAGTTGGCAACTTTAACTGTGCCAACTTTGCAACATATTCTGCCCCCTGCACAGCCTAAAATAATAACTGGGTGTGTGTGTGTGTGTGTGTGTGTTGCATCAATATTATAAAAATCACAGAGACAAGAGGCTAGAAACTATATTTATTTACAGAGTTTATCCCGTGCCTTTTTTGTCCTCAGCAGGGTCACCAAGAGAGCTAACAGGTTAAAAACATACATAACAATGACACGTCTTAAAAACCACACAAAAACATACAAAAACACATTATTCAAACAACTAAAATCAAGTTAAAGTAGACATACTATACAAATGTATAAAACCAATTAAAAACAGAAGGGATCGCTGAGGGAATGCCGGACAATTTTTTTTTTTACAAAAGAAGTCGTTACCCGCTGGCGGAAGATCGGGGAGAGACTTCCAGAGGTTTGGTGCCACGACCGAAAAAGGCTAGGGTTGCCACCTCACCTCTGGCCACTGGCATGGGATGGGTAAAGTTGCCAGATTCAGGTTGGGAAACTCTAGAGATTTGGGGATGGAGCCTGGGGAGGACAGGGACCTCAGCGGGAAACAATGCTGTCGAGTCCACCCTCCAAAGCAGCCGTTTTCTCCAGGGGAACTGATCCCGTTAGTTTGAATATGAGCTGTAATTCTGGGGGATCCCCAGGCCCCACCAGGAGGCCGGCATCCCTGGAGAAGACCTTCTCCCGGGTTGCCACATCTCTGATCTCAGAAGGTGGGGGGGCATCCAAAGCAGAAGATGGCCGTAGTAGTCAGGTCGGCTCAGAAGGGACTAGAACAGCTAGAATCCAGAAAACATGGGCAAAACCCACGGAAACACGCGGGGAGCGCAAGGCAGCCTCTGAAGGTCAGGAAAAGCATGCCTAATCAAAAGGAAACCCCGAAGCAGTTGGCGTGGGTGACCGTGGGGAGATAGCCCTGCATAAATGGCCTGAGCCTTTTGCTGTGCCTTGGGGATTGGTCATCCTTAATCAATGCTAATGTTAAGAACACAAAACAGGGTTTTTTTCTGATTAAAAAAAAATCAACAAGCGTCTGGCTTATAGATCCTATGAAAAGCACACAGGGTTGTTTCCAGGCACTAGGGTTGCCAGGTCCCTCTTTGATACTAGTGGGAGGTTTTTGGGGTGAAGACTGAGGAGGGCAGTGTTTGGAGAGGGGAGGGAGGGGCTGTGGCTCAGTGGTAGAGCATCTGTTTGGCATGCAGAAGGTCCCAGGTTCAATCCCTGACATCTCCAGTTAAAGGGACTAGGCAAGTAGGTGATGTGAAAGACCTCTACCTGAGACCCGGGAGAGCCGCTGCCGGTCTGAGTAGATAATACTGACTTTGATGGACCAAGGGTCTGATTCAGTAGAAGGCAGCTTCATGTGTTCATGAGCGACTTCAATGCCATAAAGTCCAATTGCCAAAGCAGCCATTTTCTCCAGGTGAACTGATCTCTATCAACTAGGGTTGCCTGCCCCAAGTCGGGAAATACCTGGAGACTTTTGGGGTGGAGCCTGAGGAGGATGGGGTTTGGGAAGGAGAGGGACTTCAATGCCATAGAGTCCAATTGCTAAAGCGGCCATTTTCTCCAGGTGGTCTGATCTCTATCGGCTGGAGATCAGTTGTAATAGCAGGAGATCTTCAGCTAGTACCTGGAGGGTGGCAACCCTACCCAGCGTGCATAGTAGGATGCGTCCTTTGCAATCGTGTCTCGTGATTATGTGTACAGTTTCTCTCAATTAAGAGGAGTGCCTGAACGGAAAGTTTATTTATAAACTTGCCGCACACAAATTAACTCACTCGTCCCCACCTTTGCTCAAGGCGTATTCATTGCAAATCAAGTGGAAATCATTTCGGAGCCTCCTGGAAGGCAACTCATCCTATTGGTCCACAGTTGAGTTCAGAGATGGTGAGATTGCTTCTCAGGCAAGGTGCCAAATCGTCATACCTGTAGCGAGAGGTTAACACTTTCCTACCTGAAAAGAAAGTATATGCCAGCTGTTTGGGAACTAGTAAAAATGGATACTAATCATGATGCATACCTATTCTCTCCAGGATCAGGGGAGCATGCCTATTATATTAGGTGCTGTGGAACTCAGGCAGGATGGTGCTGCTGCAGTCGTCTTGCTTGTGGGCTTCCTAGAGGCACCTGGTTGGCCACTGTTTGTATTTTAAGTAAAAAAAATAAAGCAAACATTAATATAATTAATTGGCTTTGCCTGAGTCCTAGATAAATTTTGTATCTCCGGTACATGGCATTAAATTTTATGGTAAGCATATTACAACTGATCTCCAGCCAATAGAGATCAGTTCCCCTGGAGAAAATGGCCGTTTTGGCAATTGGACTCTATGGCACTGAAGTCCCTCCCTTCTGCCAAACCCCGCCCTCCTCAGTCTCCGCCCCCCCGAAACCTCCCACCAATGGCAAAGAGGGACCTGGCAACCCTACCCAGCCCAACCAAGTGACATTTATGTCATATCCAGCCCTCGTAACAAATGGGTTCGACACCCCTGCTTCAATCAAGACATGCCGTTATTAAGCAAGAGGTGGGGGCCAGACTGGGAGACTGCAACTGAAGGGGAAGGGGGGATCACGGCGATCTCTTGGCCACGAACCTCAGCTGAAGTACCCCGGGGGGGGGGGGCTCCAATCTGCCAGCATTGTGTAGTGGTCAGAGTGCTGCACCAGGACCTGGGAGACCCAAGTCCCAATCTCCAGTCTGCCATGGAAGCTCGCTGGGTGATCTTGGGATAGTCACACACTCTCGGCGTCAGGACCCAGAGCTAGGGTTGCCAACCTCCAGGTAGTAATGCCAATATATTATAGCTACATATACACTTTACAGTATGTGGTAATGAAACCACCAACAACACATACATTCAGTACAACAGTGGATGTACAAAATTTCCACAGCTCATTTGAATTCCATCTGGTAAGTATCAAATAAGTCCTTTGAAGTAATTATCTTAGTCTTTTCTCAAAACAGATGCCACTTGAGTGGAAGGAACTCAGCATCTCACCCCTCTGGGGAAGTATTATGCACTTTATTCTGGAAAAGGTTATTCTTTGAAACCTGATATCATGGATGTTGATGTAGGATTGCATGCATTGCATCTTTTGAAGAACTGATGAAGAACTGAGCCCTTGTGCTCCGAAACGATCGTATTCTCCTTGACTGTTCATCTTGCAGCATCTGTTTTGAGAAAAGACTAAGGTAATTACTTCAAAGGACTTATTTGATACTTACCAGATGGAATTCAAATGAGCTGTGGAAATTTTGTACATCCACTGTTGTACTGAATGTATGTGTTGGTGGTGGTTTCATTACCACATACTGTAAAGTGTATATGTAGCTATAATATATTGGCATTGTTAGCAGCATTGCTCCTGTACTGGTTTTCTCATCCTCCTGATAATACCGGTAGTACAGAGGTGTCTTTTTTCTCCTTAACCTCCAGGTAGTGGCTGGAGATCTCCCGCTATTACCACTGATCTCCAGGTGACAGAGATCAATTCCTGGAGAAAATGGCCACTTCTGCAATTGGACTCTATGGCACTGAAGTCCCTCCCCTCCCCAAACCCCACCCTCCTGAGGCTCCACCCAAAAGATCTCTCACCAGTGGCAAAGAGGGACCTGGCAACTTTACCCAGGGCCCCAGGCAGGGAGGCAGGGTCAAGAGCAATCCAAAGTCAAAGCCAGGTTACCTGTAGAGTTGGGTCTCAAGTAGTAAACATAGCCCAAGAGGATAGTCAGAGTTCAACCCAGGGTCATAGGCGCACAGAGCTCAAAAATAAATATCATTGCTGCTGGCACAAAGTGGTAGCCCATGTTGCTCCCACACTGGCCTGGATGCAAGTGCCTGCTTAAATAGGCCTAGGGTGAACCAGCTGTTACTTGTTCCTCTGTCTCAGCATTCCCTGCTGGGTGCAGCTCATTAGCCTCATCACTGTCAGCAGGGAGTGCTCTTTGCTGGGCCTGCAGTCTAGCACTCCTTCTACACTCATATAGGAGTTCTCTGAAGCTTTGGTGCCTCTGCTGCAGCAGTTTTGGTCTCTCTGGTGACCCTGCCTGTGGCTGGCCCTCTGACACAGGTGAGTCCCCTGCTCTAGGTGGTTGTAGGTAGGGGGGAACTCATCTGTCTGTGACTGCTCAGTCTGCTGCTGTTCCTCCTTTCCACTGCCTGCTGTTTCAAGGTCCTCCTCATCTGAGGAAGCCTCAGCAGTCTGCCCAATGACACTCTGCCTAAACCTACCTCACAGGGTTTTTGTGAAGGTAAATTGGGGATGGAACAATGTAAATGGCCTTTTGGTCCTCACTGGGGAGAAATGTATCAACTAAGCAAATGCATAAAGAAAAACTTGGAGCAATTTGCAAGAACACCACCCCACCAGTTTGCTCTGAAGGGTAAATAGTAAACCCCTTCCCTAGGCTGCATCAGGTGAGGAAAATAGTACGGGCTGGGAGCCAGGCCGGTTCCAGTGACGGCCTTTTCCACATGCATCGCTTACCCGAGATTTTCTACATGGTGGATCTGCAATGCTTGGAATTGTATTCCACAGTTTCTGTCCGCACTCCTCCTTTTGTAATGTTGTTTTCTGTTTTCCGGTTCACTTTTAAATCAGTTTTATCCTGCCTGCACATTTCCCCCCCCCCCCTGATGTTTTCTGATGGGGGGGTATAACATTGTTCGTGATGTCTTGGACGATCGCTTTGGACACTCCCCCCACCCCAACCCATTTTTTGTGTGTGTGCATGCACTCTAGCGCAAATGCGATCAACCATTCGATGGGAAATGCTATTGCAACTAGTATTCGGAAAGCAAGCAGTAAACAATTACAAAATAAGATCTTAAATGAGGATTGGTCCTTAGTGTTTAAGGACGCAAATCGTAAATGTTCACCTCGCTTCTTCCAGATACCCTTTAACAGAACTATCTTTCTTATTGGCAAGTTATAATGCCTTAAGCTCAGCTGAGACACAAGGGCGATAAAGTAAAATTATCGCAGAAGAACGACAATGCCTATTTTGCGCCGATCAAGTAGACTCTCTAGGCCACAATGTTTTAGCATGTCCACAAAATAATACTGCACAAAATACATATATCACTCCCTGGATAAAACAGCTAAAGACACTTCCTGAGAAGCGGATACTGCATTATCTGCTGTCAAGTAGATCAGTCAATTGAATGAGAGATGTGGCAACTTTTCTCTTTATAGTGTCAAGGAAAAATTTAATTTAATTTCCCCTTTTTTCAAAAAAGTGTGAAATGGTAGATGAATAGCCAATGGCTGTTAAATCTAGGGAAAGGAATCCCTTTTGTGGTTACATGGAACTATTGCAACTATAAATTAAGCAAATCCGGATCTCAAACCTTTTGAACCTAAGGGCACCTTTGGAATTCTGACACAGCGTGGTGAGTGCAGCCACAAAATGGCTGCTGCAGGAGGCGGAGCCAGCCACAAAATGGCTGCCTCAGCTTACTTTCAGTCACACAGTGAAGATTATTGTGCTGTGGTGGCAAAGGCCACCAAAGCAATGTTTTTAAAAATCTGCGCAGCCAATCAAATCTCCAGCGGCCAATCAGAAGCCTTGCTGGGCAAAAGCCCATCTGGCCCGGCCCACTCTTTAGACCTGGGCACCAGGAAAGGTGATGCCCATGTTGAAGACACTGGAAGTAAATAAATTATCTAATTGTAACGTGTACAAGAAATGTTAAAAGGCATCCAGCTTTGCAACTGTCCATACGGACAACCAAGTGCCCTACTAGGGGATCTTGTCCTATTGGGTGGAAAGGAGAATTGTACCCTATATCAGGTTGCCAACCTCGAGGTGGTGGCTGGAGATCTCCCACTATTACAACTGATCTCCGGGCGGCAGAGATTAGTTCCCCTGGAGAAAATGGCCACTTTGACAATTGGACTCTATGGCATTATACCCCTCTGATATCCCTAGGTGGGAAATGGGGCCCTAAGTAGGGCCAGAATGGGATATCATATATGAGTAGGGTTGCTAGCTCTGGGGTGAGAAATACCTGGAGATTTTGGGGGTGGACCCTGAGGAGGGCGGGGTTTGGAGAAGGGAGGGACTGAGGTGTGAATCTCCACTCTTGCTGGGTGACCTTGGACCAATCTCACGCCCACTTAGCCTAATGGATCTCACAGGGTCATGGTGAGGATAAAATGGAAATGAGATTAGTGTAAGTCATTTAGTCCTTTTATGCAGGGACGTTTCCCCGTGGTCCCCCCCCCCGACTGCTTCGGAGCTTCCTTTTGATTATGAACGTCTTTTCTGCCCATCAGAAGTCGCCTCGCTTTCCCTGTGCGTTTTTGCCCGTGTTTTCCAGATTCTGCCTAAAAAAGCATCTGGAAAACTCAGGCAAAACGTGCAGGGAGAGCGAGGCGACCTCTGACCGGCGGGAAAGGCATGCATAATCCAAAGGAAGCCCCGAAGCAGTTGGCGGGAGTGACCGCAGGGAAATGTCCCTGCTTAAAAGGCCTTACTGCCCATTCCTGAGAATTGGCATACGGGAATGGTGGGGAGAAGGCGCAGGCAAGCCGTCTCCTAACGCCGTACAACAAAACAAAAAAGCGAGGGGCGAGGTGCAGCTCCACGGCGCCGGTGAAACTTCCCTCGCCGCCAGCGGAAGTGCGTCCTGATGCATGATTAGACACACTAATGCATGATTAGACACACTCGCCGCCTCCTATGAGGACTTGCCCCCCCTCAGGAATGCGCAGTAAGGGTCTCCCTTGGGGAGAAAGGAAGTGTAGGTAGCAATGTAGTTAAATAAATAAACACATAAATATGTGAAAGCAAAGGTTTATTTCTTAAAGGGACTCAACAATTGCTGGGAAAGGAGAAATCACATTCAATTATCACTTATATTTTATTTATTTATTTGCCAGGTAAACAATATCAAAATAAACACACACACAAATACCTTATTTCATACCTTCCACAGTCATACCGTCAAGCAAATAAAAAATACAGCACCTAGAAGACATTAATTCAGGGGCTCTTTCCCCTCACCGCTGATGTAAGGAGCCGCGCAATTTTGAGAAGCAGCGTCTTGGCTCAAAATGAAAAACTTTTTAAAAATCCTGGCTAGAATGTTATATGAGAACTGCATAAGAAATGTTAAAAAGAATAAGTTTACAGCCAATACCTCTTCGTAAAAACTCAATAAATTATATATATTATATATATATAAACGTGTGTGTGTGCATATACATTTATAACGAAGGAACTTAGGCACACCTCTGTACATTATGCTGGACAGGAATAGAGTTTTCAGAGTCTTGGAACATACTCAAATAAGAGACATAGTAAGAAAAATATCAGAATTATTTTAGAAAGTATTTTTTTAAAAACCACTCTTTGATAATTAAACTATAAATTAATTGTACTGATAAAATTCTTATGGTGTTACAAAAATGATCCCAACACTTGGATGGGGGGGGTGTCACCTTTTCACTCTGATGAAATAACTAATCCGGAGAGGGAGAGAAAAGACCTCTTTTGGCATGCAAATGCAGTTTCCTCAGTCCTCTCGCTCAATTCTATGCCTGGTATTTATCGAGAGTGTTTTGATAGAATTACCAGGCACATAAAGCAAAGATAGATTTGCTAGCTGGAAGGCAGCATTTTCCCAAAGACGGCCCAACCTCTGTCTCCCCCGCCCACAATCACATTTAAATATTATTTTGCTGAGTTGTTTCTTCAACATAAAAACACAAACAGATCAGTAAGTGGAACGTTCAAATGTGTGTTCTTAGTTTCCAGTGAATATTTAGTTCTGCTTGTATATTTATTAACCACAAAGAATCTTTTCATTTAAAAAAAACACAGGGAAAAAGCTACACTCACACTGCCTTAATGCACATTGGTAAAAGTGATGAACGTTTTCTTGCCTCTTATATAGAAGTTAAAATGATTTCTGCTGTCATTTATTTGGATTTCTCCACTACTGTAGTGTACGCAGAATGCTCACTGCAATCTAGAATTAACTTTTCTTTGTTAAAAAAAGAAAGAATACATAGCATTGCATATTGTTGAGTGACTGTACAGCTAGCTATACATTCTCTTAATATTTCCTGTAAACTCAACGGAAAAATATCGATTAATATATCTTCTCCCACTTTCAATAAGTTAAGACTTCAAATGGTGAAAAATTAAATGTATACATTAACGCTAAACCATTTAAACAAAAAGTGTTAATATCTATAAATAATTTTACAAATATACATCAAGTTAATATATAATTTTTAAGGCAAGTTATAAAGAAAATCTCGCTGCCCAAATCACTATATCCTAGATTAAGAAGCTTCTTACTTGCAGAATTTCTTTCAATCTCGCTGACAGCTGCATTTACATTACAGACTCCTATACACACACTCACACTCTTATTTATAGTTATAAACACAACTCTAGTGAATAAACCTTTTTGATATATAAAGGCGATTGCCGACAGGTACCCGTAATTATTTTACCCAAGTATTGGTTGCTCGGTGGGGAAAACCACCAGATTTCAAGGGAAACTTGTTGCGAGAACCTTTAGACCCTAATTCAGCAATTACATATATAGGAGATAGCCAAGATTTGGGTCCTAGTGTTTATTAATTATCCTGGAAAAACATGCTGGTGTACAAAACAGCCCCCCGCCCAACCATTAACTACTCCCTGGCACTCCCAAATTCTTTGGGCTTACCTGCCTGCATATTTTCAATTATTCCATTCTTGCTTGTAGCGCAAGAACCAGCTGTTTTTCTGCCAGGTTAAAACCAAAGCAACTTTTTTACGATTCATGTTTTGTAAAAGTGACTAACTTCAGAATGGCTGTAATGGTCCCCCTCCCCACCCCCAATAAATTAAACTTTAGATGTATGCAAGCGAATGAATCCCTGCAAGCAATGTGGCTTTTGATCTCCACCAAAAAGGTTCACATATGTACTCATTGCATAATGAAACAAAGGCTACATTCTTGACACGCTTTTCTCGTAAAAGGCAGACAACAAATTCTCCCCCCTCCCCTATTGCAGGCACGGAAAAGTGGCTGTCGCACTTGTGCTGGAGTACGAAGTTTCAGCAGTCTTTAGGAGCTAGCACTCTGCTTGCCTGGATGCAACTCTCTCTCAGCCAAAAACCCGGTTTCTTCAGGACAAACCCTGCTTCTTGACTATTTTAGTAACACAACAGGGACAGCATGTGCTCTACGGCTCCGCGGGGTTTCTTCCTGGCCTCACTGAAGGATAAACTCCAGAGTCTCTTTTCCCCAGGTCCGCCCGTCATCATGTCAAGATGATGCCATTGGCTTGCTGTTTTGGAGGACAGGGATCATCAGACAGAAGATCATGCGCAAAGACAGAATCGTCTCCTGAAGAGCAGGCACTGGGTGTGTCCTGGCCTACCGGGGAATACTGTTCAAAAGGCACCGACAGGTCGAGGTACTCCTGTAAGTACAACAATTGGGTGAATGATAGAGAGGAAGAAGGCGACTCGCTAACAGTGCAGGAGTGGTATCTAATTCCCGTGCGTATCCAGGTTAGATCTGGAATTTCCACATATAGATAGCAAACTTCCTGGCCTCTGTTCATGTTTGATCTGTGGTAAGGGTACCCAACCTTTTTGAATTTGTGGGCATCATGCACAACGTGGTGGGCACAGCCATAAAATTGCTGCTGCAGGAGGCAGAGCCAGGCACGAAACGGCTGCCACCGCTTAATTCCAGTCATGCACAGAAGATCCATTCCATTCCATACACCTTTAATGGCATAGAGCACAGGAGATCCTTGTGCTGTGGTGGCAGCTGCTACCAAAGCAATGTTGTTGTTTATTAAATCAACACGATCCAGTCTGCAATGGCCAATCAGAAGCCTTATTAGGCAAAAGCCCACCTGGCTCCGCCCACTCTAAAACACTTGGCAAGCACCAGGGAAGGTGTCGGCATATGCCCTGGCGCCCAGGACATCTATGGAGAGGGCGCTGACATTGCAAGTTAAATCATTTCCAAAGGATACACCGTGTTAGTCTGTTGTAGCATAACAAAGCAGAACTCAATTGGCACCTTTAAGGGTAACCAAGTTTATTCCAGCATTGCCTATTGTGAGTCAAAGAATACGGTGAGATTTGAAGGGTCAGGGTGATGTAATTTAATGACACCAGGACTTATAGGAACCTGAAGATCATCCTAGGTTTCTACTGCATTATGGAACAGATGTCATAGCAGACCCCCTAGGTGCAACCCATTTATACTTAATAATAAGCAACCAGCAAACAACGGTTGATGTTTAAATTCTACATTCCATATATGCAGACGTATGCTGCTGTGAAGCATAGCTTTCTTTGCAAATAATTCGCACTGCTTACAATGCTGTGAAATCTGAGCAGAAGTTGGAATAAACCGCTGTGTGAACAGACTGCTGGACTTGATGGGCCCTGTTTTTCTTATGTTCTTATCAGCAGGGCTTTTCTTATGTTCTTATCAGCAAAAGAAAATGTACAGGGAGGTTATTGAGTCCACCGCTGAGTCTACTCTCTTCCCAAACAAACAAAGAGAAAAGGTACTCACATCAGTTGAGGTCACTATTAAGATTCTATCCAGGTCCTCCACTAGCTGCTTAAAAGTCGGCCTCTGAGAAGGAACTGCATGCCAACATTCCCTCATGATCATGTACCTGTGGGGAGAGGAGGAAACAGGGAGCCTTGTAGAGTTTTATTTGGAAAGCATATGACAACACACATCCCATAAAAAGGGTTGGGGGCACTGCTTATAGCAGGACACTTCTATAACCTTGCACGCGTGAAGAAAAAGAAGGAGAAGAGTTGGTTTTTATATGCCGACTTTCTCTACCTTTAAGGAGACTCAATCTGGCTCACCTTCCCTTCCCCTCCCCACAACAGGCACCTTGTGAGGTAGGTGGGGCTGAGAGAGTTCAGAGAGAACTGTGACTAGCCCAAGGTCACCCAGCAGGCTTCATGTGGAGGAGCGGGGAAACCAACCTGGTTCACCAGATTAGT
Source organism: Euleptes europaea (assembly GCF_029931775.1). Classification (NCBI taxonomy): domain Eukaryota; kingdom Metazoa; phylum Chordata; class Lepidosauria; order Squamata; family Sphaerodactylidae; genus Euleptes; species Euleptes europaea. The sequence goes on from NC_079316.1 coordinate 111,562,073, forward strand.
GCCCGCCACTCATGTGGAGGAGCGGGGAATCAAACCCGGTTCACCAGATTAGAGTCCGACGCTCTTAACCACTACACCACACTGGCCATGAAGCCAGGTCAATCCCAAGACAAAACCATGCAGAATCTTATTTGTCTGCAAAAACAGTTACAAAACCAATCTATAAAACAACCAGAAATCCTTCAGGACTGGGTGTAGAACAGAGACCACTTTACTGGTGGACGATCTTCATTTAAGCAGGACATGGTTGGATCTCAGGGGCTGTTGATACAATTGACCTCATTGGCTGGACTGTGGAGTTGGCATTAATGGACTAGCCCTTTGGTGGTTTCGGTCTTTTATGTCTCCTCCGACGTAAGGAGTTTCCACCAGAGGAGCGAAATCAATTGGGTGGGATTTGTCTTGTGGAGCGTCACTGGGTTCTATTCTCTCCCCCACCCTCTTTTCTATCTATAGGGGGTTGCTGAATTAGACCAGGACTTCTGGGTTGGGCATCATCAATATACAACTGAAACTCAACTCCATCACCTAGGCCTCCAGGAAGTGTCCACCTGGGGTCTGAAGCTGTGGTCAGATGGATAAGGCAGAACAAGCCAAGTTGAATCCAGACAAGACTGATCAGGAAGGCTGATGCTTTAGAGAGACTGGATCCCCGTTTTGGATGGAGTGGAGTTGGTATTTGCAGAGCAGGTTAAGAACATGGGGTTACTCACGGACCAAGCCTTGTTGTTTAAGAAGCGGGTTGGCATAGTGGTCCAGAATGTTGTCTTATCAGCTACATTTGGTTTGCCAACACTCTCCTTTTTTAGACCCACCTGACCTAACCACACTAATCCATACTTCTGTAATCTCGTGGCTAGATTGCTATAATGTGACTGACGTTGGGCTGCCCTTGAGGGAAGTAAGCACCTTTGCAACAGGGACTTGAGAGGGGGCTAAACAATATTTAACATAAGTGGGGTAAAAACCCAGTTACTGATACTTAAACATATGGATGGTGAAGAAACTACAGTAAAAGACCGACCCCTTTTCACTCTCCCATGCCTTCCAAGACCAAAGATTTATTTATCCTCATTTGTCACAACTTACAAATCATGGGTACAGTTTGCTGGCTTGTCCATCCGGTGACCTTCCTTTAAGAGTTTAAATAGCTCTTCAACTGGAATTCCTGGGTAGGGAGACCCTCCTAAAGTGAAGATCTCCCAAAGCAGCACTCCAAAAGACCATCTGGGAACCAAAAGAAGATTTAAAATCCCATGAATTTGAGGGATACAAAGTGAAAAGATTCTTTGGTTCTTGTAGGTTATCCGGGCTGTGTAACCGTGGTCTTGGTATTTTCTTTCCTGACGTTTCGCCAGCAGCTGTGGCAGGCATCTTCAGAGGAGTAACACTGAAGGACAGTGTCTCTCAGTGTCAAGTGTGTAGGAAGAGTTATATATAGTCAGAAAGGGGTTGGGTTTGAGCTGAATCATTGTCCTGCAAAAAGTATCAAAAGTAATGTGCTAATCATTGTCCTGTAAGTATCAAGATAATGTGCTAATGAGGGTGTGGTATGTTAATGTTAGCACATTACCTTTGATACTTTTTGCAGGACAATGATTCAGCTCAAACCCAACCCTTTTCTGACTATATATAACTCTTCCTACACACTTGACACTGAGAGACACTGTCCTTCAGTGTTACTCCTCTGGAGATGCCTGCCACAGCTGCTGGCGAAACGTCAGGAAAGAAAATACCAAGACCACGGTTACACAGCCCGGATAACCTACAAGAACCAATGAACTCTGACCGTGAAAGCCTTCGACAATATTTTGAAAAGATTCTGTTTGCATCTGTGCAGCCACCCATCTCTATACTGATAAAAGCAAGCATCAGTCTGTTTGTCCGTGATACACATAACTCATCAGAAAATAGAGCTGAGAGCCTCAAAATTGGCCAATGGCTTCAGGATGATCGTGGCAGTTGCAGCGCCAAACTTGAAAGAAATTGGAACCTCCTTTCACATTAATTCCAGAAACCCACCCACCCCCAAGCTATCTGCAATGGAATCTAAGATTGTCTCTTTGTGGCAGGCATAACCCATCAGAAAACAGAGCTGGCAGTCACAAACTTGGCTTCAGGATGATGGTGGAAGTTTTAGTGCCAAAAACAAAGGGAATCGGAACATCCCGACACAGATTAGCTCCAGAACATCCCTCTA